>NC_091433.1:103796477-104102719 GCF_964237555.1 Oryctolagus cuniculus | reverse complement strand
ACTGTGGCATATAAAAGGCACAGCAATTTACAGTTTGGTTGGCTGTTATGGAAGGTGTATGATTTTTTTCATCCCTCTTCCTTTTTCCCTAAAAAAAAATAATAATAATAATTGTTAAGTTTTTCAACATTGTGGCCTTAGGAGGTAATTTGCTAAATAGGACAAAATTAGCTGATTTTGGGGCCATTTAAAAGAACATTTCTTTTGAAAGCATATAAAATGTATTAAAGCAATCTTCGAAGTCTTTACCCCTGCTTGAGATTTTAATTTACTCCGAGCTAATAAATTATGCCCCCTCTCAGAAGCTATTGAAAAATTTCAGTTAAATCCTTTTTAAATTTTAATGTGTTCAATTGAATCCCAAGCAATTTAGACATACACACTCACAGCTTGGGGTGGTCAGCGCACCAAGGCAAGCCTGAAAAAGGGTCAGATTAGCGTGAACCCCTCTGCCCCCTGGGATTAGCAAGGTGCTAGTAACGAATGCGATTTCCCCCGCACACACATACAGGTCTGATTGTTGGATAATTACTTCTCCACAACAGCATTTAACAAACGCCCCGATGTGAAGCCCAAGACCATTTTCTCTGCAGCTGGAGGAAGCAGCAGTCAAGGCAAGAGAGGGTGGTGGCGGGGAGGCGGGGCTGGGGGGGGGGGGGACCAGGAGCAGCAAGCCCGTGGCTCTAATCAGAGACTGATGGCCTGCCCGAGCTGCAGATCTGGGTCGCCTCAGTCAGTTGTGGCGTTTGCGGTAGCACAAAGACGCGCTTCATCTCAGGCAGGGCTCTGGGTTACCTCGACACACTTATCAGAAATATTTTTTCAGGCTATCAATTATTATATTTGAACACTGCATCCTGGCTCTGGGGAGCCCTTAGCAAGCTGTAGAGAAAATCAATCCACTTTTACAACTTTTACCTTGGCAGAGCTCCAGCTCTTGATCTATGCTGCCCGTAATTTAAAGATGCCATATCTCTTTCGGTGGCACAGATATATTCCCAAGCATGACATGTCCTTGATAACAACAATAATTTTTTAAAGTGTACACTGGTTAGTCTGGGTAGGGTTAATTTTCCAGGAGGTTGCAGGCATCGCATTGCTGTGGAAGTGTGATTGTGTCGATAATCATCATTACCACAGTGGTTAGCAATTCTAATTGCTTTGTCTTCCTATGCTTATCCTTTCTATGCCGTCTGCTCTGTATGACAGTGGCCCTCAGTGCTAATTCTATTTCAGTCAGGGAGGAGAGAACTTATTGCATTGTTTTTTTTTTAAGATTTATTTATTTGAGAGGCAGAGTTACAGAGAGAGAGACGGGGAGAGACAGAGAGAGACGTCTTCCATCTGCTGGTTCACTTCCCAAATGGCTACAGCTGGGCTGATCTGAAGCCAGGAGCCAGGAGCTTCTTCTGGGTCTCCCACACAGGTGCAAGAGCCCAAGGACTTGGGCCGTCTTCTACTGCTTTCCTAGGCCACAGCAGAGAGCTGGATCGGAAGAGGAGCAGCCAGAACACAATCCAGTGCCCTTATGGGATGTCTATATTGTGGGCGGGGCTTAAACTACTATACTACAGTGCTGGCCCCATCCTACTGCATTTTTAAAAGTCATCACAGATTAAATATAAAGTCAGAGTCCCACGTGGAAAAGTCTAAAGACTACGACATGTGTGTGAAGGTGTGACCCTCTGGACCTGCATTTCATTTATGTAGTGGGAGAGGTGACAGTGGGGACAGAAACAAATTATCTGAGGCATGCACAGCTTTTTCCATGAACTTTGGATGATCTCTAGCATGTGGACAAAGGGACAGGCCATGTGGCTGGCAGTAGGAGAGAAGAATAAGTGTCAAAATGAGGGTGGCATGATCTAAAAGACCTTCCACACCCAGGGAAAAGTGTATTACCTCTCATACGGTCAGAAACCTGAGCTGAGGCTGCTGTTCTCAGAGATGGCCAAGTTGGCATAAGATGCTACAATCATCTAATTCTGGGCTTCGAGTAGCTGTAAAGAAATCAGAATAAAAGAGGAAGGCTTGCCTTGGAGCCACACTTTGAAAAGACTTTTTAATACGGGTGTGTTTTAGACGCCACCAGCATGTCAATGTCTTTAGTGAATCCTTACATATAGACAAACCAATGATCAGATATAGGGCTGGTTTTCTGATTCCTTATTTTGTACTTGTACTAGTTCCAAAAGTGTTTTATCCAATGTCTGTGCCTCTCATTTCTGGAAGTTCGTTCCCTTAGAGCATTTAGCCAGAGGCTGATACAATTCCCTTCCTGTCTTTGAGCAGGTCTCCACAGAATGTTCTGGTAGCTGGAGCTGCTGTGAAATCAAAAGAGAAGCAACATTAAATGGAAAATGAATGTTCAGAACCTGCAATAAAATGTCAGCAAATTGACAAGCCCCCGCATTTTCACTCACATGCAAACCCACTCCTACTCACACGTACTCATAATCCTTAAATGGGGGAGAAATCAACAAACCAAGAACTGGGTGATTCTCCCATCCACCCATCGTTCATTCATTTCTCTTATTCAGGTATTCTGGCTCTCAATTACAATCCATGGTGATAATGCCAAGTGAAAAAATATAGATTAAGCTCAATTTCTCCTGTTCTTCTCTTTCTAACATTTTAGTTTATTTATTTTTGAGAGGCAGAGAGAGAGAGTACATGTTCCTACACTCCTATCAGCTCATCACTCTCCCAAGTGTCTGCAATGGCCGGACTGTGCTGGAAACTCAGTTCACATTTCCCACATATGTGGCATGAAGCCTACAACATGAGCCCTCACCTGCTACCTCCCAGGATCTCTATTAGCAGGAAGCTGAAGTCAAGAGCATAACCAGGAGTGGAACACAGGCACTACCTGGTGTAATGTAAGTATATTAACCTCTAAATCAAATGTCCATTCCTCTTTTATTTTAAAGATTCTTTTCATTTAAAATTTATTTAAGGTAAACAAATTTCATACACACAGATTTAGGAACATAGTGATACTTTCCACCCTACCCTCCTTCCCCCCCTCCCCACCAAAGCCCACAATTATTCCTTCTTCTGCTCTTATTCCCTCTCTTAATTTTTACAATGACCTATTGAGTTTACTTTATACTCATAAGATTAACACTACACTAAGTAAAGAGTTCAACAAATAGTAAGAAGAAAAAAACATTGTTCCTCAACAGTAGAGACAAGGGCTGCAAATAATCATTGAGTCTGAAAGTGTGAATTTCACTCCTATATATCACATTTTTGATATTCTATTAGTTACTACAGATCAGGGAAAATATGTGCTATTTGTCTTTTTGGAACTGGCTCCTTTCACTAAGTATAATGGTTTCCAGTTGCATCTATTTTGTTGCAAAAGACAGAATCTCATTAATTTTTGTGGCTGAGTGGTAACCCACACACACACACTATATATATATATATATATATATATATATATATATACATACATACACACACACACACATATATACATATATACATGTATACATACATCATAATTTTTATCCAGTCATCAATTGATGGACACCTGAGTTGATTCCATATATTAGCTATTGTGAATTGAGCTATAGTAAACATGGGGCTACAGATAACTCTTTCATCTGCTGATTTCATTTTGTTTGGGTAAATTCCCAGGAGTGGGATGGCTGGGCCATACGCTATATCTGTTTTCAGCTTTCTGAGTTATCTCCATATTGTCTTCCACAATGGCTGTCCTAGTTTACATTCCCACCAACAGTGGATTAGGAGACCTTTTTCTCCACATCCCCACCAGCATTTCTTGTTTATTGATTTCTGTTTCTGTATGAGAGTCATTTTTTTTTAATTTATTTGACTGGTAGAGTTATAGATAGTGTGAGAGAGAGACACACAGAGAAAGGTCTTCCTTCCGTGGGTTCACTCCCCAAATGGCTGCTACAGCCAGTGTTACGCCAATCCGAAGCCAGGAGCCAGGTGCCTCTTCCTGGTCTCCCATGGGGGTACAAGGGCCCAAGCACTTGGGCCACCCTCTACTGCCCTCCTGGGCTGCAGCAGAGAGCTGGACTGGAAGAGGAGCAACTGGAATTAGAACCCGGCATCCATATGGGATGCCTGCGCCACAGTTGGAGGATTAACCAAGTGAGCCACGGCACTGACCCTCCTGAGAGTCATTTTAACTGGGATGAAGTGAAACTTCATTGTGTGTTTGATGCGTATTTCTCTGATTGCTAATGATACTGAGCATATTTTCAAGTTTCTGTTGGCCATTTGAATTTATTTTTTTGAAAAATACCTGTTCAAGTCCTTTGCTCATTTCTTAACTGGATTGTTTGTTTTGTTGTTGTTGAATTTTTTGAGCTCTTTATAGATTCTGGTTGTTAACCCTTTATCAATTGTGTAGTTTGCAAATATTTTCTCCCATTCTGTCAGTGGTCACTCCATTTTTCTGAGTGGTTCCTTTGCAGTGCAGAAGCTTCTCAGCTTGATGAAACCCATTTATGTATTTTGTCTATGACTTCTTGTGCATCTGGGGTCTTTTCTAAGAAGTTTTTGTCTATGACAATGTTTTACAGACATTTTTCCAATGTTATGCTCTTGTAATTTGATGATATCAGGTCATAGATTTAGATCTTTGATTCATTTTTAGTTGATTCTTATATAAGATGTAAAGTAGGAGTCTTATTTCATAATTTTGCACCAGCAGATCCAATTTTCCCAGCACCATTTGTTGAAGAAACTGTCCCTTCTACAGGGATTGACTAACTCCTTTGTCAAAGATTAGTAGATTGTAGAGGCATGGATTGATTCTATTCTGTACCATTGGTCTACATGTCTATTCTTGTGCCAATACCAGACTATTTTTATTATAACTGTCCTGTAGTATGTCTTGAAATCTGATATTGTGATGCATCAGTTTTGTTTTTATTATATAAAATTGCTTTAGGCATTCGTGGTTCCTTGTGTTTCCATGTGAATTTTGGCATCATTTTTCTAGATCTGAGAAGAATTTCATTGTTATATTAATTGAGATCACATTGAATATCTAAATAGCTTTCAGTAGTGTGGACATTTTGATGATATTGATTTTTCCAATCCATAAACATGGAAGCTTTTTCCATTTGTTGTGTTCTTCTATTTCTTTCTTGAATGTTTTGTAATTTTCATTATAGAGATATTTCACCTCTCTAGTTAACTATATTCCAAGGTATTTTTGGTAGCTATTGTGAAAAGGATTGATCTTAGAAGTTCTTTCTCAGCCATGGCATTGTCTGCATACAAAGCTTATTGATTTTTGTGTGTTGATTTTATATCCTGCAGCTTTACCAAACTCTCTTATGAGTTCCAATAGTCTCTTTTTGAGTCTTTTGGTTCCCTTAAATATAAGAATCATGTCTCTTTTAACAGCTTTTGTGCCAAAGTCTATTTTTTTCTGATATTAGGATGGCTATACCTGCTAATTTTTGCTTTTTGTTAGCATGGAATAATTTTTTTCCATTCTTTCACTTTCAGTCTGCATGTGTCCTTAATGATAAGCTGTTTCTTGTAGGCAACAAATAAATTGATCTTTTTAAAAATACATTCAGCCATTCTGTATCTTTTAATTGGAGAGTTTAGGCTATTTACATTCAAAGTTACTATTGATAAGTAACGATGTAGTCCTGCCATTTTTCCAAAAAGTATTCCTGTTGTTTGCTATGGATTTACTTTGTACCTTTACTGAGGCTTTCTGCCTTCACCTTCTTCCCTAATGATGACTATCTTTCTGTGTTTCTGTGTGTAGCAAATCCTTTAAGCATCATTTGTGAGGCTGGATGAGTGGTGACAAATTTTTTCAATATCAGTTTGTTATGGGAGGTCTTTATTTCACCTTCATTCATAAATAAGAGCTTTGCAGGGTACAGTATTCTGGGTTGACAGTTTCTCTTAAGACTTGGATTATGTCTCTCAATTCTCTCCTAGCCTGTAGCGATGGGAAGTCAGCTGTGAGTCTAAATGGTGATCCTCTGAAAGTAACCTGGCATTTCTCTTTTGCACATTTTAGGATCTTTTCTTTATGTTTTATTGTGGAAAGTTTGACTACAATGTGTCGTGGTGAAGATCTTTTCTGGTCATATCTGTAAAGAGTTCTATGTGCCTCATTTACTTGGCTGTCCCTTTCCTTCTCCAAATTAGGGAAGTTTTCTGTAATTATTACACTGAATCAGCCTCTTATTTCATTCTCTCTTTCCACACCTCCAGGAACTCCTAATACCAGTTTGTTGCATCATTTGATAGCATATCCCATAAATCTTCAACATTGTTTTTAATTTTTCAAATTTCCAAAGATTTGCCTTTCCTACTTGAATATTCTTTCTTCTGCCTTACCAAGTTTGTTGTTAAGGCTTTCCACTGTATTTTTATTTGACTTATAGTATTCTTTATTTCTATTATTTCATTTTGATTTATCTTCAAAATCTGAATTGCATGGGAGAATTTTTCATTCATGTCATGTATGGATTACTTTAATTTGTGAATTTGCTTCTCAATGTATCTGAGTAATCTGTGACTGATCTTTTGAATTCTGTTTCAGACATTTCATCAATCTCTTCATCTTCATGTTATAATATTTAAGTGCTGTGTGTTCCTTTGGGGGAGTTACGTTGTCTTCCTTATTCTTGTTTCTTGAATTTCTGTGTTTATCTTTTGGCAACTGGGGAAATACTTGTGGTTTTTTTTCCTCTGATGGCATTTATCTTTGAATTATACCTCTGTGGCTTACTTGAGTGTCTGCTCTTTCGATAGATATCCAAAGGTATGTGCTGGATATGATTAGGGAGTTCTGGTCAGTGCTCCAGGGTGAGGCAAGTATCCCAGGTGACACCCAACTTGGGAGTGATAGATCTCCTCTACTGCCAGCAGGTGGAGGGTATGATCATCTCTGTTATTATAATCATACCCTCACCTCTCTTCCAAGGTACTTGATGCCTACAGTTAGCCCACAGTAGGTACAACACTCACCCATACTGCTGCATGAATCACAACAAAGAATCTGTGCAGTCCTCAGTGTGAGTGTGGATCCTGCTGCAGTCAGAGAACTCTAAGCCTCTGGTACTGCACACAGTGATTGCCCAGAGACCAAGCTACACCCTGGGCCCTCTCATGCAGTCAGAGTTCCCATAAGTCTCAGCACACAAGGGTCCCATAGTCATGGGGTGCAGAGGCTCAGCTCTGACCTGCTAGCCTGTTCCATCCATGGAGAGAGCGGAGATGATTCCAGAGTCAGTTGCCTGTAGGTGCTCCAACTTGGTGGCTTTAGCCTTGGAGCCTATGATATATTGAGAGGCTAGGGACACCTTACAGTTTTCCTTGGGTGCCCAACCCCCTGTCAACCTTCCCAGCCTGACTCAAAAGCCAGGGGAGAATATGCATTTTTCCCTCTGATAAAATTCCCAGATCACATACCTGCACAAAAGCTGCCACAGCCACTACTGGTGTCAAAATGGCACCTTCTCTCTGCTGGTTGCCAGGCACAGGCAGAAGAGCCACCACAGCCACAACTGGTGTCAAAATTGCACTGTCTCCCTGACAGTTGCGGGGCCTTTGTGGGGGGATGGGGAGAAAGTAATGTGACCATTTATCACTGATTAGATGGATACCTTGTTCCCTATTAGAACTCCAGCCTGGATTCAAAGACTGTGTAATCTGCAAGGCTCTCCTTCCAGCAATATCACCAGTGACAGGGGCTGCTGCAATCTGCTCTCACCTTTCTCTCCAAAGCTGAGGCTTCCTCTGGCTCTCAGCTACAGGGATTGTGTGTTGTGTCTGCACTCATTGCTGTGTGTCCCTAACTTCCATACTGATCCACAGTGTCCCTCTTCCTTCTGTAGAATTTCCACTGCAGATTTCTCTCCAATTCTCCTCTGGGAATGCACTTCCTCTACTTCTTTGCTACTATTTTCCCCTCAGCTAAAGCAGTATGTCCTTTCCCTATTAAGCCATCTTGGAATCTTCTATTTTAAATATTCTAAAATTTTTTTCTTTTTTCATTTTTTGTTTTTCATTTTTGAGACAACATACTTTTTAGTTTACATTTAGTCAAAGGTTTAATGCTCCACTAGTAATATTCAATGAATAAAAAGTAAAAAAAAACTTTATAGGCAAGGGCTAAAAGCAATTTTTTAATCAAAAAACATAAACCAAAAAAGAAATGCCTGTTTGTGTCAGTTTTTCTGAAAAGAATATTTGGTAAAATTTTGTTTTATATCTTTGTTGAAGAAATGGTTAAGAATAATATACTACTACAGTTTATGAGTTCCAGTTCCTTTTTAAAAATAGATTTATTCATTCATTCATTCATTCATTTATCTGAAAGTCATAGTTACAGAGAGAGAGAGAGGGAGAGACAGAGAGAGAGAGAGATCTGACATCTACTAGTTCAATCCCCAAATGGCCACAAAAGCCAGGGCTAGGCCAGGCTGAAACCAGGAATTGGAACTACATCCAGCTCTCACACATAGGTGGGAAAGGTACTTGGGCTATTCTCCTCTACTTTTCCAAGCTCATTAGCAGGAAGCTGGATTGGAAATGGTACAGCTTTGACTGGAACTGGTGCCCACATGGATACTGGTTATTGAGAAACATTTTGGTGATTTCTTGTTTGAGGATATCATAACTGTTATGAATATTGATGTTTGCTATTTTCTATGAACTAAAGTTCTTTTTCTCTGGAAAAAGATGTCAAGGACTGCAATTTCTGGGTAATATGCTAAATGTATTTTCATTTTTAAAGAAACTTTCTATTTCTTGGAGTCATCATATCATTTTACATTCCTACTGGCAATGTATGAGAGATCCAGTTTCTCTGCATCTTCCCCAGCATTTGCTATTTTCACTAGTTTTCTTTTAGCTGCTCTTACAGATACATAGTGATATCTCATTTTGGTCTAAATTTATGTTTCTTTAATGGCTAATGACATTGAACAGCTTTGTATGTACTTATTTTCCAACTATGTATCTTCTTTGTTGAAATGAATCTTGGTGACTTTATCCCATTTTCTAATTGTGTTTTTTTTTTAAATATTTTACTTACTCATTTTAATTCTATTTTAAAGGCAGAGAAACACAGAAAGAATGATAGGGACAGACAGAAATCCACTGGTTCATTCTACAAATGCGTACAATAACCCAAACTGGGTCAAGAGCCCAGAACTTGATCCAGGTCCCAGATGTAGGATGTGGGAACCTAATTTCTTGAGCCATCACCTGTTGCCTCTCAAGTGCACATTCGTAAGAAGCAGAAATCAGAAGCAGAGCCAGGACTCAAAAGCAGGCACTCCAATTTAGAATACGGGCAGCCAGGTGTGGTGTCTTAACTACTACACCAAACACCTGCTACTGGGTTTTTGAAATATTGAATTTTAACAGTATATGCCATGATTTTTAAAAAAAGATATATTATTTATTTATTTAGAATGCAAAGTTACACAGAAAGGGAGAGACAGAGATCTTCAATCCACTGGTTTATTCTCCAAATGGCTGCAATGGACAGGTCTGGGCCAGTCAGGGGCCAATAACTCCGTCCTGGCCATATGGTGACAGGAACCCAAGTACTTGGGCCTTCTTCTGCTGCCTTCCCAGGCACATTAGCAGGAAGCTGAATTGGAAGCATGGTAGCCAGGACTCAACCCAACATTGGAATATGAAATTCTGGTGTTGCCAGCAGCAGCTTAACTCACTGTATCACAATGATGAAATGTGGTTTATTCCAGGAATGGCAGGTATGTTCAATATTCAAAAAATCAACCAATGTAATCTTCTGCTTTAAAATGCTAAAGAAAAATGGTCTCATGATCATACTAATTATTGCAGAAAAAAGTATTTAACATATCCAACATCACATATGGCACAAATTCTCAAAAAAATAAAAATAAAGGACTTCCTTACCTCAATAAGTATCTATAAAAATCTACAGCTAAAGTAATGCTTAGTGGTGAAAGACTAAATGCTTTTGCCTGAAACAAAACAGGATGTCTGATCTCATCACTGCTATTCAACATAATACTGGAAGTCTAGCCTGCACAATAAGGCAATGAAAAGAAATAAAATGCATACATATCTGGAAGAAAGACAAAAAAAACAGTTCCTGTCTGCAGATGACATGATGATCTATGATGGTAATTTTGAAAGTTTATAGCTCTCTTTCTTTCTCTGCCTCCAAATAAATAATAAAAAGTATTAAAGGATTTTTAAAGGGGACCAAGCATTTAGCTTAGCAGGTAATATGCCCTTGCACATCTGACTCCAACTCCCTTCCATTGCAGACCCTGAGCAGCTGCAGTGTTGGCTCAAGTAATTGGTTACATGCCATCCCTGTGAGAGACTCAACTGTGTTCCTGTCTGCTGGCTCTTGCCTTGGTCCAACCCAGGCTGTTGTGGGCATTTGGGGAGTGACCCCACAGACTGGGGCTCATTCCCTCATCTTTCACCCTCTTTGTCTCTCACTTTCTCTCTTTGAAATAACTTTTTTTAAAAATTAAAAAATATATATGTTACTGGAGAAATAGAATTAAAAGGTTAAGCTCAACTTTTGTGCTTTTGAACTAGTAACTAATAACTTGTTAAGAAGCCTACATCCTGTGTCAGAGTACCTAGGTTTGAGACCTGGCTCTACTCCCAGTTCAAATTTCCTGCTACTGTGCACACAAGGACGCAGCAGGTGATGACTAAAGGGACCACACAGGAGATCTGCACTGAGTTCCTGGTTCCTTGCTCCAGACCTACACAAGAGCCATTGTGAGAATTTGGGGAGTGAACCAGTGTATGGGTCCTCTTGATCCATCTCTTTCTCCATGTCTCTATGTCTTTGTCTATCTCTGTCTCTATCTCTATCTCTATCTCTGTCTCTGTCTCTGTCTCTGTCTCTATCTCCATCACCTCTATTTCCAGCTCTTAAATAAATAACTAAATCAATACATTTTTTAAAGATTTGTTTATTTTTATTTGAAAGTCAGAGTTACACAGAGAGAAGAGAGGCAGAGAAAGAGGTCTTCCATCTGATGATTCATTTCCCAATTGGCTACAACAGCCAGAGCTGTGCAGATCTGAAGCCAGGAGCCAGGAGCTTCCTCCCAGTCTCCCACGTGGGTCTCCCAAGGACTTGGGGCATCTTCTACTGCTTTCCCAGGCCAAAGCAGAGAGCTGGATTGGAAGTGGAGCTTCAGGCCAGGGCGTTAACCCGCTGAGCCACAGCGCTGGCCCCACTATGAACTTTTTAAAATCCTCTTAGAACTAATAAATGCGTTCAATAAAGTTGGATGCCGTACGTTGGTGTTGCTGTTTCTAAAGAACCAGTTTTGTTTTAGTGTTTGTGTCACATTTATTTCTGTTTTTATCTTTGTTATTTCCTTACTCTGCTTTCTGTGCCTTGTTCTGCTCTTATTTTTCTGATTCTTGGGGTGGGATTTCTCTATTGCTTTGACACTTTTCATCTTTTCTAGTTTATTTACTACTATAAATTTCCTTTTCCACATCACTTAAGTTGTATCCCACAAATTTGGTTGTATTTTAATTTTCATCTTTCCTTTGGTTTATTTCCCTGGAGACTTCTTCTATGGTTCGTGGATTACTTGAAGTTTCCAGGTGTTTAGAAACTTTCCTGATACTGATTTCTAGTTTGATTTCTCTGTGGGTGAACACATTCTTTATAATTTTGATTCTTTTAACTTTTTGTGATTGGTAGTTCAGGCTATGGTCTACACTACATGAATATATATGGCAGGGTACTTGAGAAATGTAAGAGTACTTCAAAATGTGGAAAGTGGAATTAAAAGAAAAGGCTTTTGGTACCAAAAATTTTAAAATTCATATGCAGTATTTCATATATAATTTTATAAATTTTATAATTCATGTATATTTTCCCTGAACTTTGTGAAGACTCCTTGTTTGCTTATTCTATTCCTGCTGTGTGAAATGTTCTATAAATGTCCATTGGATCCTACTGACTTACGGTTTCATTGAATTCTTCTATGTCATTCATAATTTTTCTAGTTGTAGCAATTGTTCAGAGAAGGTTCTGAAGTCTGCAACTATAATTCTTCACGTGTACTTCTATCCATTTTGCTTCATATATTTAACAGTTCTGTTCTTTGAGACATATACATTCAGTACTGCTATGTCTTCTTCTAGGTGGGTTGGTATTTAATCATTTTAATCATTATATAATGTACATCTCTCACCCTATGTTTTCTCTATTAGCTTATCTATGTTTACTTTCCTTGATTAAGGCTTGTGTGGTACATCTCCACCGTTTTAATTCAATTTCCATGTGCTATTATATTTGATGTAGAACAATTTCCTGTAAAAAACAGAGCTGGCTTATTTTTTTTGTTCAGGATAATGACCTCTGTTGTTTTTTAATTTGTGTAATTAGAGCATTTGCATTTTAATGTATTTATTGATACAGTAAAATTTAAGTCTACAATTTTATGTTCTGTTTTCTGTTTGTTCTCTATGTTTCAATTCTTTTTAAAAATTTATTTACTTTTGGGGCCAGCACTGTGGTGTAGCAGGTACAGCCACTGCCTGCAGTGCTGGCATCCCATATGGGCGCTGGTTCAAGTCCTGGCTGCTCTGCTTCCGATCCAGCTCTCTGCTATAGCCTGAGAAAGCAGCAGAAGATGGCCCAAGTCCTTGGGCCCCTGCACCTGCATGGAAGACCTGGAGGAAGCTCCTGGCTCCTAGCTTTGGAAGGGTACAGCTCTGGTCATTGTGGCCATCTGGGGAGTGATCCAGCAGATGGAAACCTCTTTCTCTGCCTCTCCTTCTCTCTGTATAACTCTGACTTTCAAGTAAATAAATAAATCTTTAAAAAATTAATTTATTTTTGGGGATGGTGCTGTGGCATAATGGGTAAAGCCGTTGTCTGCAGTGCCAGCATCCCACAGGGGCACTGATTGGAGTCCCGTCCAGGCAGTTCCACTTCTGATCCAGCTCCCAGCTGATGGCTTGGGAAAGCAGCAAAGGATGGCCCAAGTGCTTGGGCCCCTGTAGCAACATGAGTGGTCTGGAGGAGGCTCCTGACTCCTGGCTTCAGATCTGCTCAACTCCAGGCATTGCTGTCATTTGGGGGAGATGAAAGATCTCCCCCCCACACCTCTCTAACTCTGCCTTTCAAATAAACAAATCTTTAAAAAATTTTATTGATTTGTTTATTTGAAAGGCAGAGAGACAGAGATTTTCCATTGGTTGTCTTACTCTTCAAATGCCAGCAACAGCTAGGGTTGGACCAGGTAGAAGCCAGTAACCTGGAACTCAATCTGGATCTCCTATGTGGATGGCAGTGATCCAAGTACTTGAGCTGCCTCAAGTACCTGCTGCCTCCTAGGGTATACATTACCATAAAAGTGGATCAAAATCAAAGCCAGCATTCACTCAGGCCCTCTGTATGGGGTCTAAGTCCCAAGCAACATTGTCACCATTGTGTGAAATGCCCATCCCTCTGTTTTTATTTCAGTATTTGCTTTTCTCTACTTCCCTGTGGAGTACTTCAGCCATTTTAGAATCTCATTTTGATCTATCTATAGTAGTTTTAAATTTAACCTTTTTATTTTGTGGTAGCTTTAGATATTGCTGTATATATGACCTACCAAAGTCTAATAGTATCACCTATTTTTTTTTTCTTTTCTGGTGCTTCAGTGACACAAATGTTAAGTCTTTTATTATGATTATGTATTTCTTTTTTTTTTATTTTTTTTATTTATTTTTTTTTTTTGACAGGCAGAGTGGACAGTGAGAGAGAGAGACAGAGAGAAAGGTCTTCCTTTGCCGTTGGTTCACCCTCCAATGGCCGCCGCGGCCGGCGCGCTGCGGCCGGCGCACCGCACCGATCAGATGGCAGGAGCCAGGAGCCAGGTGCTTTTCCTGGTCTCCCATGGGGTGCAGGGCCCAAGCACCTGGGCCATCCTCCACTGCACTCCCGGGCCACAGCAGAGGGCTGGCCTGGAAGAGGGGCAACCGGGACAGAATCCGGCGCCCCGACCGGGACTAGAACCCGGTGTGCCAGCGCCGCTAGGCGGAGGATTTAGCCTAGTGAGCCGCGGCGCCGGCCTATGATTATGTATTTCAATGAGGTTCTGAATTCTCCCAGTCAACTCTGTTTTCTCTATTTCTGAGCCTGAATATATCTACTTTTCTACCAAAAACTCTTACTTCTGTCTTTTTCATTTGCTGCTGATTTCTTTAATTTCAGTTATAATATTTTTCATTTCTAAAATATTCACTTGATTTTTCTTTATGTCTTCTTTTGCTGAGACTCTTTATTTGTCACTTTTATCAAGTATGTTTGTAATTCCTCACTGAAGCATTTTATATGACTACTTTCAAACCTCAGTTAAATAATTTTTTTTAACTTTTATTTAATGAATATAAATTTCCAAAATACGGCTTATGGATTGCAATGGCTTCCCCCCCATAACGTCCCTCCCACCCCAACCCTCCCCTTTCCCATTCCCTCTCCCCTTCCATTCACATGAGGATTCATTTTCAATTCTCTTTATATACAGAAGATCAGTTTAGCATACATTAAGTAAACATTTCAACAGTTTGCTCCCACACAGAAACATAAAGTGAAAAATAATAGATGATTTTTAAAATGATGATGAAATCAGATAAGACCTATTGTCATGTTTAATCCCAGCGAGAGTCAAGTTGGGAATTGCTAATTTCTTCTTCTTTTTTTTTTTTAACAGAAGATCAGTTTAGTATACATTAAGTAAAGATTTCAACGGTTTGCACCCCCATAGAAACACAAAGTGAAATATACTGTTTGAGTACTTGTTATAGCATTAAGCCTCAATGTACAGCACATTAAGGACAGAGATCCTACATGAGGAGTAAGTGCACAGTGACTCCTGTTGTTGACTTTACAAATTGACACTCCTGTTTATGGCATCAGTAATCTCCCTATGCACCAGTCATGAGTTTCCAAGGCTATGGAAGCCCCTTGAGTTCTCTGACTCTTATCTTGTTTAGACAAGGTCATAGTCAAAGTGGAGGTTCTCTCCTCCCTTCAGAGAAAGGTACCTCCTTCTTGTTGTTGACTTTACCAATTGACACTCCTGTCTATGATGCCATAGACAGGAGTGTCAATTGGTAAAGTCAACAACAGGAGTCATTGTGCACTTACTCCTCATGTAGGATCTCTCTCCTTGATGTGCTGTGTATTGAGATTTAATGCTATAACGAGTACTCAAACAATATATTTCACTTTGTGTTTCTATGGGGGTGCAAACTGTTGAAATCTTTACTTAATGCATACTAAACTGATCCTCTGTTAAAAAAAAAAAAAGAAAGAAAGAAAGAAAGAAAGAAATTATCAACTCCCTACTTGACTCTCACTGGGATTAAACATGACAATAGGTCTGATCTGATTTCATCATCATTTAAAAAAAATCATCTATTATTTCTCACTTTATGTTTCTGTGTGAGAGCAAACTGTTGAAATCCTTACTTAATGTATACTAAGCTGATCTTCTGTATATTAAGATAATCAAAAATGAATCTTGATGTGAATGGAAGGGGAGAGGGAGTGGGAAAGGGGAGGGTAGTGGGTGGGAGGGACGGAATGGGGGGGAAGCCATTGTAATCCATAAGTCGTACTTTGGAAATTTATATTCATTAAATAAAAGTTAAAAAAAAAAAAAGAAAGGTACCTCCTTCTTTGAGGACCTGTTCTTTCCACTGGGATCTCACACACAGAGATCTTTCATTTAGGTTTTTTGTGGTGTGTGTTTTTTTTTTTTTTTTTTTTTTTGCCAGAGTGTCTTGGCTTTCCATGCCTGAAATACTCTCATGGGCTTTTCAGCCAGATCGGAATGCCTTTAGGGCTGATTCTGAGGCCAGAGTGCTGTTTAGAACATCCGCCATTCTATGAGTCTGCTGAGTATCTCGCTTCCCATGTTGGATCACTCTCCCCTTTATTTATTCTATCGGTTAGTATTGGCAGGTACTAGACTTGTTTATGTGCTCCCTTTGACTCTTAGTCCTTTCATTATGATCAGTTGTGAACTGAAATTGATCACTTGGACTAGTGAGATGGCATTGGTACATGCCACCTTGATGGGATTAAATGGGGGTCCCCTGGTATGTTTCTAACTCTACCATTTGGGGCAAGTCAGCTTGAGCATGTCCCAAATTGTACATCTCTTCCCTCTCTTATCCCCACTCTTATGTTTAACAGGGATCACATTTCAGTTAAATTTCAACACTTAAGAATAACTGTGTATTAATTACAGAATTAAACCAGTCATATTAAGTAGAACAGACAAAAAAAACCTACTAAGAGGGATAATGTATTAAGTTGTTCATTAACAGTCAGGGCTATGCTGATCAAGTCACTGTTTCTCATAGTGTCGATTTCACTTCAACAGGTTTCCTTTTTGGTGTTCAGTCAGTTGTCACCGATCAGGGCAAACATATGGTATTTGTCCCTTTGGGACTGGCTTATTTCACTCAGCATGATGTGTTCCAGATTCCTCCATTTTGTTGCAAATGACTGGATTTCGTTGTTTCTTACTGCGGTATAGTATTCTAAAGAGTACATATCCCATAATTTCTTTATCCAGCATCTCTATCTATTTATTAGCATCTCTATCATCCCCGTGTTATTGAATGCTGATTTTTCTCTTCCCTTACAACTTATAATATTTCTGATAGTTACACAAGTGATCTTAGATTAACACCTTTGAGTAGTGTGTGATAGGATAGTTAAATCATACTTTAGCAGCTCTTCTCTCACCCTACTCTGGTGAGGAAAGAGGAACATTACTTCATTAGCATCAGGTGGGTAAGGAGCTGCAGCTTCATGACTTGACTTGAGTTTGACACCTCAGGTTGTGAGGGCTCCCTTCTACTACTGGGAAGAGTTTTATTCCTGGGGAGTCCATCCACTAGACTCTCTTGTTGCAACCCTTCTGGGAGGGGCAGGGGTGCCTGTTTGTTACTCCCCACAAGTCCATAACTGACACCAAATGAAGTGGAAGAATAAATAGCCTTGCTACTGCTGAGTGTCAGTAAAAGTCTTGATGTTCCACCAGGCCTGGTCTCACATCTCCCCAGAATGGGAGGCAACTCCTCACTGCTGAGGCATTGGAGGTGAAGGCTCTCACAAGGAGGTGAAAGTTGGGGGGAGCAACCATTACCACCTGTAGAATGAAAGTCTTGGATCCCCTTGTCCTAGTCTAGTGAATAGGAACTGGATGGGGGGTGGAGCACCTTGCTAAACCCTTTGGGAAGGTGGAAGTCTAGACTACCCCTACTCAAACTTGATTAACAGGAGTGGGGAGGTCACCATTTTCCTGAGATGTTTATCTGGAATAGCAATGTATATTTTCAAGCATTTTTTGTTTGGCTGGGCCAGGTTGCCCCTTACCTGGTTCTTTTCTTGCCTGCACTCATTGATATTTCCAGGCAGCTGGCATCTCTAGTACTTACTCTGGGACATCTGATGCACAAAGGACAACCACGACGTCACTGACATGTCACTTATCAGCTCCCACAGTTCTTATGTAGTCCAACTCTCTACCTTGCAGAATTCTTGATTTTTCCATCTATAGCATCCATGATTTGTAGTTACTCTTAGCAGAAGGAATAGGAGAAAGTACATTCACTCTGTCTTCCCAGAAATGGAAGTCTTTTTTCATGTCTCCTTAAATTATTATTTCTTTTAAAAGATGACTTTCTCTCATGACAGTTCTTTGACTAGATTCATTAATGGACAAATGAGTTATTTTCTCAGGTATTGAACTTTACCACATAAGTAGCATTTGTGTTCATTAAAATTTGAAAGCAAATATAAACAACAAATAGTTCTGATGATAACTGCCTCATTTTAATATTTATGTAGAAGCTGCTGCATCATAAATATTGAGTTATGCTATTATTCCTGTCTATCCTGGCTTTTAATAAATGTAAAATCTGGCAAATATTACGACATCTACTCCTTATTTAGCTTTGAACTTAAGAATAGAAACTGTATTTCCTCATTAAAATTTGAAAAATGTCTATTTTGTGGATAGAATTTCTACAGATCCTGTTTACCTCTCTCTCTCTCTCCCACTACCCGAATATTCTCCTAGACTTATTCTATCTTCCTCAATTTCATATGCATAAAAACGTAAAATTATTCATACATACACCCTTCTAAGTTTTTAAAAAGCAGCAAAATAAGAAACTGTTTCTTATCTGCTCGTGGATTTCTTTTTAATTACATGGAGAAGAGAAGAACCTTAAATGAAAAGATAGGGGAAAGAAGGGTAACCCTGGGTAATAGATGGTTGGGGAAGACAAAGAAAAGAGAGAGTTGGACAAAGGAGTCATGGAGGATGGATTTGGTACTGTGGTTGTGAAGCTATCTAAAACATCTCCTGATGTTGGGACCTAGAATTTCATGTATTAATAATTATCCAAATCTACACCCCAAATGATGACTTCTTTCCTACCAGTAACTCCAGGTTAAACATAGAGCTATGTTTGACTCAACTTTGGTGATCATATTTGGGAACCCAAT
Source organism: Oryctolagus cuniculus (assembly GCF_964237555.1). Lineage (NCBI taxonomy): Eukaryota > Metazoa > Chordata > Mammalia > Lagomorpha > Leporidae > Oryctolagus > Oryctolagus cuniculus. Next base: position 104,084,187 of record NC_091433.1, on the reverse strand, counting down.
GTGTTACTTGCTCACAATGATGACTGTCAGGAACAAAAGGGCCATGTCATCATTAGTCACCTATAGAGTTCCTGGTGCATGCCAAGCCACAGGTACATCCCAGCATGATGAAACCTACTGGATGGGAAACTACCCTTAATGGAACCTTGGAATGAGCACTCTCAAAGGGCATAACCCTTTGGAGATCCCAGGCACGCACACGCGCACACACACATACATACACACACACACACACACACCGTTGCCAATATATGCATTCAAAAACCATTGTTTTAGTCAGAGTTCAGGTATAACATTTCAAATTTCCTTCAAATATAAGTAGGTCAAAGTATAAAAATAGTAATTTCTGCATACTCTAAGGGTGGCAAATACACTTCATTTCACATAGGACTTGCAACTATTTTATAGAGGCTACTGGGTGTACTACTTTAACAAAGATTCTGAGGCAAGAACAGAGACTGTTCTAGAACCTGAATATTTGTGCTGCCCACCTCAAAATTCCCATGTTGAAATTCTAACCCCCAAGGTGTTGGTATTAGATGTGTCTTTCAGAGGTGATTAGTTCATGAGCATGCAATCAATGCCATCATAAGAAGAGATCCCAGAGGGCTTCATTCACCTCCACTATGTGAGGAAACAGCAAGAAGCTGTATCTATGAACCATAGACCACCCTCAGCACCTTGATCTTGGACTTCCCAACCTCCAGAACTGTGAGACTCAAATTTCTACTGATGCTTAGTCACTCAGTTTAAAGTATTTTTGTTATAGCAGCCTGAACAGACTAAGAGTGCCATGGTAGGGGCAGGAGGAATGACACACACAGTAGCAGTTGTCCATATGATATCACTGACATAAGGAGTGATGCAAGTTGCAGAGTACAAAAATCAGGCACAGCACACATACACCTCAAGTGCTCTGACACCATTGGTGAAGACAATATGGCAGAGGGTTCAATGGTCAGGCTATGGAGCCAAGCTACACAGGTTCTCAAATGTGGACCCCACCCTTAACCAAATGTGTGACTGTTGGCAATTCTTGGCCACTCAACACTTACATTTCCTCAAGTGTAACAGAGAATGGTGATATGATAGTAGCTACCTCCAAAAATCTGTGATAATTGAATGGCTTAAGTTTGTGAAGCACTGACAAAGAACAAGAGCTATGTCAAGTATTTCTTCATATTTGTATTACTTTGACTAATTCCTTGTAATTTTTAACATATGTTTTGGCAAGAGAAATAATACTGGGACTGAAATTGGAATTTTCCCAAAAAGGAGACAGAATGGCAAACAATGCAAGCTGACAAGAGCCTTCCCCAGCCACAGCCAACACTGACTCCTACAGAATAAATCAGAGAGGTTGAGGATTGAATGACCAAGCAGAGACCAGCGGAATCATCACCAGAAACCTACAGAGGGATCTTCCCCCAGGAGCAATTGGATGTGTCCTGCCACACCCCCTTTTTCCAGAAACAGGTGCCACAGAGACCTCTCAGTCCTGACTATTTGAGGCTTCTCCTGAGGTTGGCAGCATGTTGTCCCTGCATAAGAGATAAGAGGAGCCCCCACTCCAACGACAAAGAGACATGACCCTCTGCTTGTTTTCCTTCCAGTATCAAACCCCAAGGTTTAGCATCATACATGAAAAAGAGGTAAACAGGGATAGGCATGGGACACAGTGGTTGGAAACCACTTGGGACTCCCACATTCCAAGTCAGAGTGCCTGGGTTGAAGTCCTGGTTCCAGCCTTCTGTGAATGTGTACCCTTGGGGGGATGGGGCCCTCAAGTAAAGACTCAAGTAGTTAAGTTCTTGCCACCCACATAGGAGATCCGGATTCTGTTCCTGGATCCCAGATTTGGCCTGGATTAGGCCTGAATTTTCAGGGATTTGGGGAGCAAACAAGAAGGTAGGGTATTTCTCTTTCTCTCTTCCACCCTCCCTTTCAAATAAATGAATAAATAAATAAATAAATAAAATAAAAAGGAGTAGTCTTAAATTTGAAAACAGAAGAAAGATGTCAATTAACTGAATGAAGCCTGGAGCTGAGGAGGCCAAGTTGGAGTCTTCAGCGCACAAATGCTTCAGTTGGTTTTGCACAGAATCAGCAGGCTATTCCACAGACCCTGGCAGCCCTTTAGCATATGTGTAGAGGGTAACCTATTATCATTGACAGAAAGACTGTGGGAAGCACAGATTCAGAACCACTGTCCATAAAAGGAAGCATGTAAACAGTAGTAGGATGGAGGCCTCTCCTGGCCTACAATGTGCCACAGCTTTTGCCCCCATAGCTTACCATCAGCACATGTCACAGCAGTCAAAATGTACTGAAAGTTTGGTGCACATAAAAGGCAATTCTACTATTTCTGGAACTACAATTCAAGTTTAAAAAATGAGAGGAGAGGGAAGGTGGAAGAGGAAGGCAAAGGAAGAGAGAAGAGGAAGGAAAAATAGAAAGGGGAGGAAAGTAGCAAGGAAGACAGGAGGAAAGGCAAGAGAGAGGGCAGGAGAGGAAAGCTCGTTGTCAGCTGTACTCCCATGACTGAGCTTTGCTTTGTTCTTCAACGTATGTTATCTCACTTAATCCTTGCTCCAACCATATGGGTAAAAACATTATGCCCATTTTACACATGGGAGAGGAAGAGGCTCCAATAATTTCAGATTTGAGAAGAGAAGAACGATGACCATGTACAAAACTTTCAACTCTATTTCCTCCTTGTGGGAACTTGGCAGTGGCAATGGAAAGAATTTTGGGCTAGGAGTCAGAAGCTCCAGGTTTTTCTTGGCTCTCTGGTTGATGAACTGAGTCACCCTAGGCCAGTTACAGGATGACCCTGGGCCTCTGTTCCTTCCCATAAATGGGTGGGTTCAACGTCCAGGTGGATGGCTTAGAGCCACCATGGTGTGTTAAAGCTAATGGCATCTGTTGGCCCTCAGTGGAGCCTGCAGCCTGCAGCTCAGGCATGGCCACCCACCACAGCCAGCTGTCCTGCATCCTCTCAGAAGACATTTAAGTTTGCAACCTCTACACATGCTGAATGCCTACAAATCCCACATTTTAGCAGATTAATTCCAAGTGACTGATTTTCCCCCCATATTTGCACCAAAAAATCCGTTTACAGCTTTCAGATATTGAAGTGCTCTTTATTCTGAATGGAGCACCTGAAATAATTTAACACCCACAGTCTTTCCAAAGACTTAACTCCCTGTGCTACTCCAGCAAATATTCACCTCCTTAGAAGAGGCATGTACAGCAGCCCAACTATTCCAACAAACATCTAAGAAATTGGGTTAGGTAAAATTAAGGGTTTTTAAAAAGGAAGACATTTGACCTCAAGTTATGAAACTGGCTCAGAACTGTTCCCCTGTGGTTCTAAGTACATAGCCAAACTTTCTGTGGCTTTTGAGGAAATTCTTGGGGTGCTAATGCAGTTCCATCATTGAGTTAGACCTGTGGCATTCAAAAGTGGACATAGCTTTCCACACAGGTGTTGCAGATCCCGAATACAAGTTATCTACATGAAAGGATAGAAAGGGGTCATCTCTCAGAGCACTCCTGCCCCCTTTCTCCTCTTCCCCTTTAAGAAACGACATGAGCTTCATTTACTTATGACAGTAAGTGAACATGATTTGGTTCCAGAGCTTAAGTAGACATTTAAATCCTAAAGTTATTAACTGATGGTGCTAACAAGATAGAAACTCAACCCTATTGTTGTATTTGGAAGGTAGGCCTAGGACAAGGTCCTTTGGTTACTTACGCTGTGCCATCAATACGCAGTTTCCTTGAAAGGGCTGGTTATAGCAAGTTGAGCCCAGCTGTTTGCCCTACTTCCTGTTTCATTTAGTGATCCTTGGCACCTGCTCCACACCCCACCATTGCTCTTCTTTAACTACATAGAATGCCAGAACCAGTGGGGCTTGACCAGTCTTAAACTATGAACCCCTAAAACTGCGAGCCAAAATAAACCTCCTTCCTTCGAAGAAGCTTCTGCCAGATATCTTGATATTGTGATGAGAAACTGATTAATACAGCCATTGTCCAAGTTTCACCCATGGCGGGCTGTGCCCCCAGCCTCCAGTCACCACCTCCTGCCCAGGGCCCACCTCTAGACTGTATTCTGTCACCGGAGAGGAATCCCATGGAGGGGCTAGGCTGCAAGTGAAAAGGTGACTGCAGGAAGCAGATGCCTGAGAACTGTCCCCACCCTGGGAATGTCCTCAGTGGAACAGCTCTTCAGATTTCTGCTGTCACTGGTCTAGAGCAGGCAGCTGCTGATGAGAAAACTGGGCACTGCACAGTCCCAAGGAGGAGTTATTTTTTTCTTTTTCTTTTTTTTAAACTTTTATTTAATAAATATAAATTTCCAAAGTACAGCTTTTGGATTACAGTGGCTTTTTCTTTCCATAACCTCCCTCTCACCTACAATCATCCCATCTCCCATTCCCTCTCCCATCCCATTCACATCGATTCATTTTCAATTATCTTTATATACAGAAGATCAATTTAGTATATACTAAGTAAAGATTTCAACAGTTTGCACCCACATAGAAACACGAAGTGCAAAGTACTGTTTGAGTACTAGTTATACCGTTAATTTACATAGTACAACACATTAAGGACAGAGATCCTACATGGGGAGTAGGTGCACAGTGACTCCTGTTGTTGATTTAACAATTGACACTCTTGTTTACGGCGTCAGTAATCACCGGAGGCTCTTGTCATGAGCTACCAAGGCTATGGAAGCCTTTTGAGTTCGCCAAAAGAGGAGTTACTTTTTAAATTTGGAATTTAGGAGCTGGCATAGACAGGTGCATGGTCCAATGCAGAGAAGGAAAAGGAGTGGCTAAGGCAGTCTGCAGGTACCTCATCTGGAAAGGAGGAAGGCAGTCACAATGGCTGCTACCCTGAGAAGCTAAATGCTTTAAAAACAAAAGGAAAGTGGCAGAAAATTTGTGCAGTGTTTAAGACACAGCGTGGGATGTCCAGACTCAAGTCCTGAATCCAGTTCTGAGTCCAACTTCCTGCTAATGCACACCCTGGGAGGCAGCAATGATGGCTCAAGTACTTGGGTCCTTGCCACCCATGTTGGAGACAGACATTTAGTTCCCTCTCCTGACTTTGGCCTGGCCCATCTCTGGATGTTGTGGACATTTAGAGAGTGAACCAGTGAATGGAAAATCTCTCTTTATTTCAAATAAAGTGGAAATAAATAAACAAAATATTGTGAAAAGTAGAAAAGATGAAGTGCTGATAGTTTGTTGTGAAGGTGGTGGTGAGTGCAGTGTAGTGGATGGGGGAGCCCTGGAGCCTTTGAGGCCCATATGGCCAAGGTGGCTCCTCAGACCATCCCAGACTCTTATCAAGATTCTGGATTGCCTCTGGTCTGCTTTAACAATAACCAGGAGGAAAAGAAAGCTAGGCATCAGAAACAATGTAAAGATAGGTGGCAGGCCAATTAAAGGCTGCTCTGTACAATGATCTGCCCTCAAAGAGACCCAACAGAACAGTCCACTGCAGTGGCTTTCAATGTGGTAAGCCTGGGCTTCAGCAGAAGTCAGCTTGTGAAGAGCCCTGGCAGCTCTACCAGCCAAGAGTTGGATCACTGGAAATGGAACTGCCCTGGAGCCAAAGGACGCCCAGGTCAGAGCCACAGATCTTATGGCTCTAAGATGAAAAGCCCTTCACTCGGCCCAGCTTCCAAAGTAACCACTGCTATGGAGGGGACAGCCAAGTAGGATCAGTAACATTGCAGGCAGAACTGTAAATTTCCTGTTAGAATTGCCACCTGCCTTTACCTAGCCAGCTCTCCTGCCAGGTCAGCTAGGTAATGGAAGTCAACAGGGTGCCTTCCCCAAGGAGGTTCACACCTCCCTTAGGATGTAGCCTATGAAGAGATAGATAAGTCCGGGCCTCTTAACTTACAAGGCCTTAAAGCCAAGCTGATTGTTATCAGGCCTTTTCTGTCAGGTTCTATTTGGCTTAGCACCTTTCTTAGGTACTCTAATAATGACTCTGTCCTTTGTTCTAGAACCTGTTTAGCCCACTTGGGCCTCATTCCTTCATAGTCATAGCCTCTAGTTTAACACCAAAGGCTCTACTCCCAACCTGTGTGTACTGATGGTCCTCTCCTCCACTTACTGTTGTATGATTGTTCAGAATTTCTCTACAGACAAACCTCTCTACCCACAAAAGTTGAGTGGCCCTTCTCCCGGTCTTGGTTGGATCAGCTTTAAACCACATCCATCAAACTGTCCTCACAAGGATCCAGAGACACCTCTCATTTCCTCTCCTCTATGAAATCCTCTCATTACCTGGTTAATGCCACTCTTAGGATCATTGGTTGCTATTCTAACCCTGACTTGTATACTACAGTGTCTGTTTAAGTGTTTACAGCAGGTGATAATGGAATGAACCAAGGCCTTCAGCAACCAGGCGGTCAACCAAATGCTGCTGCTGCTACAGGGATATGCTTGGCTCCCCACCCAGAAGACAGCAGCTTGAGACATCGCCCCATGCCAGCGAAGAGTATCTCGTCACCCCATGTCAGCAGGAAGTAGCTCTAAGAACAGATCATCGTCGCTCTACCCCTTCTGGAGTTTTGGGACTTATGCAATTGCATACAACTCCTGCTTTATAAAAAAACAAAAGGGGGGAATGTTAGGAAAACGGTGCAGTCTTATCTATGGGTGATCTACACCCTGACACCATCCTAGTCTCTAGCTCCCCACCGCCGTTGCTGAAAGCCAGGTGGCCAGATGGCCCAACCACCGGTGTCAAGCTCCACCCCCATCCTAATGGGATTCGCTGATCCTACTTCCCTGGCTGCCCTCTGCCAAAATTTTAAAAGGACCTGTTCCTGAACACGTGGCCCTCTCTTGCTCTCTCTCACTCTCTGTGCTCTCTGCTCCTCTCCTCTCTCTCAGCTCCTCTCTCCTGCTCACACTCTCTATTCTCTCTTGGCTCCCCTCTCCTCTCCTCTCCTCTCCTCTCCTCTCCTCTCCTCTCCTCTCCTCTCCTCCCCTCCCCTCCCCTCTCCTCTCCTCTCCTCTCTCTCCTCTCCTCTCCTCTCTCTCCTCTCCTCTCCTCCCCTCCCCTCCCTTCCCCTCTCCTCTCCTCTCTCTCCTCTCCTCTCCTCCCCTCCCCTCCCTTCCCCTCTCCTCTCCTCTCCTCTCCTCTGCTCTCCTCTCCTCTCCTCTCCTCTCTCTCCTCTCCTCTCCTCCCCTCCCCTCCCCTCTGCTCTCCTCTCCTCTCCTCCCCTCCCCTCCCCTCTGCTCTCCTCTCCTCTCCTCTCCTCCCCTCCCCTCTCCTCTCCTCTCCTCCCCTCCCCTCTCCTCTCCTCTCCTCTCCTCTTCTCTCCTCTCTCTCCTCTCTCTCCTCTCCTCTCCTCTCCTCTCCTCTCCTCTCCTCTCCTCTCCTCTATCTCTCCCTCCCCGTCTCCTAAACTCTGTCTCTGTCTCCTTCTCCCTCTTCTTCTTCTTTGCCCCTTCCCTCCAGTCTGTCAGGTTTCCCCCAATAAACTCTTTTCCTTAAAAAAAAGATTCTGGATTGCTACATCTCTGTTGTTCTGACTCCTCTCTTCTCTTTCTATTTGGTTTGATCTTCCCAAAACAGGCATACAGCATGGGGTTCTGTGAGTCCTAAACCTGGGCAGTTTTGTTCCTTTAAAGAGAAGACAAAGCCATTGTAATCCATAAGCTATACTTTGGAAATTTAAAGAGAAGACAACATAATGACCTGATATGTCCTCTGCAATATACATATATAATATATACATTTATAATATATATAATAAACATATATACTGAAATATACATATATAAATATGGTCTTCAAAAAGGTTATAGAGTATACATATTATGAAAAAAAGATTTTCAAACTGGCATTCACCAAAATGAACTTTTTTTAATTTTTATTTCTTCTCAAAACTTTTCTAAAGATTTGTTTATTTGAAAGGCAGAGTTACAGAGGTAGAGAGAGAGATCTTCCATTCACTGACTTATTTGCCAAATGCTCCAATGGCCAGGGCTGGACCAGGCTGAAGCCAGAAGCCTGGAACTCCATTGCATTGCCCACATGGGTGGTACGGACAGGTACATTAGCAGGGAGCTGCTCTGAAGTTAAGCAGCTGTGACTTAAACCCATGTGCGAACAGGACGCTGGTATTGAAGCTAAACTGACTGTGGCACAACCGCAGTCCCAATTCTTATTTATGTATTTAATTTATATGAAAGGCAGAGACAGAGACAAAGAAAGAGACAGACAGATGGTTAGACATAGAGATGGCTCATCCTCTGGTTCACTCTTCAAATGCCTGCCACAACCAAAGCTGGGCCAGTCCAAAGCCAAGAGTTCAGAACTCTTCCCAGATCTGCCACATGAGTGGTATGGACTCTAATACCGGAGTCATCACTTGCTGCTTCCCAGGGTATGCATTAGCAAGAAGCTAGAGTTGGGAAAGGAATAGGGACTTGCAGGCAGGCAACCAGATAAGATATGGGAAGCAGTGTCCCAAGTGGTATCTCAACCTCTATCCCAACTGATGCCTCAAACTGATGCTTTACTTTCTTTTATCAATTCAGCTCTTGAAGTCTGTAGATCTGTGCTACTGTTAAAAAGTAAGAAGTCTTTTAAAAAAATTTAAAGAAGGGAAGTCATTTGGTCTCTCAGTTAAATTGCACCTATCTTATCAGGATAACTGGATTTAAGCCCCACCTCTAGTCCCTGACTACAGCTTTCTGCTAATGTAGACCTTGGGAGGCAACAAGTGATGACTCAAGTGATAGATTCTTGCTACCTGCATGGGAGACTTGGATTAAGTTCCTGGCTCTTGCTTCAGCCTTGGCCAATCCCAGTCACTGAGGGCATTTGGAGAGTGAACAACCAGATATGAGTGCTCAAGCGCTCTCTCTCTCTCACATGCAATGCCTCTCTCTCTCTCTCTTTCAGTGTCTCCCTGTCCCTCAAATAAATACAAATATAATTTTTAATCCTTAAAATGAAACCCTAAGCATATATAGAATGAACTAAACACCAAGTAAATATACATGAAACAAGCATGAAAATTCAAATGTTTGTCACTAGTATCAAATATCTATACTGTGACCATCAAAATAATTGGCCAAATAGCTTTATTTTGATATTATGGAAATAAAGCACAAAGCAAACTATAAAAGAATTATATATTCAATTGCTGCATTAACTTTTTGTCATTCATTATTTTGTAGAGCCTTAGGCAGAGCAAAGATGTGTTTTAGTAGAATGACTAGAAATTCTAGTTATTTTTGTTTTTCTGAAAAACAAAGTTGGGAGGGAATTCAAAATTTTCCATACTCAAGAACATATTAAAAACTGACTTTGAATCCAAAAGGTTCATGTTTAGTGTCTCAAACACAGTATCCAGCCAAAATTGATACCACTTTATAGCAGACTTTAAAATCATTAAACAGGAGTTGTTAGCAAGAAAAATTACTTATTTGACATTGCAAAAATGTATATTCAATCAAATAAATTCAAAGTAGAAATCACTTGTCGTTATTAAATAATAGTGTTCTTATTCTGTTACAAGTTATTAAACAAGCACATTATTGGTATCAAAAAAAGACTTTAAAAAGGATTTCTATTACAACGAAGACAATCCAAATCTTTCTGGGACATAGGAACGTGGGGACATTTAATAAGGAGAAAGATATTGTCCTCAACTGAATTTCCAGGCTTTTGTTATCACAATAACCCTGTTAAACATTTAAGAAACTCAAAATCACCCCGTGCTTTCAAATTCCTGCTGTAACAGAAAAATTAATTAAAGGTGTAGATTCAATTAAATGGAAGGAAAAGACAGCATTTTAGTGATTTGATGATATTATTCATTTAAAAATCATTCTTAATCAACAAGACTGCATTTAAGCAAACAAAAAAAAATCCATATCTGCTTCTTTCTCATCTCCAGAGCTGTAATTGTATAGGCCATTGTGGCCTGGAGGGACAGTGAATGTCACAAGTTTTCTTCAAGTTCAAGGTATATTTTTGCCTGGTTTTGCTTAATTTTTGACCAGGCCCATTTGCTTTACAGGGAATAAACTCAGTTAAACATCCCCTAGCAACCACAGACTTCTCTTTTTTTCAGAAAGGGTTTTCCTGCTTGCTCCCCACAACAAGACGTCCCATCATCAACCCCGAAGGTTGAGCATCTTGGAGGTAAGAACAGAAGAAGCCGGGAGGCTGGTGCCTTGTGCCAATTGCTATGCACCTGCTAATGAGGCTGACATGTTTGGACGAAGCAACCCAATTTGCATTTGTCACCAGAGTGAGATATTAGCAGTGTGAATATTGAGAGGGACAGATGTGCCCCAGCAGGACTGCCACCTCTGACAGCCTGCTGTGCTACCAACACCAGGGAGGCTGCCAGCCCAAGGGACACGCCTCGCCTCCAAGGAGCCCAAGGTCTTGCCAGACAGAGCAGAATAGAGACAGATGTCCTTCCTCAAGGCCCTGGGGTCCTGGCGCATGGATGGGGGACCAAATTAGCTGGTGCCCCTAGTGTGCTAAATTCATAGTCCTTGGAGATTATTGTATTTAAGTATGATGCCCCCTTATTTTGCTACCTCCCCACTCAACCTATGTTCCTTGTGTCCTTAAAAGATGCAGATTGTCATCTTCTGTTTCTTCTAAATCTCTGAAAATAAGAAATAGCAGCCCAATTAAGTACAGTTTGGAGTGGCAGGTGTTACTCCTAGAGAGATGGAAATCATTTTGGTACTATATCTGATTTTCTCTGTAGGTATATTTTCATTATAAAACAAGTATCTTACTGTTTAGCTAGAATTTTTGATCAGCATGTAATAATTGCACATTTTGGGGATGTATAGTGCAATATTTCAACACATATACATAGTATAAACCCATTAATACAGGCAACTAACCATTACATTTCCTTGTCTTTTCTTCGTGTTTGGAGCCCATCAGCTCCTCTCCTTCATTGTTTATACAAGATGTACATTATACACTCATCTCATGGAAGACTAGAACTTGCTAATTTATATGGCTGTGTTTCAGGATCCATTATCTGACCTCCCCTCCCCTTCATAGCCTCTACTCACTTTTCCTATTATTACACTTCTGCAAGTAGGAAATAATATGTGCTGGTTTTCTTTTTCTGACTAGCTTCTTTCTCTAAACACAATGCCATCTAGTTCCAACCATTTTGCTGCAAATGTCAAGATTCCATTGTTTTTTATAGTTGAATAATATCCCAAAATATATATATACCACATTTTCTTTATGCACTCATCCATTAATGGGCACCTGTGTTGATTCTCTACCTGTGGCTGTTGTGAATACTACCATAATGAACACGGGAGTGTAGGTACCACTTTCATATTGCTGATTTCATTCCCTCTGTATATGTATTTCCTTAATATGAATGTACATATATTTCATTTCACTTCTTTTTTTTAAGTTTTTTTTTTTATTTGACAGGTAGAGTTGTAGACAGTGAGAGAGAGAGACAGCCAGAAAGGTCTTCCTTCCGTTGGTTCACCGCCCAAATGGCCGCTACAGCCGGCACTGCGCCGATCTGAAGCCAGGAGCCAGGTGCTTCTTCCTGGTCTCCCATGCAGGTGCAGGTGCCCAAGCACTTGTGCCATCCTCCACTGCCTTCCCGGGCCACAGCAGAGAGCTGGACTGGAAGAGGAGCAACCAGGACTAGAATCCAGTGCCCATATGGGATGCAGGGCCGCAGGCAGAGGATTAGCCAAGTGAGCCACGACGCCGGCCCCCATTTCACTTCTTATATATGAAGTGGCATAGCTGGTATGGTACTTCTATTCTTAATTTTTGAGGAATCTCTGTGTTGTTTTCCATAACATTTGTACTAATTTTCATTCCCACCAGCAGTATATAGAGATTTTCCTTTCTCCAGATCCTTGCCAGTATTTGTTACTATTGTCTTTTTTTTTTTTTTTTTTTTTTTGACAGGCAGAGTTAGACAGTGAGAGAGAGACAGAGAAAGGTCTTCCTTTTTCCGTTGGTTCACCCCCTAAATGGCTGCCACGGCTGGCGCACTGCGGCGATCCGAAGCCAGGAACCAGGTGCTTCCTCCTGGTCTCCCAAGCGGGTGCAGGACCCAAGCACTTGGGCCATCCTCCACTGCCTTCCGGGCCACAACAGAGAGCTGGACTGGAAGAGGAGCAACCGGGACAGAATCCAGCACCCCAACAGGGCCTAGAATCTGGGGTGCTGGTGCCACATGCGGAGGATTAGCCAAGTGAGCCAAGGTGCCTGCCACTATTATCTTTTGACAATAGCCATTCTAACTAGATTATAATGGTTTCTCATTGTGGTTTTGAGTTGGTTTTTCCTAGGTCTTGTTTATGTTTTCTGCTAGCAATTTTATGTATTAAACTTTAGATTTAATACAATTATATGTATTTAAATTTAGATTTCTGGCCAATTTTGAGCTGGTTTTTGTATGAGGTAAGAAATGGGAGAGGGTAAGACTCAGTCTTCTACACATGAATATCCACTTTTCCAGCACCATTATTGAAGAGATCCTTCTTTCTCCAGTGTATGTTTTTGGTGATTTTGTTGATAATTAGTTCACTGTAGATGCCTGAATAAATTTCTGTGATCTCTAATTTTTCCATTTATCTATGTGGCCATTTTATGTCAATGCCATACTGTAACAATAGCCCTGTAGTATGTCTTACAATAAAATCTTGTGATGCCTCAAATTTTGTGTTTTTTTAAAGATTTATTTATTTATTTGAAAGTCAGAGTTGCATAGAGAAGGAAAGGAAGAGAGAGAAAAAGAGAGAGAGAGAGAGAGAGAGGAGAGAGGTCTTTCATCTGCTGGTTCACTCCCCAACTGACCGCAATAGCCAGAGCTGCACCAATCCAAAGCCAGGAGCCAGGAGCTTTTTCTGTGTCTCCCACATGGGTACAGGGGCCCAAGGACTTGGGCCATCTTCTACTGCTTTCCCAGGCCATAGCAGGGAACATAGTTCTTGCTACAGACATTCTTTTTTTTTTTTTTTTTTTTTTTTTTTTGACAGGCAGAGTGGAGAGTGAGAGAGAGAGACAGAGAGAAAGGTCTTCCTTTTGCCGTTGGTTCACCCTCCAATGGCCGCCGCGGCCGGCGCACTGCGGCCGGCACACTGCGCTGATCCGATGGCAGGAGCCAAGTACTTATCCTGGTCTCCCATGGGGTGCAGGGCCCAAGCACTTGGGCCATCCTCCACTGCCTTCCTGGGCCACAGCAGAGAGCTGTCCTGGAAGAGGGGCAACCGGGACAGAATCCGGCGCCCTGACTGGGACTAGAACCCTGTGTGCCAGCGCTGCAAGGTGGAGGAGTAGCCTAGTGAGTCGCGGCGCCGGCCGCTACAGACATTCTTTTGGTACTAGGCTATGTCCCATAAATTTTCATGTATGTATTTCCATTTTCATTCATTTCACAAAATTTTTAAATTTTCTTTTCTGTGATGATTCTTAGTTCATTCAGAAACATGTTCGTCAGTGTCCATGTATTTGTACAGTTTCTACAGGATTTTTTTCCTTTGTTCATTTCTGGTTTTATTCCATTGTGCTCAGAAAAGACATATGATATAATTTTGATTTTTTAAAATATGTTGATACTTGTTTTGTGGCCTAATAGATAGTCTATCTTAGAGAATCTTCTGTGTGCTGATGAAAGTAGGGTGCGCTCTTCAGCTGTTTGATGGAATGCACTATAAATATTGATTAAGTACATTTGATCTATAGTGTGATTTAATTCCAGTGTTTGTTGATTTTTGTCTGAATGATCTATCCCTTGATGAAAGTGGACTGCAGAAGTCCCCCATTATTACTCCCTTGGAGCTTGTTTCTCTCCCTATATCGTAAAGAATATCTTAAAATATTTGTTTTATAAAATTGGCTGGCCTTGGCTGGCGCCGCGGCTCACTAGGCTAATCCTCCGCCTTGCGGCGCTGGCACACCGGGTTCTAGTCCCGGTTGGGGCGCCAGATTCTGTCCCAGCTGCCCCTCTTCCAGGCCAGCTCTCTGCTGTGGCCAGGGAGTGCAGTGGAGGATGGCCCAAGTGCTTGGGCCCTGCACCCCATGGGAGACCAGGAGAAGCACCTGGCTCCTGCCATCGGATCAGCACGGTGCACCAGCCGCAGCGCACCGGCCGCAGTGGCCATTGGAGGGTGAACCAACGGCAAAGGAAAGACCTTTCTCTCTGTCTCTCTCTCACACTGTCCACTCTGCCTGTCAAAAAAAAAAAAAAATGGCTGGCCTAACATTTGGTAAGTATACATTTACAGTTGTGATATCTTGTTGTATTGACATAGTCCGCATTATGCTGTTTTCTTCCTTGCCTATTTTTACAGTTCTTGTCTATTTGTCTGATATAAGTATAGATGCTCCTGCTCATTTGGCATTTCTTTTTGCATCAATCACATTTCTCAATCCTTTCACTTTAAGTCTTTGTATGTCTTTACTGGGAAAGTGAATTTCTTGTAGGCAGCATATCATTGATCTTGTTTGTTATCTATTCAGCCAGCCTGTGTCTTTTAATTTGGTAAATTTAGTCAGTTTATATTCATAGTTATTATTGATAAGTAATTTTAGTTCTGTTATTTTAAAATTGTTTTGTTTATTTTTAATAAACTTTTTTCTTTTACTGATGCATTTTATGCTTTCACATGTATTCATGATGGTAGATTCTTTGTTTTTCTGTATTCTTTAAGCATATTTGTGAGTTTGGTCTATAATGATGAATTCTTTCAATTTTTGCTTTTCTTGGGAAGTCCCCATTTCTCTTCCACTTATGAAAAAGTTGGCAGTTACTTTCAGAATTTGAAATATATATTATTCCATTTCCTCCTTGTCTATAAAGTTTCTGTGGAAAAATCTGAGTTAATCTAATAGGAGTTCCCTCAAAAAATGAATTTTATCTTTTTCTCTTGTCAATTTAAGGGTTCTGTCTTCTTTATGCTTTTGAGAATTTAAGTATAATATTTCATGGTGAAGATCTTTTCTGGTCATATCTATTTGGATTTCTGTAGGCCTTTTGTACTTAGACATCCATTTATCTCCACATTGGGAAAGTTTTCAGCTATTATTTTTCTGACTAGATTTTCCCAATCCTTTACTTCCATTTTGTTTCACAAAAATTCCCAAAACTTGAATATTTATTTGCTTAATTATGCTCCAATTATCTTCGTTCTTTGATTTTTCATTTTTTATCTGACTACAATATTTCAAAATTCCTGTCTTCAAGTTCAAATATTTCTTTCTTTTGCTTTATCTAGTCTATTGTCAAGACTTTCTAATGTATTTTTTAAAAGATGTATTTATTTATTTGAAAGTCAGTCCGAGTTACACCGAGAGAGGAGAAGCAGAGAGAGAAAGAGCGAGGTATTTCATCCGCTGGTTCACTCCCCAGATGACCGCAACAGGCGGAGCTGTGCTGATCCAAACCAGGAGCCAGGAGCTTCTTCCTGAACTCACTCTGCTAAGTAGAACCACCTGACCCATGTAGTGCAGGATTTCTTGGGCTGAAGTGATGGAGTCAACATTGCTGCTGGGTCCAGTTAAGTTTGTAAGATTGTAGTCCTTTTTTTGTTTTGTTTTGTTTTTTTGTTTTGCCAGGCACAGTTAGACAGTGAGAGAGAGAGAGGGAGAGAGAGAGAGTTATAGACAGTGAGAGAGAAACAGAGAGAAAGATCTTCCTTCCATTGGTTCACTCCCCTAATGGCCGCTACGGCCGGCACTATGCTGATCTGAAGCCAGGAGCCGGGTACTTCCTCCCGGTCTCCCATGTGGGTGCAGGGCCCAAGGACTTGGGCCATCCTCCGCTGCCCTCCCGGTCCACAGCAAAGAGCTGGACTGGAAGAGAAGCAACCGGGACTAGTACCTGGCACCCCAACCAGGACTAGAACCCGGGGTGCCGGCACCACAGGCAGAGGATTAGCCAAGTGAGCCATGGCACCAGCCTGACTGTAGTCCTTTTTCTAATATGATAGAATGTAGGTGGGGCCTCACAGATGAATCTAGTCAGACGCTTCTGTCCTCTTGGGCAATTTGGATCCCAACAGTTACTGTTTTCTCCAGGTTATGTCATACTACTTCAATCTGCACTCTGGAAGTTGAGGAGCAGGCCATGTGAGTTCCTTCTGTGAAACAAAGCTACCGTGTGTCTTCCAGGTAACTCACGTTTCTGGGTTCCAAACTTGTGACAACAGAGAATTCTTTCTGTAACTAAGGTTGCAAATATCCAGCATCTGTGGAGATGGGGTCTGCTGGGTCCTGCAATAGGGAATCCCCTGGTTGCGGGGCTAGGGTCGTGGATGCCCATGTGCTAAGTTCCTCTACGTGTCTTGCCATTCCAGGTGTCTGTGTCCTCAGACATCCCCCAATCTCTCTTCCAGAGCTCCAGTGCTGCTCTCCATTGGGCATTCCCCTTAGAATTAAGTTTTCTGCTTGTTATGTTGCTCCTTCTCTATGGAGAAAGAGACAAATACCAGGCACCGCTATTTGACCATCTTGGAGAATTATGTTAAACAGAATTAGCATTCATAATCCATAATTTTTATATAACTTTGTAAGTTAGGCATGGGTCAGCAAAGTTTCTGGGAAAGGCTGACAGTCAACTTATATACTTTATGTGTCTCCTTCATGACCATTCAACTCTGTAGTTGTATTGAGCAAGTAGCCACCAATAATACATGGAGGAATGGGCATGGCTGTGTGTCAATAAAGCTTTGTTTATTGTAATAGCAGTGAGCCAGATTTGTCTCACTAGCCATAGATGTCTGATCCCTGTCCTAGGAAAAAAAGGTTATCTAGAAATTGTGTACAGTTTTTACAATTTTCCTCTGGTTTGGAGAAACAGACAACATAATATCTAACACAAAGGCAAGGGTGTTCACCCAGACACCCCAGAATCTCAGCTAGGCTCTTTCCCCCACAATGGAATGACCTCAGCAAGGTAATTCGCCCTCTCTAAACCTGAAAAGTAAGGATATGGCCCCTCTTTGGGGCCACATTGCTATTGGGATTAAATGAGATGATGTTCTACAAGCGTGGAGCAATGTAGTGAATAATAAGGACTACACAATAGGAGTCCCTCCAACCTTCCTGTGATATCTGCCAGTATTCTGTCCATGCACCATAAAATGCTTCATTCCCTGCACCCCCCTGAGTCTCTGCCTCTGTTTCTAACCACTCCATCATTCTCCAAGTTTTTTCTTCTGAACAACTCTCTATGAGTGTTCTCAAAGATTCTGGTCTCAGTCCTCCTCTATTTCATTAAATGATGATATCATCAAGAGAAAAAACATCCTGGGATGGGTGTTTGGTGCGGTACTTAAGACAGCACTGGGAATGCTCACACAGTAGTTTTTTTGGAGTGTCAGGGGTTTAAATCTTGGCTCTACGTGCTATTCCAGCTTCTCCTGGCAAAAGGTGATGGCTCAAGTACTTAGGTACCTGCCAGCAATATGGGGCACTAGTACTGAGTTTCTAATTCCCAGCTTCAGCCTGGCCAAACCCCAGCAGTTGTGGGGATTTGGAGCATGAGCCAGAGGATAGAAGTGGAATCAGTCAAATCAGTCAACCTTTCTCTCTCTCTCTCTCTCTCTCTCTCTGTCTCTCTGTCTTTGCCTTTCAAACAAGTATAATAAATCCATGTTTAAATTTCCTTCAATATTCTTATATTCAGTCTTTGAGGTCGTTGTTCTTATTCATGTACATGTACAGAGTTCACAGAAAACTAATGCTGGCAGTGACTAGAATTGGGGACTTATTTGCCATTCTAATAGGGGAAGACTGGAGAAAGAATGACATTTACAGGAAAATTCATGACTTTAAGGAAAAAATAAATGAAACATTAGGTGAATAAACAGGAGATACTATGGTTTTATGATGATGTCTGTTTTGATGTGGAAATAGCTTCTCATGCCCAGTGATGAGTCAATCTTCGTTGGTTATGAAACTCCCAGAGAGAGAATTTAGGGTAATTGCATTGTTTGGGGAGTCTGTGGATTTATGTCCCCCAAAAGTTAATGTTCTGGAAGTTTGGTCCCCACTGTGGATGTGTTCAGATTCTGAAATCATTAGGAGGTGAAGCTTACTAGAAGGTGGTTAGGCCATTGAGGGTGCAACTCTCAGAAACAGTAACCTAATTCTTGTGTGTCCTTGGTTAATTTCCTTGGCTAATTCCCCAAATAGCAGGCTATTGTGAAAAGAATCAGTTGACCCTTGAATCCCTCTAGCTTCTGTTTCATCATGCTGTCTCTCACCCTGGCATGCACTCCGACCATGATATTCACCACATGTGAGACAGCTATGAGGCCCTTACCAGAGCTGAGCAGACGCTGTTGTCCTGCCCTTGAAACTCCATAACTATGAGCTAAGAAAGCCTCTTCTCCTTACTCGTCCTCTGATATTTTTTAATGGAGACAGAAAATGGCTGGATACAGGAGTTCAGGAAAAATAGCTCATTCTCAAATGCCTGCTGCTCAACATCATTTTTTGCCTTGGTGACATAATCTATACTCATCCAATACAGACTCTCTCCCAGGCTGTCAATCTCAGTCTTAGACAATGGATTCCCAAAGGAAAAGTCTTCTTTCAGGGCCAGCATATCTTCAAAAACCCCATCCACATTCCACCAAATGCTGGACCCCCTCACACAGATATCCTGTTTTTTTTTTTAAAGATTTATTTATTTTTATTTGAAAGTCAGAGTTACACAGAGAGGAGAGGCACAGAGAGAGAGAGAGAGACAGAGAGAGAGAAGTCTTCCATCTGCTGGTTCACTCCCCAACTGACCGCAATAGTCAGAGCTGCACCAATCCGAAGCCAGGAGCCAGGAGCTTCTTCTGGGTCTCCCATGTGGGTGCAGGGGCCCAAGGACTTGGGCCATCTTCTACTGCTTTCCCAGGCCATAGCAGAGAGAAAGCTGGATTGGAAATGGAGCAGCCAGGAATTGACCGACACCCATATGGGATGTCGGCGCTTCAGACCACAGCGCAGCCTCACAGATATCCTATTAAGAGCCAACTTCAACAGATCACAACCACACTGACAAACCAGAATCTACTCCTGCTTCTTTCATTTCTGCCATCACAGTCCCCCAGGCATCCAGTGACCACACTTGCCACTCTCCCACATCCAAACCATTGCCAAATATTGAGATTCAACCTCAAAACCTCCTGCACTTCTACCTTCCCTTCTTGTCTCAGATCCTCAGTTTCATCCTAGCTGGGTATTAAGGGTCCACCCAGTCCAGACCTCATTCTATCCTTCTAGCTACACTGCCATCTTCTTCGCTTAAATTCCATTCTACAGCACACACACACACACACACACACACACACACACAAAATACCATTACTGTTTGGTATGGGGGAGAGTAGTTCTGTGAGTCCTCCTGGATACCATATTTTGAAGATTCGCAAGCTTCAGATGCGTAATATTTCCATAGAACTTATGCACAACCACATCCTCTTGTATGCTTTGTATCCTCCCTATATGACTTATAAACACTTGTTAAGCTGTATTATTCAAGCAATTATGACAAGAAGAAGTTTTCATGTTCAGTGCAGTTTTTTTCAATGTGCTGTTGATTCCATCTGTGAATGCAGAACCTATGGAGTCAAAAAGGCAACTCATCAATGTTTCCAGTGCCTCTGTTCTTTCCTATGCAGCTCCCTCTGTCTGAATTCCATTACCCAGGCTCCCCTCTCAAAATTCTGATTGCCTTTCGGAATTTTTATCACAAGCAATCTTGCCATACTTTTTCTCTGTGAGGACACATCACTGTTTTAAGTCATTATTTATGTGGTTATCACTCATTGGCACTTACTAAACCCTGCCCTGTGTTTCCATTGTTTGGGTATTTTCCTCTCATCTGAATATAGCTCCTGAGAGGCAAGAATTGTCCCACCCAACATGTGTGTCCCTTGCATGTCCTGTAAATGGTGTACAAATAACAGGTTTTTGAGTGACATGTTGTAGGAATGTTTCTTTGGCCAGTGCTGGGGGACTCTAAAGGTAGCACTGTCCAGCAGACAGAGTGGTGAGAAGCTGGACCAAATCCATGTTTCATCACTCAAAGCTGGAAATTCCTAGGCAGGTTCATTTTCTGCTCTGGACCTGTGTTCATCCACAGCCCTCTGTAGAGTGGGAATAAGAGTAGCACCTGCCCTGTTACCAGAGGTAGTACTTAACTCCCACTACCTGCAGCCTTTTGTTCTCTGCACTGGCATTGTGCTGATCATATTCAAGAAGGGAGGAATTCACTTTATGATAAGTGCTGAAGAAGAGGTGATAAAACATGACTGTGGACAGCATTTTAAAAACACAATATTTTATTTGAAAGGAAGAGTCACAGAGAGGTAAGAGAAAGGCAGAGGAAGAACTTGACGGTGCACTCCCCCAAATGCTCATGACAGCCAGGGCTGGGCCAGGCCAAATCCAGCAGTCCAAAACTGAATCCTAGCCTCCCATGAGGGTGGTAGGGAGCCAACTACTTGAGTCAGCATCTGCTACCTTCCAGAATATACAATAGCAGGGAACTGGAATCAGAAGCAGAGCAGGCACTCTGATATGGGATACAGGCATCCCAGGTGGTATCTTGATCATTATGTCAAACCCCCACCTCTGAGCAATTTTTTGATGCCAAGTCAGGTTTTCTGTCGAGATAGCTGTTTTCTCAAGAGGAATATATCAAAGGTTCATATATGTAGGTAGATCATTGCTAAAAAAAAAAGCTACGTTGAGGGGGTCAAGGGTAGAATTTATGGGTTGAGTGCTACAGACTGAATATTTGTGTTGCTCTAAGGTCAATATATTGAAATCCTAACCCCCAGGGTGCTGAGGTTAGGTTGAGCCTTGTGCTGTAGTTAGGTCATGCGTACTCTTGATAGAATTAGCGTCGGCTTCCTTGGTCCTGTAAGGATGCAGCAAGGAAGGAGTCACCAGCAAACCAGGAAGCGAGCCCTCAAAGACATGAGATCTCAGACTTCCAGCTTCTACAGCTGTCACAAATGTATGTTTGCTTTTTAAGCCATTCAGTCAATGGCACACTTTTTATCACAGCCCAATCAAACATCGGCAGAAATGGGTTGCAGTTTATGAACTTGGATAGTGGAAGCCACTGGGTCTTCACTCCCCCTCTTAGTTCTTGCTACCCACAAACACTACAGATCAACTACCATAGGAGCAAATAAATGTCCCCAGTGCTGCCAGGCCTGTTCTATGCATGGCCCTGCACTGCAGGGTCCCTGAGGTTGCTGCTTTTACACAGCAATTGGGCTGGTGACTGGGGGAGGTGCCTGCAGAGATGCCCCTGCCACCTGCAGCAGGAAGACTCATCAGTGTGTGCTGCAGGCTCCAACACACTCGATACCCATCAAGAATGTCTGGAAAATACCAGAAAACTTAGCTATTCCCAGTGGTAAGCAAAGAAAACCTTGCTGGGAGTTCTAGTCCTAGGCCTCATAACCCTGGTCAGACACCACTGGGGAAAAAAAGACCATTGTCAGAGAAATCCAAGAGAAATTTCCTTTCTAGATAGGTTTTGTTGGACAGAAGTATTTGATGTGCAAAAAAAGTTCACTCCAGGGGTGATCCAACATGGGAAGTGAGATACTCAGCAGACTCATAGAATGGCGGATGTCCTAAATAGCACTCTGGCCTCAGAATCAGCCCTAAAGGCACTCAGATCTGGCTGAAAAGCCCATGAGAGTATTTCAGGCATGGAAAGCCAAGACACTCTGGCAAAAAGATCTCTGTGAGTGAGATCCCAGTGGAAAGAACAGGTCTTCAAAGAGGGAGGTGCCTTTCTCTGAAGGGAGGAGAGAACCTCCACTTTGACTATGACCTTGTCTAAACAAGATAAGAGTCGGAGAACTCAAGGGGCTTCCATAGCCTTGGAAACTCATAACTGGTGCATAGGGAGATTACTGATGCCATAAACAGGAGTGTCAATTTGTAAAGTCAACAACAGGAGTCACTGTGCACTTACTCCTCATGTAGGATCTCTGTCCTTAACGTGCTGTACACTGAGGCTTAATGCTATAACGAGTACTCAAACAGTATATTTCACTTTGTGTTTCTATGGGGGTGCAAACGACTGAAATCTTTACTTAATGTACACTAAACTGATCTTCTGTAAAAAAAAAAAAAAAAAAAAAAAAAAAAAAAAAAAAAAGAAATTTTCAATTCCCAACTTGACTCTCACTGGGATTAAACATGACAATAGGTCTGATCTGATTTCATCATCATTTTAAAAAAAATCATCTATTATTTTTCACTTTATGTTTCTGTGTGGGAGCAAACTGTTGAAATACTTACTTAAGGTATACTAAGCTGATCTTCTGTATATTAAGATAATCGAAAATGAATCTTGATGTGAATGGAAGGGGAGAGGGAGTGGGAAAGGGGAGTGTTGTTGGTGGGAGGGACGGTATGGGGGGGGAAGCCATTGTAACCCATGAGTCGTACTTTGGAAATTTATATTCATTAAATAAAAGATAAAAAAAAAAATAAAAAAAAAAAAAAAAATAAAAAAAAAAGAATCCAAATCTAAATTACCACTTTCATCACAAAGATTCATTGATACTTTAAGAATTTTTTTCAAAGACATATATTGAAGACAGAGATTGAAATTTGCCTTATTCCTGTTTTTTCCTCTGCACAAAGAGGAAAGTAGCTGTCTTTTGTCAAACTCTGTATCCAAATTGGCTATTGGTGCTGTAAAACGTGGACCACTTATTTTAAAATAAAACTTCTTTATTTACATTCTGTAAAAAAAAAAAAAAAAAAAAAAAAAAAAAAAAAAAAAAAAAAAAAAAAAAAAAAAAAAAAAGTTCACTCCAGGGGAATTTTCTGATGAGAAAAGAGCATTTCACAGTTGTCTGTGGTTTGAACCTCGGATTGTAGCCAGGAGATCTGCCCTGTGGCTGAGGGCACGTTCTTAGGTTTGATTAACCTCTTTGGTGTCTAAAAGGGGTTGAAGCCTGCCCTGTAAAAATTAAAAGGAGAGCAGTGAGGAGTGGCCTGGCAGGCCTGTGTGGGGCCTCTGACATTATTTTCTCCACTAGAACGCATTTGGCCTGTGAGTCTGAACAGTCAAAGATGAAAGAACCACATTTTAGAAGCAGAGAAAATATTTTTAAAGGGAATTACATGAAACACGTAAGCTAATCAGGCTTCATCCGAGGATCCCTTCTAATCAGTTAGAAACCTATGGGTTTAAGCAAAGACTATTTTGGGGGCTGGGAAGCAATAATATTCGAACAATTTAAGAACTTGCGGCTGGCACCACAGCTCAATAGGCTAATCCTTGCTGGCACACTGGATTCTAGTCCCGGTCAGGGCACCGGATTCTGTCCCGGTTGCTCCTTTTCCAGTCCAGCTCTCTGCTGTGGCCCGGGAGTGCAGTGGAGGATGGCCCAAGTGCTTGGGCCCTGCACCTGCACAGGAGACCAGGAGAAGCACCTGGCTCCTGGCTTCGGATCAGCACGGTGCGCTGGCCGCAGGGGCCATTGGGGAGTGAACCAACGGCAAAGGAAGACCTTTCTCTCTCTCTCTCTCTCTCACTGTCCACTCTGCCTGTCAAAAAAAAAAAAAAAAAAGAAAAAAAAGAACTTGCTAACCACCAGCTCCAGTGGCATCACTCTGAAGTAGGGATGAAACAAAATCCTTGTTCATAAAAGAAGTATTTTTTATTCTTTTCTTTATTTTTAATAATTTTGATTCACATATAATATTTGTGACGTGTTAGGGAACATCATGCAGTATTTCAACACGTGCACACAGCAGAGACTGATCACATTAGTCAGCATCCCTACCTCCCCACCGTTCCTCTGTATTTGGAGCATGCCAGGTCTTCCACAGTTCTATGGAATCCTGCATTGTGATCCACATTCACCCCACTGTGCTGTGTGACACTGGAACCTATTACTTCCAGCTGTGTGGTGGTGCCATGGATGCAACCTCTCTCTTTTCTTCTCCCCATCTTCCCGGTCTCTAGTAACCACAATTTTAAGTTCAGATCCACTTTCTGTTGTTAATTTACACATGGGAGAGGGAACATACTGCATTTGTCTCTGTGGCTGGCTTATTTCACTTCATATAATCATCTCCACTTCCATCAATTTTGATGCAAATGTTAGGATTTTTATTGGTTTTCAAGGCTGAGCCATATTCCCCTGTGTATACACAACACATAATTTTTAGTCATTCATCCGTTGATGGACATCAAGGGTTGACTCCTTATTGTACCAGTTGTGAACAGTTCTGCAATGATCATGGGAGTTCCAGTATTGCTTTCTTATATTGATTTCATTTTCTGAAGATAGACATCCAGAAGTGAGTTAGCTAGGCATATGGTGGATCCAGTTTTAGTTTTCTGAGGATCCTGCAAACACTGTTCTCTATGGTGGATGTATTCATTTGTATTTCTACCAACAGTGTGTGAGGTTTCCCCTTCTTCTACCTCCTCACTAGCATTTGTTATTGTTTCTCTTTTTGATAATAGCCATTCTACCTGGAGTAGGGAATTTTATTTAACTCAGGAATCAGAGATAACCAATACAAGAAGGGCAGAGGACAAATAAAAGTGTGCGTATACTGTGCAAAGAGAGGGAAGTGGATTGATCTCTGTGAGTGTCTGTGTGGGGAAGTCTCAGTAGGAGAAGAAAATTGGAAAATATCCATGGGAAGCTGAGGGAATGGGCCAGATGTTTCCCACCTCTCCCAGGTATGTGGAGCAGCCTCCTCCAGGCTTGATACCTGAGAAGCTGCGAGGGTTCAAGACAGGTGGGCCCTGCTTTAAAACCATAATGTGTGAAAAGTCAGATGTAGTAAAATATGAACTAGCGAATATTAACTCAGCAGAGGTATTTTCACCTAAAAAACGTATGAATACAGAATCACTTTAAAAATCCTGAGGTGCACTTAAAATATGATCCAAAATTCAGGGACTCAAGAACACATTCCATAAGTAAAGCCACCTATTCATGTGTAGAAGTTACAGATATTGTTTCTGCATGGGTACTGTTATTAACAAACCTGTTAAAAACCTACATGGGACAATTATTTTCATTCTTTTGCCCTTTTGACATGTTTGGGTAGGAATGAATGAGCAACAAAATAAACTTGGATTTCCTAAGTATAACTTTAAGTAGTAGGCATACATTTTTAACCTTATCTTCAGCTATCACTACTGCCCTGGGAAATCTATTCCAACTCTTGGAGGGGAAGAGAGAGCGATGATCAAGTGCCTGTAAAATAAATGGTCTTCTATCTGGTTTTTCCTCCAAAAAGCAAGGCAAAGAAGCTGAAGGATTTTCAAGGTCTCCCTTCTACTTCCTCTTTTTCTTCTGAAAACATTTGATAAAAAAAAAAAAATCTTTATCTAGAATCATTGTAAACTCTGTTATTCACAGAGAAGCTGTCCTTCCTTATTATTGGCCTGGGAAACCAACCAGCAAAAGCTCCCAACAGCAACCTGGAGAATAATTACAACAGTGGGAGTGGGCATTTAGCCTGGTGGTTAGAATGCCCATGTCCCACGTCAGTGTACCATGGTTCTGTTCCCTGCTTTGGCTCCTGACTCTAGCTTCCTGCCAATACAGACAGAGAGGTAGTGTGGAAGGCTCAAGAAATTGGACTCCTCTCACCTATGTGGAAGACCTGGATTGCACTCCTGGCTCCTGTCTTTGGCCTGGCTCGGACCCAGCCATTTGGAACATTTGGGGAGTGAAGCAGCTGGTGGGTGCTCTCTGTCTATCTGATTCCTAAATAAGTACATGGATTAGAATAAAAGAAAGTAAAAAGGGAGCTACCTGAGATTATGTTATTCCAGTGTGGTCCTCAAGTGAGGAGAGATGTAAAGGCGCTCATCATTCAACAATCTCCATGGTTGAAAACAGTATACTTTCTTCACATGGGACCTTCACTTTTGCTTAACAACAAAAGTGCATGGCCTGAAAAACCAACTTAAGCATGGCTTCGTCCATTCTCTGTGCACTGCAAGAGAAAAACAAACAAGCAAACAAAAAACAACTTCATAGTCAAGGGTTCCTGAATGTGTTAACCTATTCCAAAACATTCACATTGCAATTAAACAGTACTCATGCTTTCAGCACACTGGCAGCTCCCCAGTAAAATGAGTGTTTGGTTTTACAGTGGTAGGTTTCAAAAGGCCAAAAACTCTGTGCAATCATAATTCACTTTTTGGTGCTCACACAGAAAAGTACACCTGAAAAAGAAGAAACTCAATTATTTTGGCAGCTCAAGTGTTGCTCAAATATGTAATTCCTCAAATCTGAGAACTGGGCTCAAAGCACTCCAGAGAAGAGTGTGGCTAGGGAGGAAGATTCCAGATAAGTAATCAGGTACATGAAGAGGTGAAGTTCCTGACCTCCACATTCCCAGTATGCTCTCGATCCGTGTCTACCACATGGCACATGTAAATACCTCCCCTATATGATGCCTCCTGGTGTGTGTGTATCTATTTGTGTGCTCCCTGATTGTAAGCATGTGTGTGTACATATGTGAAGTCTCCTGATGTTTCCAGGTTTCCCACTTAAGACAGTATGCCATGTTTTGGCAACACTGAATCATATTAGAATCTTTTAGAACTTTGGGTCCAGTTGAAGTCACAGGTAGCAATATTACAGCAAAACACTGAAGCAGAAACATTGGCTCAGCAGTAATCTCCTTCAAAATGCCCAGCAGAAGCAAGCATTTAGCTAGTGGTTAGATCACAACATCCCCTCTCAGAGCACCTGGTTTCAATGACCAGCTCCAGTTCCTGACTCCAGCTTCCTGCTCATGCAGACTCTGGGACACACAAGTCATTGGATAATTGCCACCCATGAGCAACCTGGATGGCATTCCTGGCTCCTGGCTTCAGTCCTGGTAAAGCACCAGACATTGTGGACGTTTAAGGAGGAAACCAGCAGATAGAAGCCCTCTATCTCTCTCTCTCTCAAAAAAAAAAAAAAAAAAAAAAAAAAAAAAAAAAAACACACACAGAAAATACTCATATGATGGAAATACAGAATTTCTTTTTCTAGATATGTATCATTCACAGTCATGAGTGAAATTTAATAAATTATTTTTAGTTCTGTGCAGATTTTGAGGCAGTGTTCTTCTCTATCAATTGATAGAGAAGGTACTTTGTTGAGAACTAATGGTTTGAGAGGAAATGCAATTGGCCCAAGAAACAAATATATTAAGGATGAAAAATTAATTCTTCCATTTTCCAATGCTATCTAACATTCATAAACCCTTGGTATCAGACTCAATTAACACCCTTAGGATTTTGATTCCATTTATTCTTGTTAATTTTCTAATTTTTCTAATTTCTTGGGGGAGAGTACATTAAACAGACACAGAACATGCAGCAAAAATCGTTGGTAAGTCTTTAATGAGTTAAATATAGCTGGATTTGGGATCCATGGTCACATGTTCCCATTTATCATTAAGCTTAGTTTAAAAAAAAATAATTTATAATTTTTAGGATAGACAGCTGGAAAAATACTTGATATCTAATATTTACATTTTATGCATATTAGCAATTAATGTTTTGGACCTAAAAATGCTGAAGTCATATACTTTTGCTGAATAACTGCTTTGATTTATTAAAAAACACTATAACCGTATATGATTTTTAATATCCTTTTTTATTTCTATGACTATTGGTTGGTTGGTTAGTTTAGAAAGTAAATGAGAGCCCAAGCATGATTTTCAGGTACATATCTATGCAACTAACCTTCTGCATAGTATTAATTATATTTTATATCTTGATATTTTTGGTGATTTTTTAACACATCAAAGAAGCAAAAATTTTGGCAAATCAATATCCTTATTAAAACTGAGTTAGAACAAAGTTACATACATCATCAAAAGAAATTCTCATTTAAGAGTCAGAGTAGACATGGAGTGGAGCCAAGCCCTCTCGTTCCCTAGAACGAGCAACAGGAGGTATGGAAATGCAAAAACCTGGGGCTCTTCACAGCTCTGTGTGCATGTGGTGTGTGTGTGTGTGTATGTGGAAAACCACTTAAAATGTGAAGCCATACAATGAAAATCATAATAAAAGCCATAAAAGAATTCAGGATTTTCACTGGGATTTTTAGATCTAACGGTTACCTAAACTGTATGTTCAAGTACCAATGGATAACTTTTTTAAAAGATTTCTTTTATTTGAAAGGGACAGTTAAAGAGATAGAGGGAGAGAGACAGAGAAAGAGAGAGCGTCTTCCATCTGCTAGATTTACTCCACAAATGGCCACAAGGCTGGGACCAGGCATGGTTGAACCCAGGAGCTGGAACTCCATCCAGATCTCTTACATGGGTGGCAGGGACCCAAGCTCTTAGGTCATTTTTTGCTGCTTTCCCAGGTGCATTAGCAAGAAGCTAAGTTAGAAGTGGAACAGCTGGGACTGAAACCAGCACTCATGCGATTCCAGCATTGCAGATGGCAGCTTAAACCCACTGTGCCACAAAGCCAGTCCCCAGTGAGCGATTTTAAAATACGTTTTCATGCATCTATTTGAATACCCAACTTCCCTCTCTGCTTTCTGGGAAGCATTCTGTCCTGTTAGAAACAACAAAAAGGAAAGATAATCTTCTAGTCCCTGGAGTCTTTGTTCTCAGTATTGATTCTCATCCCTTCATTAATGCCCAACTGAATATTTTCTCGCTTCTTTACCCTCTGGATAATCAAAACTGCTAGCTGGTAAACTTGCAAAATACCAGCTTATGAACGAACAGAGAGATGTGCGTATCTGTTGTCTTCATAAAAGGCCTAAATGTGATATGAGCTTGGTTCTACATGCTGTGAGAAGTAGTGCTTTCATCATCCACTGGTAGGTAAGTGGCACCTAATGCCAGTGAATG
Organism: Oryctolagus cuniculus; assembly: GCF_964237555.1. Lineage (NCBI taxonomy): Eukaryota > Metazoa > Chordata > Mammalia > Lagomorpha > Leporidae > Oryctolagus > Oryctolagus cuniculus. The sequence goes on along the minus strand of NC_091433.1, from coordinate 104,055,288 downwards.
CATAGGAAGCAAACAGAGGTGATCATAGCCAAGCTACGTTTGAATGACTTTTTTTTTTTTTTTTTTTTTTTTTGCACAGGCAGAGTTAGACAGTGAGAGAGAGAGACAGAGAGAAAGGTCTTCCTTTTTCTGTTGGTTCACCCCCAAGTGGCCAATATGGCCGTCGCATCGTGGCCGGCGCACTGCACCAATCCAAAGCCAGGAGCCAGGTACTTCTCCTGGTCTCCCATGCGGGTGCAGGGCCCAAGCACCTAGGCCATCCTCCACTGCACTCCCGGGCCACAGCAGAGAGCTGGACTGGAAGAGGAGCAACCAGGACAGAATCCGGCGCCCCGACCAGGACTAGAACCCGGGGTGCCGGCGCCACAGGTGGAGGATTAGCCTAGTGAGCCTCGGCGCCGGCCTTGAATGACTTTTGTAGCAATGTTTCATTATGAGCAGCATTATCACCATCCATTAGTATTTACTAACAGAGATGCAAAATTTTGTAGCCTACCACAACATGCTTTCAAAACCAATTTCCTGACCTATGCAACCTGAAATTTTGCTCCTAATTGCATGCTTTTTTACCTCTTTAGTTAGCAGAATAACTCCCTTGCACCTTTGGTGTTTATTCACACCTTATCATACCAAGTCCTAACTCATGGTCACTAACTCATGACTTCTTACAAGACCCATCATTCCCAAGACTAAATCTTCATGTGGCCCAACTCTGGGCACTGTCCTCACACTTAAGATTTCCCATGAATACCTATGAAATATCAAATATCCCAACCCAGAGGAAGACAGAATTTAAATAATGTCCTTGTGCCATTTCAATTTCTGAATTTCATGTCTATTAAACATTTTAGTACATAAATTATTGCTAGATGGTGTCACCAAAAAATTAGGGCATTCATCGTAGCTAACATAATGCATATAATCACCTGGAGACCTAGACAGAAAATACAGGCTGAGATCTGCTTTTTGAGACATGTGAGAGTCACTCAAGAGTCATAGCATTACTCATTCTCTAGTAAGTTCACAATTCCAATAACTTCCCCCTACCAAAAAAAAAAAAAAATCCAACTTCCTCCTGCACTTCTCATCTAAAACTTCAGCTTTCTTGCTCTGTCTCTATGACTTCATCAGGTACCATCCTTCTAATGGTTTGCAGTTGTGTTGCTCCTTTTGCCCAAATGCTTTATAAGCATTATCCCATTAATCCTCACAAATGCCTCTTTTAACAAAATCCAACATTAGCAACGGATGATGAGGAATTATCATAAATAATCAACATTAAATACTTTCCTGTCAAAATAAGTAGAAAAGGACACTTTGCAGTGCAGGACTCCTGGTTTTTATTGTTTATTCATGTACTCACTAATTTGCAAAATTCTATAATCCATAATGGGTTCCCCTGTCATTAGTGCTAATTAGTGGAATTCTACTGTACTAATAAATCAACATTACCCAAACACAGTGCTTGGAGATTCAGGTTATAATACATTCCTGCATATGAATTTTTAAAAATTAGTTGGTTGTTCACCACTGCAGGCCTGATTTTCACTGATAGGATTTTGATGTACAGCCTGTTCTACAGCTGTTTTTAATGATTGCACATTCATTCTGAGTCAGACACGCCTAGTGCAAGGCAGGAAGGGACTAAGAGCAGATAGAAAGTGCTGGCTTCACATAGTTCAGTACACTGAGATAGAAGCTGAGTGGTAAAAAGAACTTGCTTAAAGTCACAAAATTGTGCAAGAGCCCAATCTCAAGTATTCACACATTGACTCAGATTTCCTTCCAACACATTCAGTTGGCCACCTGCTATGGTTTGAATATGACTTGGATGTCTTCCCCAAGGGTTCATGTCTGGAAGCTTGGTCCCCAGTGTGGTGATGTTAAGAAGCAGTGGGATGTTTGAGAGGTGGGAGCTACTTCGGGGTCATTAGGTTATTAGGGACACTGCCATAGAAAGGGATTAACATAGATGCTATAGGACCCCAGCCACTCTCTGGCTTTCTCTCTTGTCATATTGTCTATCTCTCTCTCTTGCACATGGTCCCACCAATGTGATGCCACCACCATGATGCTTCGTAGCCAGAGGACACCTCATGAGAACCAACACCGTGCTGTCTGCAATTCCATCATCCAAAACTGTGAGTTTAATAAACCTCTTTTCTTTATAAAATGCCCAAATTTAGATATTACAGAATTTTTTTAAAAAACTGGCTAAGACAGCAACCCATGTCAAAAAATATGGTCACACAGCTACCTAAAAAGCATAATTTCCATATGCTTTAAAATGTCCATGATTCATCTATAGGTCTATTCATTTCCCAGTCTTCTAATTTATATATTTTAATAATCCCCAAGCAGCTATCCTTGCATTCATTGTCCCTTTTGTTGTTTTACTGTGAGCTACGTGCTACCTGTTCTTGAGCGCTGTGCATTTTTTTTTCCCTTGGCAGAACATTCTATCAAATTAGATGTTGTGGTTGCAACGTACTGTCCTAAGTCATGCATCTGACCTGGGATCCATTTACTGAAAAGTATACCTTTCTTTTAGCTTCACATCATCATTTAATTGCAGTAGACAAAAAAATGGTTTTCTTGGCCAGTTGGCATGATAGAAGGTTACATGGTCACTGACCCTCATCTCTACAGCTGTTTCCCAGCTCTTTGCAAAGCCCAGCTCTCTGGATACTCAGTAATGGCATACAGCCAATCAAGGCACATGCTTTTTAACTGTGTACTTATTTTACAACAAATAGTATTCAACAGTAGCCACAGAAGACTTGCATTTCCCTGCATCTTCACAAGGGGATGAGTGTCCTAGGAGAGGTCCTAGGTTACGACAGCTGCAAATCATCCAGGCCACTGAGACGATCTGGAGGCCTGTTGGTTCTCCTCTCTAGGGAACCTCTCTAAAAGTAGGAGATAGTTCTTTTCTCCCTTTGAAAAGAAAGGGGAAATTTCCTAGGTGATCTTCCAAGGTGCTTTCAAGTTCTGATGACTCTTTGATTCCCTCAGTAGTCACTTTGAATAGTAATTTCTACCAGATTGTTATGATCTTGCAGCTGAATGTACACTCATATGCATGGATGAATATTCAATGTATCTATGCACAGTACACTTTTAAAAATGAGTATAATTTTAATATCCCTATACTATACAAAGGGTCCTCAGAATTTTACTAATAAATACATTGGCATCCTTCACTACTTTCTAATCCAACATGGAAGAACTATCTGGTTTCTGTTAAGGCTGGATGAATTAAAAAAGACTACAAGATTGCAACTGGGCAAATATCCTGAAGTCTGGCTGCTTACTCAAATCTTGTGCAAATTTCTGTAGACTGCTCAATTGATCTGGAACAAGAGGTTAGCCTGCAAATATTATGGACCTTGACATATCTTTTCATCTGCTGTTTTTCCTATCAGCTTATAAGATAAATTTGAGATAGTTCAGTTAAATGAGAAGTGTTGGGATAAAACCCCTAAGCCAAGTGGGAGGAAAGAGTGCTATGATACTGGTCACACAAGGGATCAGATTAAGCATATTGTAATGGGTATGGTAAGTACCATATTTTATCAGGGGATTTTTTTCATATGCTGCGAGACATCCACAGTGGATATTTACATCCAACCAGAAAATATAATATGTTTCACCAATGATTTCATATCGATGGAGAGGGACTGTTTTTGCAGAAGGAAATCTCTGATTTGTGAGGCTCTGATTAAGTTTTACAGTCTTCTAAAGTATGACTTCTACTGAAACTACTTATGTGTGGCCAGAGGAGTGAGGACGAGGGGACTGAATCTGAATTGTTGTGTCCATTTTTCATGGCTTTTTTTGTTTGTCTGCTTTGTTTGAAAGATGGGGGTAGGGAGAGAAAGACAGAGAGAGAGAGAGAGAGAGAGAGAGAGAGAGAGAGAGAGATCTTTCATCTATTTTCCATCTGCTGCCTCAGTTCTCAAATGCCCACAATAGCAAGGGCTGGGCCTAGATGAAGCCAGAAACTAGGAACTCCATTCAGGTCTCCCATGTGGGTGACAGGGACCTAAGTACTTGAGCTTGAATCTACTGCCTCCAAGAATGCATTAGTAGGAAAGCAGAGGTAGGACTTGAATTCTGGCACTCCAGTGTGGGATGTGAGCATTCCAAGCAACAGCCTAATTGCTTTGCCACAACTCCAGTCCCTCACCATGGTTTTTATTTTTATTTATTTTCTTAAAAATTTATTTTATTTATTGGAAAGTCAGAGTTAGAGAGAGAGAGAGGTCTTACAGAGACAGAGAGAGGGAGAGACAGAGAAAGAGGGAGGTTTGCTATCCATTGATTCATTCCCCAAATGGTGCAATGGCTGATGCTGGGTCAGGAGCCTCTTCCGGGTCTCTCAAGTGGGCGTCAGGGGCCCAAGTACTTGGACTATCCTCTGCTCCTTTCCTAGGCACATTAGCAGGGAGCTGGATCAGAAGTGGACCAGCCGAGTCTCAAACTGGCACCCATATGGGAGGCCAGCAGGTAGCAGCTTAACCCACTATTCCACAATGCCAGCTTCACCATGGTTGTTAACCCATCTATTTTCTTCTTGGGGTGGATGTTGTGTTGCAGCAGATTAAGCTACCTCTTGTGACACTGGCATACCGTATCAGCATGCCTTGTTTGAGTCCTGGCTGCTCCACACTGATCTGGCTTCCTGCTAATGTACCTGGAAAGCAAGTGGAAGCTGGCCAAAATACTTGGTTCCCTGGAGCCCACGAGTGAGACCAGGATGGAGTGCCTGGCTCCTGCTCTAGCCTGGCCTAGACCTGTGTGTTGTGGCCATATGAAAAGTAAGCCAGTGGATGAAAATTGTCTCTCTCTTTATCTATTTCTATCTCATGCATGCGTGCACATGTGTGCCTTCTAACTCTATTTTACTGTCATTTTGGCTTTCAAATAAATATTTCAGAAGTATTCTTAATGTTCAATATTTTAATAAGCTGGAAATGGATAGAAGACTATACGAAGGAGTCTTTTAATGTTCTTGTCATATATATATATTTTAAGATTTTATTTATTTATTTGCAAGATAGAGTTACAGACAGTAAGAGGGTGAGACAGAGAGAAAGGTCTTCTATCTGCTGGTTCACTCCCCAGTTGGCCACAACTGCTGGAGCTGTGCTGATTCAAAGCCAGGAGCCAGTAACTTCTTCCGGGTTTCCCACTCAAGTACAGGGGCCCAAGCACTAGGGCCATCTTTCACTGCTTTCCCAGGCCAGAGCAGAAGCTGGAAGAGGAACAGCCAGGACTAGAACTGGAGCGCATATGGAATGCCAGCACCACAGGTGGAAGATTAACCTACTGCACCACAGCACCAGCCCCTACTTGTATATTTTTGTAAAAATATTGTGGTACATTGATTTGACTAATAGACTTAGCCCTTATAAATAGAAATAATGGTCAAGGACTGATTTGTTAGTGGGAAAGGAAACATTTGTAATATCCCAAACATTTGTCTATCATTGCTGTCCATTTTGCCCTCTTTAGTTTTGTGAAGTAATGGTCTTATCATCACATATCAATTCTAACTCGTGCTGTTATGAACAATGTGATATAAGAAAATCCATTTTCTAAGAAATGAATACATAGGTAAAGCAAACTGTCATGGCAAATAATCAACATTGAATCTCCCCAGGTGACTTGTGTAAATTTCAAAAATTAGTATTGACTTCACCTGCTTCTTGAACAACAGCAGAAAACACAGACAGCTGGTTGCAGAGATTTGGAACACAATTACAATTAGCAATTACTGCATGGTTTCTAAACAGGAAGTTCATGGGCAAGACCTTAGAATGCTTTCAGTGTTCAACTACATATTTTTTTCATCCCATAAGTCTTGAAAAACATCATTGATGGATTGCTTCATGAAAACCAAAACTGTGCATTGTACTGCGAAAATCATGACTCCTGTTCCAAATTTCCTGCAGAAGGGAATATAGAGAAATTATTACAAATAGGAGACTGTGTACTAATATGCAAAGGAGCCTGAATTTCTAAAAGGTGGATGTTCTGAATTCCTTATGAGAATTTGTCAACTATCACATGTAATGTATGATTCACAAGATGCGAATCTACTCTGATTGCTTCCCATGCAGAAATATTGCAAATAAATCCTTGACGAGCTAGTCCTGCCTTTGCACCACTATAAATGCTGTTTGTCCGGTACTACATATGACAATGGGACACACTATGTATTAGCAAGTTGATCTAGGGTTGTATTCCCTAACCAGGGTCAATTCTACCTCCCAAGAGACATGTGACAATGCCTAATGATGATTTTTTTTAGTGTAAAAACTGATAGGGATGCAAATGTCTAGTACATAAGAAACAGAGGTTTGGTTTAACATCCTATTAAGCACTGGACAGCCACCACAACAACAAAAAACATATGACTGCAAATGTCAAGAATGCTACATTTGAGATACCCTGAACCAAAGTGAATGGGCACAGTTGCTGGTGGCTGGTCATATATTTCTCAGGTGTCAATAGTTGGAAAGTCTATCACCTGGATGCCGAGAGATAGAATTCTGAATGCCTCACCAGTGGGGATTCTCCTGGGTAATTTTGATTGCTCCTTATAGAAGGGTGCAGCTGGATGGAAATTTGCCTGAAGCAGAAGTCTCTTTTGTCTCTCTCTATTTATCATCATCATCATTACTTTTTTACTTTGGTTAGCAGATGTTTCTTTAGTGCTCTGACATCCTTTTTAATTTGCACATTTATTAATTTGGCTGGCTGGGAACAGAGTTCTTACCTGCTGAATGGTGCCTGTACCTTGGGGCTGGTGGCAGGCATATCAAGGGTTGTCCTGGCCCACCATCCATCACGAGGGAGCAGTTTTAACCTATAGCATCTTTAAATGGGATCATTTGATGACCAGTGCAATTTTGGCTGTTGTGCTATCTCACACTGGAAGTGAAAGGAGCTGATTGCTCCAGAGTCCATTTGTTTGGATTCTAACATGTACCCTCACGACATCCCATTTATAGCTGTGACAAAGAAGTAAGCAATTAATCAGACATCCCTTCTAACAACACTGACCTGCCAGCATTCAAATGCTTTAATTAAAACTGTGGCACAGTGTATGCCAGGGGTAACAGTCTAGCAATGTCTACACCAGGCAGGAAGCGGCTCTCTCCTCATCCCTGAAGCAAACACATTTTATGGATATCACTGGCACAGGACCTTTAATGAGAAGGAAGGGGTCTCCCGGGACAGGTTGCGCATGCTCCTGCCCAGTCTACAAAGGTAGATTACATCCCTGTGCTGGTCTAGATGCTTCAGCATAAAGCATGCCCCCCAACACAGATTTTCCTTGGCCATCCCTACTCTTGTGTTTTTCTATTTGAAACTAGCCCAAATGTGGAAGAGCCGTCTTCCACCTCTGTGTTCTAAGTCTGAATTCACCTCTGCTGCTTCAAAAATAAAATGTCAGTGCAACTTTGAGATTTAAAAATGTTAAATATCAGTAAGCACAGAAAAACTGGATTACTTTTTTTTCCTTCCAGTGTTAACTCACCCTTGCGACAGGTTTAGCCTCTTGGTATTCATGCCTGCTCTCCAACTGTTCCGCCTTTTTGTGTGCATGGGAATACCAGGATTCTAAAATCAATAAGGATGCATTTTATTCATAGAATTAGATGGTTTGGGGGAGTTCAGAAAGATTGTCACCACTCATTTTTATTACACTTCCACTTTTTTTTCCAGGTTGATGTATAATTTCATCGAAGCATGTCAGCATTCTTTGAAATATACTCCAAAACCATTACTCTCTCCTGAGTTACAGTACTGCCATCTTTCATACTTGCCTCCATTGCCTTACATTGTTAATATGGGCATGGGGATCACATCTCAATATAAGTCAACTAACTTAAAAGGTCCCTAAGCTGCCCCTTGGACATGGCATTCACCTTGAGATTTAAGCAGAATTTCTCCTTTTGACTCTAGTGACAACTCCATAGCACCTCCTCTATGTGAAGTTTGCTTCCAAAATATTCCAGCCACCTCCCAGTGTTTTTATTTGTGTCTCCATCCTCCAGGATTTCCAGTTAATTTGCAACACCACTCCTGCCTTTTTCCAGGAATTCCTTAATGTCTTCCTTCAGGTTTCTTCCCTAAGCCACCCTTGTAGATCCACTGAAAAGTGCTTTTGTAGCTTATCTTTCTTTCCACATGTGGCTCCCCAATAGACCTGAATGGACAGCTGCCTGCCACCTCGCAAGTTTTCAGAAGGAAAAGCTGCGTGAACCTCCTGCCCCAGGAGCGGAGCCTGGTCTCAGCCCTGCTGTGGCGCCCGGAAGGGAAGCCTCCTGTCTCCCTCTGTTTATCCACCCTTCCCCAGGGCGCTGTATGTGCTGAGCTTCTCCACTCAACAGCTCATCACGCCCTCTCGTTTTCATATCCTGAGCTCTTTCAAGTTTGTGTTTTGTTATTTTTTTTTTGTCCTTTGAAGGCCATTGATACTTCCCACAATGGTTTTCAAGTTGGAAATATGAAACTTACAACTTTCTTTCACTTCCCTGCTGCCTTCCCTATCTCCCTTCTGGATTTATTAAAATAATAATTTCTCTCTCTCTCTCTCTCTCTCTCTCTCTCTCATACACATACATACACACACACACACACACACAATTCCTGCCACAGCTTAGGTTCAAAGACAATGACAATTGTCTTTTCATCTTTTTGTTCTAATTAACATGTAAAACAAAGGATAGTCTCAACAGAAGAGATGTGTGTCCAGTTGACAGTGGCCAAATATAATTATTTTCAGAAAGGAATGACAAGTGATATAAAGACTGCTTGGCACCAAGAAACAATTTCCTTACCCACACTTTCCTCTTCCATCATCTTCTTCATGTCCTCCTAACTCTCTTTAGTCTAATCGCCTCCTCAAATGTTATCTAGAAAAAAAAGGCAAATTAGGCAGGGTTCCCGGGAGAAACATAACCAATAGGCTGTGTATACACAAGTCTAGACAGGTTTGTTTTAAACAGTCAGCTCATGGATTGTGCAGACTTGTTGAATCTGAATTTTACAGGATGGGCTGGCAAGCTGCAGATCCAAGGAAGGTCTGGTTCCTAGTCCCAAGGCTTCAGCTGGCGTGATTCCTTCTTCCTTGTGGAGGTCAGTCTTTGTTCTACTCAGGGTTTCATCTGATTGAGTGACACCCATCCACAAAATGGAGAGCACTTTTTTCCACTCAAGTCCACCAAATTAGATGCTCATAGTATTTAAAAAACAAACTAATAAAAACAACTCAAAGAGACATTCAGAATAACATTTCACCAAATACCTGGGCACCATGATCCAGTTATACTGACTTACAAAATTAACTGCATGGTAAGGATTTTCAAACTGTGTTCTGTGGAACACTAGTTCTTTTGATTAAACACCCAGTTGAATTGATGTCTCTGCCAGGAATTCGCTTTCAATATTGAAGGGACAAGAACGGATATTCCCAGAGTTCCCCCTTATCAGAACTTTCACTCTCTGAAGCTTCAGTTATGTATGGTCAACCATCATCTGAAGATAATAAATGGAAAATTCCAGAAAGAAATGATTCACAAGTTCCGAATTGTGTGCAGCATGATGAAATTTCTCACCATTCTACCTCTTCCCTCTCAGAACATGAATCATCCCTTTTCTCAACAGAGCCATGCTACAGATGATACCTGTACCTGTACATCAGTCACTAAGATGCAGCCTTGGGTGCAGATCAACTATCTCAGTATCACAGTGCTTGTGTTAAGTAACACTTGCTTCACAATGTCTGCAAATTCCTAAAGTAGTGATGCAAAGGAGATACTAGGATGCAAAACATAGAATGAATGACTCTGGTTCTGTGTGGCAACACTACAGAACCTACAGAAAAAGATTCTTGTACCTATCGATTCAGTACTATCCATGGTTTCAAGCATCCACTGGAGATGGTGCAATGTAGAAAAGATATGAACTACCCTGTTTACTGAACACTTCCTAGGCTATTGCACTCAACTCTTACAACAAGCTTACAAAAGTAGATATTATTATCAGGGTTGTTTATATAACAAACCACTTGTAGAAAATAATCTTAATTTAGAAGTATTATTGTAGTTCAACTTCACACTTTATGGAGCAAAATGATTCAAGCGCTTCATCAAAGTCTTTGCTGTCATTAGACAAACCATCCTTGTGTCATCTGAATCACTCTGGCTGGGCACATTATCTCCATTTACCTGACTGCTTCAAACAATTCCAAGCCACAGAATAATAACATAATCATTCATTGTATCCATCCAGTAGAGGCTCCTGGAAGTTAGAGCTTACCAATCCTTGTTTGCAAGCTCTTACACCTATAAACATCAGTCTTGGCTCTCATTCACTTACCACCAGAAGAACCCCAAACTAGAACTGATTTTGAAGCTGTGAAATTTTCTTTGTTGATGAATAAAAGCCACTGAGAGAACAGTCAGTAGAAAATGAAACAAAACAAAATAGCAGAGTTGAGTAGGTATAAGAGAAAAGCCATGTGATGCACCAAGCTTAAAATCCCTGGTGTTTTCTGTCTGGACCTTGACATAAAAGTGTCCCCATCCCTGTCTCCTGCAAGGTCAGCACCCAGGGGTAGCCTTCTTCCTGGACAACATATGCCAGGACTTCTTCCACAGCTTCTTGAAAAGAGGCCCCATATATGCTTTCTTAAAAGCACCCTATTGACTATTGTAATACTCACTTCTCTCTTTCATGACCAGGATGATTACTGAGAAATTTAGCTGTAAATTGTTTTAGCACCTTCAGGAAAGGGAGCAGAGGGTGGGTGGAGAATACCGTTACGAGGATAAAAGCAGGTTCAACCCACAAGAGATAGATTTTTTTAAAGATTTATGTATGTATTTGAAAAGCAGAGAGGGAGGAGGTGGGAGACGGAGAGAGAGGGAGACATATTTCCCATCCACTGGATTATTCCCCAAATGATCACAACGGCCAAGAGCAGGATTCAGCCAGGAGTCAGGAAATCCATTTGAGTCTCCCACTCCCAAGGCAGAAGAGCCCACGTATTCAGGCATGATCTGCTCATTTTCAAGGAACATTAGCAGGGAGCTGGATGAGAAGCAGAGCATTTGGGATTTGTATCAGCACTGATAGGGGTTGCCAGCATAGCAACCAGTGACTTAGCCTGCTGTGCCACAGCGCCAGCCCCAGAAGGTTTTTTTTCAAAGTTAAAATCAAAGCCAGGAGCCAGGATATTTTGGATCTCCCACGTTGGCGCAGGAGCCCAAGCACTCAGGCAGTGTTCTGCTGCATCCCAAGGCATGTTAGCAGGGAGCTGCATCAGAAGCAGAGCAGCTGGCGCTCTGACTGGTACCCACTTGAGATGCTAGCACAGCAGGCTGTACCTGCTACACCATAGTAGAGGACCCTGGCCTCTGGTTCTTAATGACACAGAAGACAAAGGATTCTTGGCCATTTCTAAGACACTGCTCTTTCTCAGGGTAATGTTTAGTGAAAGACAGATCTGTGTTTCTCTGTCAACATCAGGTCTTGGTTCTTTTCTTACTACATTGACTTTCCAAGTGCTGGGAAGGTGTTTGTATTCTAGCATCATTCCTAGCAGAGTATCAGACAGTGTGCTACACCTTGTTAACAGGTGTGACTATTGTGTTATCATGATCCTCATCTTTCAGATTGCAGGAAGGCTGTGTAATTTGCTCACAGTCACATTGATTAAAGGGGTAGCAGGATTGCAAGCTCAGCATTTCAGATCTGGAGCCCATCAGAGCCAACACCACAACCTCTGCAGCCAGTTACCTCCCACAGGGTCAAACTGAGTCTGGCAAATGCCCCCACTGCCTGAGAATCTATTGGTCAGGCAACAGCAGTAAGTACAGGCCCTGAAATCCAGAGCAACTGTGGACACACAGATCTGCCAGGACTGGAGGATGAAGCCAGCTCTCTCCAACCACCAGCTCTCAGGTCCAAACTAGGCAATTCAGCAATCTGGAAGCTTGCTCTCCTCTGACAGTCCCAGTAAGCCTGCGTGCTCTGAGACGGAGCTAATGGCTGTGAGTCCAACATGAAATTGTGCCCACCTAGTATCAGAGAAAACCAGAGCCAGACCTGAGTAAAAGTGGTGAAGGCAAATTTTATTCAGGGATATTGCAATGGAAAAAGAGACCTCAGGGTAGAATGGGCTTCCATTCCAAGTACAGTGGGGGCACATGGAGATTGACAGGCAGGAAGTGAAGAATGTGTGGAAGAAAATCCCTAAGTGAAGACATCAAGCCCGAGAGGAGCCCATGCTGAACGCACCAAACAGGATTCCTGCTGCACACAGGTCAGGGAGATCAAGGACCAAGGAGGGGCACTGAGAGATGTTAATAAGCTATTGAGGTTTATCAGATAAAAAGAATGGGGTATTCTTTTTAAAAATTATTTATTTATTTATTTAAAAAGCAGAGTGACAAAGAGAGGAATTTACATACAGAGTTAGAAAGAGAGAGAAATCTTCCATCCACTAGTTCACTCTCAAAATAGCTGCAAGAGCCAGAGCCAGGCCAGAACAAAGCCAGGAGCCTATAACTCGATCCTGGTCTCCTGCATGGGTAACAGGGGCCCCAGGCATTTGATCCATCATCTCTTGCCTTCCTAGGTGCATTAGCAAGATTGGAATTAGAGTGGCTGGAATTCAGATGGGCACTCCAACATGGCATGCCAGTGTCACAAAGAACATCTTAAACCCACTGAGCCACAATGCCAGCTCCCAGGGTAGGAAGTTCTTGCTAAACTGACTTGTCAGAGTTTGTGCTAAGATTGGGTTTTACAGAGATGGGTGTAGGAGAAGGTTTGGAGCCTAAATAAACTTTGGTCAAATGAATATACCAAAGATTATATCCCTTTCAGAGATTGGAACTGCTAAGAAGTTTAGTAATTAGTTATCATTAGTCCATGTTTAGGCCTAGAAGACTGCGGGAAACTCCTTAGTTCAAACTGGGTTAGTTGGCTACCTGGTTAGTAGACAAATGCACTTTGCCTATGAGCCTCAGAAAACAGTCACTGAACAAATGAATGGAATAAGAGGAGAACCTCTTGAATTCACTTTGTTTATCAGAGCATGGTGGTGATCTTGGAGCCAACTACAAGTTCCAAAAATACTTGTTGAATATATGAGAATGTGAACAGATAAATAAGTAAACCTTGCCCAACAGAAGGCACCCTGACTCCTACCACCCAAGAGAATGGGCAAGACCAAGCTAGCCCCAGAGCGATGCTATTAGGAGGTGGGTCTTTCAAGAAGGGATTAGGTCATGAGGTAGAGCTCCTGTGTTATGGTTTCAGCAAGATTAGGCTCCTAGACTCACACAGGAACTCTAAGTTATTGGTACTAAGAGAGTGGAAACAATTCCATGATATGTCTAGGAGGTGGTCCTAGTGGGAGGGCATATTTTCAGCAGGTAGTTCTCTCTAGGGATTGTTTCCTGAGTGTGCCCCCAGACACTCCCTCTGCTTTGTGGCTCACCTTGTGATGTGCTCTCTGCAAATGCTTCACCATGACCATCTGCTACCCTCACCAGACTTCTAATCAATGGACTTACACTTGAATTTCCAATCTTGAACTTGAGCCTACCGAACTGTGGGCTGAATAAACCTTCCTTTCTTTCACAAGTAGCTGTTTCAGGTATTTTATGGCACTAACTCAAAGCTGACTCTTCCACCTCCTCCTTGGGATTAATGCCTTTAGAGAAAGTGTCCAGGAGAACTAGCTTCCTGCTTGCACCATGTGAGAGCACCATAAGAAAGTAACTATCCACAAGCCAGGAGACAGGTCCTCCCCAGGAACTGAATTGATTGAACTTGTTAAAATTATTTTTAACTTCATGTAAAAAATTGACATCAAAGAAAATTTCAAGAAGTTACAATGTTGTCATGCCAGGCGGGTGCCAGAGTCTGTAAAATAAATTGTCTTCTTTGAAGAAGTAAAATAACAATAATTCTACTATCATTTGTATGGGAACGATGTTATACTAATGCTTACTTTGGGCTTTCTATGTGTTAGGAGCTGTTCTGAGTGTTTTACACTTATTAAGTCCTTAGAGTCCTCACACCTTTCTGAGGGAGGCACTTGAATCATCACCTTCATTTGATGAGAGGGGAAATTGAGGCACACAGATCACCCATGTAAGTGCAGCACAGTCTAGCCTGGCTAGGGACATTAACATTGTAAATGCTACTCCTACTGCATTGGTTAGACTGTTTATCTGTTGGGGACAGGAAAACCAAGTATAACAGAGGACTCCAATATTAGAGAAAAGAGCTCCAATAATGTTTAGACCCTGTGACACCATTTTTAGACTCTTGGGATTTGTTTTTTGTTTCTTCCAAGTATCCAGTTGTGTTACAAGATAGCTAAGGTTCTGAAGAGATAGTCTGATTGGCTGGGACAAAAAAATGATTAACTTTCTCTTTTAAAAAATCAACATATTTCCCCTAAAGGAGGATTCACACTATCTTACCTCTCCACAGGGCTGATCATTTTTCTAATAACTACCTGGTTTTTTTTTTTCAATAACACCTAGAGAAGACACGAGCTCCACTCTAAGATAATAGAAATGGTTCAGATTCTACTCTCATTAATATAATGATTCCATAACACGGGGACAGACAAAAGAACTTTCTTTTTATTCTACTCAAGGCTGGTTTTACATAAAAATAGACCATAACTCAGAGTCTGTAATGTCTATGGAAAGGTTATACTCGTTACCATCCAAATAGGCTGAGCTAATAAAAATTATATTTGTTACAATCCAAATAGATTAACCGGCCTTAAGGGCTCAGCTATGTATTACACTTTTCAATTTTCTTATAATTAAATTAACATAAAATAGTCTTCACAAATAAATGGCTGTTTCAGAAATAGTTAAGCTCTGTTTAACAAAAATAGCCATTCTATTTACATGTGCCCCTGCTCGGTTAAACCTGGGAAAAGGAAAGAAGCCACTTTTCTCTGGAGAGGAAACTTGTGATGAAAAGATTGGCCCAAAGATGCCTTCTGCCTTGTTCCACTCAGGCAACAGGCACCCTCGGAGGTGGCCCATGGACAAACTCAAGTCTTCGGGAGAGAAGGACACTGGGGCCACTTCTTGCTCTTTGCTGGGTGCTCTCAGACACCAGTCAGTGGGTGGAACCTGAATCAGCACATGTGTACAATGGGACTATGACAAGACAGTCCCACCCCTGGGTTTCCTGCTATTCATGAAGCTTGTGAAAAAAAGATTCTATGATTTTAGCTCATCTTCCATCTTCTTCTCCAGAAAATGGTTTGCCTTTGGTTGGATATCCTGTGAGAGTATTGCTTATGTTGATAAAAGCCACTAGTCTCTGTAAAGTACAACCAGTATGGAAGACAGTATGGAGGTTCATCAGAAATCTGAAAAGAGATCTACCATATGACCCAGCCATCCCACTTCCGGGAATTTATTCGAAGGAAATGAATTCAGCATAAGAAAGATGTCTAGCAACTGATGACTGGATAAAGAAATTGTGGTATGGATACACAATGGGATATTACTTAGCCATAAAAAAGAATGAAATCCTATCTTTGGCAACAAAATGGATGCAACTGGAGGCCATTATGCTTAGTGAAATAAGCCAGTCCTCAAAAGACAAATATCATGATTTCTCTGACTTATGGTAACTAATATATAGAGTACAAAAAATGTAAATGTATGTGAATAAAATGGACATTTTGAGATTTGGTTATTGTTTATAGCCCTTGTTTAAACTCCTGAGGAACAATGGTTGTCTACTTAACACTTGCTGAATTCTGTATTTAGTGAAGGATCAAGTATGTTATTATAAAGTAAACTGAAAGTATATCATTGCAAAGCTTAAAAGAAAAATAAGAAAGAAGGAGGTAAGTAGCAAGGGAAGGCAGGAGGTTAGGAGGGGAAATATCATTATGTTCTTAACACTGTATATGTAAAATATATGAATTTTCCCCTATGTAAACAAAAGAAAAGAAAGAAAAAAATCTGTTATTCCCAACTTTGATGTTTTCGTTCAGGCATCATTTTATTACTCTATCGCAGAAGTGCTGACAACATTGAATCAATGATGATTTAAGTCTCTCACCTGAGAAGACCTTGAATAAAAGAGGGAACACCCTGGAGCTGGTTGAATTCCTTAAATGTTACTGTCCTCACAAAGCTAATTAATTGGAGTCGGCCTTTTTGTTTGATTCTATAAATATCTTAAGGAAGGGAAAGAGGTGGAACAGGTTACAGATCTGTTGCCATTTGAAACAATCAGAAGCTTGAGTTTTCTCAGTTCTCAAAGTCACAAGGGAGAAGATGTGTGAGGCAGGCTGGGAGCTGAGATGCCAGGCATAGAGCTGGGTGCTGAACAACTTAATTGTTTCATCTCATTAGTCTACATATCATTTTGAACCTTCTCAATTTGGAAATGGAGGGCATAAATAACACAGAGCTATTGCTGGAGCAAGCTACACAACCCTGCTGGAAGGAGGAAACTGGTGCCCATCTGGGAGAGCTCTGCGTGGGAGTGGTGTTCTAGAGAACAGGAAATAAGTGGTCATGCATGGGCACATTTATGTGTGCCCATTTTGTCAGAAGTCTGAGCTTGACAAAATATCTCTCAATCAGAAGCACTCTTCTTTGAGCTCAAGGGTTTGACTGCGTCTATTTGATTCTAAGATACAGTTTAATAGGGCAGGATGATCATAGAACATAAACACACCAACAGCCTTTTTATATTATTGTGATTACTTCCTTGAAAATAAATAGACCTTGGAGCATATCTTGACCATGTTGGGGCAGGGGGAGAAGCACGCTCCTTCAATCTCTGCATGCCCCCTGCAGCTGCCTTACCTTTTGGTCAATTTAATCCTCATTAGCACTTTCATAAAAGTATGAGCAAGAAAAATGGAGAGGAGGCTCAAATGAGCCCATTTGCTGCATGGCAGCAGCTTTTGTAGGTTTGATGAGAAAGGAGGTTAAAAGTATTGGTACAATATGGGATTAAATTTTCTGGGGAGGTCTTTTATTATGGCACCCCGTCTCCCATCATCGTGGATGAGCAAGACTTGGTTGTACACTTAAGTGGATTAAAATATTTTAACTCAAAATACACTCCAGAGGTAAGTAGGTGAGCAATATTATAATTTTCACATGATAATTTCCTCCATCTTTTAGTATATATGGTAGCGAAGTTATTCATCTTCACCTCCCAAGTGCTTAGCAAAAAGTAGATGCTCAACAAATGTTACTCTGCAAAAACTGCTTGTTTGTCGCAATCTACACTGGTTTTCAAAATTCACTGTAGGTGGCCACCACCTGGGGAACTTTGAGAAATACTGGTGCCTGATCCCCATTCCCTAATAGTTGCTTAATTATTCAAAGTGAGTTTGACCTGGGCACTAGAATTTTTTTTCAAGACCCCCCTAGGAGATTATAGAAGCATAGTTGCATAAAACTGAGAATTATCCATGTGCTTAGGACAGCAGATGAGTATGACAGGTGTCAGGCCATGTGCCTGTCACCCTCACCAACAGATGGGGGTCAGGAACTGGCAGTTAGAGAGTGAGGGATTAAAAAACAAAATGCCTGGGACACTGAGAAAAAAAGGAGTGAGATGACAATTACTACAGAGGCTATTTCTGATGGACAGCAACAAGAGAAGGAATATCTTCAGCAAAAAAATGTGTGCCTTCTCTGGAAAAGTTCAGAAGCTAACCTCTCCTGGAGAAGTGGAATGGGCAAGCAAGAAGAGGACTGACTTTAAGATCAGGATTTTGTCCAGTGTCAATCCTCATAGCCTTCACTGGCTCCTCTGTAAAATGGAGCACTAATGTCAACTGTTCAGGTTGGTGGTGAGGTTGAAGGAAGGAAGTATCTGTGTGATGAGCAGGCATACTCGGGCACTTCACCTAACACATATGCAAGCACAGTGCATGCATGTGGAAGCACATGCCTCTCCATGCCAATAGAAACTTCTGAGACCATTTTGGCAGATAACATCCCAGCCAAAACTAGTACCTGTCTTCTACAGCTATGACCATGAAAAGATGTCTTCTGAGGCTCTCAGAAAAATAACTGGGCAAGAACAAGGAAGACTATGAAACAATAGACTAAGTGGGTTTATTAGTAGCTCATTGTACATTTCCAAACAGCCAGTACAGAGAATTGTGTTTCCAACACAACTAAAGGATGAATGCTTGAGGTGATAGATATGCCAATGATCTGATATGATCATTACACATTGTCCAGCCTTACAAAAGATGCTTAAGGATGTGCAACACACAAAAACACAGAAAGATAGCCATCATAATGAAAGAATAAGAAGGTGGAAAATCCAGTAGAAGTACAAAAAGAAATTGAAAGTAAGCAACAGGAATATTTATGGGAAAATGGCAGTGCCAAGTAGTTACTTATCAATAGTTACCTTGAATGTAGATGGCCTCAACTCTCCAGTTAAAAGATACAGACTGATTGAATGGATTAAAAAACAAGACTCATCTATTTGCTGTCTACAAGAAATATATCTCACCAACAAAGATACTTGCAGATTGCAAGTGAAAGGATGGAAAAAATATTCCATACTAACAGAAACCAAAAAAGAGCTGGTGTTGCCATCCTAATATCAGACAAAATAAGCTTTGACATAAAAACTGTTAAAAGAGACAAGTGCACTATGTAATGACTAAAGAATCAACACAATAGGAAGATGTGACTATAATAAATGTATACACACTACCAGGGTGACTGGCTATCTAGAATAAATGTTAATGGACCCGAAGGAAGACATAGATTCCAATACAATAGTAACAGGGGATTTTGATATCCCACTTTCAGCAATGGACAGATAAATCAGATAGAAAATCAGCAAGGAAACAACAGTATTAATTGACAATATAGACTAAATGGACCTAACGTATGTCTACAGAATGTTTCACTCCACAGTGGCAAAATACCCATTTTTCTCATCAGTGTGTAAAACTTGCTCTAGGATAGACCATATGCTAAGTCATAAAGAAAGTCTCAGCAAATTTAAAAAAATTGTGATCATACCTTGCATCTTCTCTGACCACAATGGAATAAAAC
This sequence comes from Oryctolagus cuniculus, assembly GCF_964237555.1. NCBI lineage: Eukaryota > Metazoa > Chordata > Mammalia > Lagomorpha > Leporidae > Oryctolagus > Oryctolagus cuniculus. Next base: position 104,036,164 of record NC_091433.1, on the reverse strand, counting down.
TAGAAATCAACAACTCAAGAATATCTAGGTCATATGCAAACACATAGAGACTGAACAACATGATTCTGAATGAACAGTGGGTCATAGAAGAAATCAAAATATTTCCATAAACAAATGTGTCGCTCTCCCTCTTCGCGGAGGAATGACACAGGACCCTGCGCTGTTCTTTTGTCTGCTCAGCTCTTCCCGGGTTTGCTGCTGGTTCTTCCCAGGTTGGCTACCGATCCTTCCACCTCTGTGGAAGGGCGGTTCCCCCTGCCACTTTCCCCACTTCCGCGAGGGAGCAGCACACCGCCGGCCGGCTCTCTCGGGGGCTGCTCAGGTGTTCCTTCAGATAGATGTTCCTGGTGCATGTTGTCTCTCTCCTCCTTTATAGTCCTCTTCCACCAATCCCAACTCTGCTACCCACACGCCGAGTACGCTGCTCTCCTCCAATCAGGAGCAGGATCAGCTCCTGCAGGTCATCACTCAAGTTGGCGAGAGGCAGCTGCGCAGAAGCTGTTTACTCCCTTCTCAGCACCATATTGTGGGAGAGCAGATGCATAGAATAAGTCTTAATTCGAGTAACTTAGTCTAGTCCGAGTTGCTCCCCACACAAATGAAGATAAAAATACAACATATCAAAACTATGGCATAAAGCAAAAGCAGTGTGAAAAGGGAAGTTTATAGCAATTAGTGCCTACATGGATAAATTGGAAAGGTATCAAATAAATGAACTATTGATGCATCTCAAGGACCTAGAGAAACAACAATAAGTCAAACTCTAAATTAATAGGAGGAAATAAATAATTAAAATTAGAGAAGAAATAAACAAAATTGAAACCAAAATAATACAAAAAATTAGTGAAATGAAGAGCTGTTTTTTTTTTTTTTTAACAGGCAGAGTCAGACCGTGAGAGAGAGAGACAGAGAGAAAAGACTTCCTTTTTCCATTGGTTCACCCCCCCAAAATGGCTGCCACGGCCAGCGTGCTGTGCCGATCCGAAGCCAGGAGCCAGGCGCTTCCTCCTGGTCTCCCATGCAGGTGCAGGGCCCAAGCACTTGGGCCATCCTCCACTACACTCCCAGGCCATAACAGAGAGCTGGACTGGAAGAGGAGCAACCAGGACTCAATCCAGCATCTCAAGGGGGACTAGAACCCGGTGTGCTGGCGCCACAGGCAGAGGATTAGCCAAGTGAGCTGCGGTGCCAGCCTGAAGAGCTGTTTAAAAAAAAAAAAATGATACACCATTGGTGCACTAACCAAAAAAAAAAAAAGGAAAAAGACCCAAATCAATAAAATCAGAAGTGAAAAAGGAAATGCAACAAAGTTTACCACAGAAATAAAAAGAATCATTAGAAATGGCTCAACAAGCTGTATGCCAACAAATTGGGAAACCTAGAAATAATGGATCGATTCCTAGAAGCATGCAATCTATCAAAATTGAGTCAAGAAGATACAGAAAACCTAAACAGACCAATAACCAGGATGGAAATTGAATAATTAATAAAGACCCTTCCAAAAAAGAAAAGTCCAGGACCGGATGGCTTCACTGCTGAATTCTACCATATATTTAAAGAAGAACAAATTCCAATTCTTCTCAAGCTATTCAAAATAATTGAAAAGAAGGGAATCCTCCCAAACTCCTTCTATGAAGCCTGCATCACCTTAATACCTAAACCTGAAAAAGATGCAACAGAGAAAGGGAAAAATAGACCAAGATCCCTGATGAATATAAATGCAAAATGAACATAAATGCAAAAGTTCTCAATAAAATATTAGTTAATCAAATCTAACAACATGTCAGGAAGATCATTCACTTGGACCAAGTGGAATTTATCTCTGGTTTGCAGGGATGATTCAATATTCACAAATCAATAAATGGGATGTATCACATTAACAAATGGAAGAACAAAAAAAATATGGATAACTCAATAGATGCAGAGAAACAATTTGATAAAATACAACACCCTTTCATGATGAAAACTTTAAGCAAATTGGGTACAGAAGGAACATTCCTCAACACAATCATAGAAATTTAAGACAAACCCACAGCCAACATCCTATTGAATGGGGAAAAGCTGGAAGCAGTCCCCCTAAGGTATGGAACCAGACAAGGATGCCCACACTCAACACTACTATTTAATATAGACCTGGACATTTTAGCCAGAGCTTGACATATTAGAAAAGAAAAATAAATCAAAGGAATACAATTTGGAAATGAGAAAATTAAACTATCCCTATCTTCAGATGAAATGATCCTATATATAAGAGATAACAAAAGACTCCACTGCGAGACTACTGGAAATCATAAAAGAGTTTGGTAAAGTGGTAGGATGTAAAATCAACACAGAAAAATCAATTGTCTTTGCATACACAAAAAAATGTAATGGCTGAAAAAAAAACTTTTAAGATCAGTCCCATTCACAATGGCTCCAAAAAGAGTCAAATAACTTCAAATAAATTTAACCAAGGATGTCAAAGTTCTCTACTACATAAATTACAAAACATTAAAGAAAGAAATAGAAGACATTTAAAAATGGAAAAATCTTCCATATTCAAGGATTGGAAGGCTCAACATCATCAAAATGTCCATACTTCAAAAGGCAATTTACAGATTCAGTGCAATCTCAATCAAAATACCAACGACATTCTTCTCAGATCTAGAAAAACATTTATATGGAAACACAAGAGACCTTGAATAGCTAACGCAATCTTACACAACAAAAACAAAGCCAAAGACATCACAATACCTGATTTCAAGACATACTACAGGACAGTTATAATCAAAACACCCTGGTACTGGCATAAAAACAGACTTGTAGACCCATGGAACAGAATAAAAACTCCAGAATCAATCCATACATCTACAACCAACTTATCTTTGGTAAAGGAGCTAAAAATCTCCAGAGCAAAAATAGTCTCTTTAACAAATGGTGCTGGGGAAACTGAATCTCCATGTGCAGATTTTTTTTAACCAAATGACCAAAATGTTTTATTTTGACTAATTCTATTTCATGTATAAGCATGACAGTCTCCCTTGTTCATTAGACTTTGGCAATAAAAAAACAAGCAGCCTTGTACAGAACAGTGAAGATGCCAAGAACGAAGGTCGTCTACAGTCTTACTGTAGGAGAAATATATAGATTTTAAAAGGCCTCTTTCCCTTTGGCCATATCAATTCTCAGTTCAGATCGTTAAATATAGACAAGTTTCAGAATCACTTCTTCACTTCTCCAAGATCTTCGATACTGTCATCATCCACCTCCGGCCACTTTTCCTGAATGACATCAATGATGTCATCTGTGAAGTCTCCTGAATGATGATCTCGTCTTCCCCTGTTACTGAGGCACCACAGGAGAATTTCTGCACAAAAAATCTTTGTGCTTCCTTAAGATCAATTTCAAAAGTTGCAAGACCACATACTCTTGTCACATATTTCTTCTTTGCTCTGGAAATTCTGGCTATTGTAAACTTTTGTGGTACTGTCTTTTTCTTCTGTTTTATTTGACCTCTTCCACCTCTCTTTTGTTTTTTCTTCTCTTCTTGCCCTGCTGTTTCTTGACCCTCAGTGATTCCCGTCTCTTGTTTGGGTGAATTTTCTAAGTTTTGCAAATTTATTTGGAAAATTCTTCTCTAATTACTGTCTGCATTTAGCAACATCAGGCATATGTTCACAGTACTGTGTTGGTAATAAACACACTCCACAGTAGAGCATGCGGAGTGGGTAGCCCACATCTAACCTGGCACTATTCCTAGGGTCTCCTTTGCAGTCAGCACTGCTGGATTCCATGTGCAGAAGTATGAAACTAGACCCCTATCTTACGCCTTACACAAAAATTCACTCAAAATGGATCAAAGACCTAACTCTACAATGCAATAACATCAAATAATTAGAAAACATGGGGGAAATTCTGCAAGACATTGGCATAGGTAAAGACTTCTTGGAAAATACCCCAGAAACACAGGCAATCAAACAAAAATCGACAAATGGGATTACATCAAGCTGAAAAGCTTCTGCACTGCAAGAGAAGCACTCAGCAAAGTAAAGAGGCAACTGACAGAATGGGAGAAAATATCTGCAAACTATGTAACTGATAAAGTATTAACATTCAGAATCCATAAAGAGCTAAATAAATTCAACAATAACAAAACAAAAAACCCAGTTAAGGAATAGGCAAGCAACTTGAACATGCATTTTTGAAGAGGGGAAATTCAAATGGCCAACAGACACTTGAGAAAATGCTCAGTATCACTAGCCATCAGGGAAATGCAAATCAAAACCACACTCCAGTTTCATCTCACTCCAGGTAGAATGACTCTCATACAGAGATCAGCAAGTGACAAATGCTGGCAAGGATGTGGGGAATAAGGTACCTTGGTCCTTAGTGAAATGTAAATTTGTACAACCACTGTGAGTGACAATATCGAGATACCTCAGAAATATGAATATAGACTCACCATATGATCCAGCCATCCCATTCCTGGCAATTTACACAAACCGAAAGAAATCAACATTTCAAAGAGTTTTCTGTATCCCCATGCTCATTGCAGCACAATTCATAATATGTAAGATATAGAATCAACCCCAGATGTCCATCAACTGTTCACTGGATAAAGAAATTATGGTATATATACACTATGGAGTCTTACTCTGTTGCAAAAAAAAATGAAATCTTGTCTTTTACAATACAATGTACATAACTGGAAACCATTATATTTAGTGAAATATCCCAAAAGGACAGATTGCATATGTTTTCCCTGTCCAACGTAACTAATAGGGTACCTGAAATGCAATGTGTTGGGGTGAAATAGACATTTTGAGATTCCATGTCTCTTCCATTGAGAAACAGTGTTTTCTTTCTCTTCATACTATTTGTTGAGCTCTTTTACTTAGTGTATGGTTTACTATACAATAATTAAGTATACAGAAAATAGATCATTGCAAAAAATAAGAGTGGAAATCCGAGAGGGAGGAGAGGAAGAGCTGGAGCATGAATGGGGGAGGGAATGCCATTATGTTCCTAAATCTGTGTATATGAAATATATGAAATGTGTATAACTTAAATAAAATTTAAAAAAGAAGAATGAGGAGTAGTCATTATTTATCATCCTCAAGGAAAGCAAAGGCTGCTGTGGGCCTCAGCACCACATGCCCACAGTCATGGGACAGCCATGACCCTGGGAGCTCTCTCAGAACAGATCCTGCCTCTCCCAGCCCCAGCCCACCCTTCCTGCCACCCAGAGAGTCCTCCCCACCACCAACACCTACTCTGTCAGCTTTCTTGTCACTCGCCTGTGTGGTCCTTTCAGCTCAGGCTACACTAACTGACAAGTCCCTGGCCTGAAGTGTGTTAGTTCAGCCCAGTGATCAAAAGCTAAATGATTAAATGACTGTGCTTCCTTCGGTACTTTTTCTTCTATTCTTTTGGCCTTAGGAGCCTATTTTTAACTGGCATAGTAATTCACAGTTTCACCAGAATTAAGCTCTCTCAGAAATTCGGCCTGAACCTCTTCCATCCCAGAGCGCAGGTAGATATGTCCATCCTTTGGTTCTGTAAATACACACAGTTCCTCTAGGAGAATCCCTGTGTTCTACAGACCCACTCCTAATGGGAAATTAGGCCACGCTTACAACAAACTGTGGCAGACAGTGTGAGAGGAAAACAGTGGCCTACATACTAAAAATTGCTTGGAGCCTTCTATTTCAGTTCCAAAACAAGATGCAATTCCCCCTACACACCTGTGACATTTGTACTAAGAACACTCGGTGAAAATTGATTGGCAGAGTTAAAAGAGCCCTGGAGATGATGTAGCCCTGGTGTCACGTAGTGGGGACACACGTCAAAATCATCTGAGGAGGTTTTCCAGTGTGGACGAGATATTTTGTATTGTATTGTAAGGGAATTAACATGTTGCCAATTGATGCTGTATTTTGCATTCACTATTTGAGTAGATGCAACAAAGAGGTTATTTTTTATCAATGTCCTTTCTGCAAAGTAAAACAGTATAAACCATGTGTGAGTGGCCCTTTTTCCTTTCACCATGACTTAGGTATATGAGTTTTTATGCACCCTCACAATCTTAGATTAAGTAAAGGAGCTAGAAGGCTGGTGTTCATACAGGAACAAAAGAAAGCCAATGACGTTGGAATATTTGATCTTTTCTTTCTTTTCTTTGAAAGAGGCCCTTGTATCATTTCCTCTCCTGCCACTTCAAGACTTCATTCATGTCATGTCTTTGTTTCATTTGCCTTTCTCATCTTATAGAATTTTTTTTCCCTTTACTACTTCTTTTGGTCCCATTTCCCTCTCACCTTCTATTCCCCTACTGAAATTTTCATGAAAATGACTTTACCAAATGTCTGACACTTAGTGTTTGTGATGTAGGACAAGCAGTGAAATTTAGTGACATTTTCACTAGTTCTTCTCCATGGCACTGGATGCACAAAGCATAGCTCAGTGATTCTCAAACTCCTATGAACCCCGAAAATTACGTGGAGGTGGGCCTCGGTACAGCGGGTAAGTCACTGGTTGGGACACCTGCATGTCATATAAGAGTGTCTATATCCAAATCTTGGCTCTTCTCCTGATTTCAGCCTCTTGCTAATACACATTTCAGGAGGCAGCAGCGATGACTAAAGTAGTTGTGTCCCTACAACCCATGTGAGAGACCTGAATTGAGTTACTGGCTCCTGGCTTTGACCTGGCACAACCCTGACCCTGTGGGCATTTCAGGAGTAAACTAGCAGATGGGAGCTCACTCTCTCGTTTGTTCTCTCTCTCGCTCCCTCTCAAAAAAATATCCCCTTGGCTGATTTCTATCAATGCAGCTTCCCAGCCATTCGCTCAGCAGGCCTTGATACAGGAAGTACAAGTCAGTGCCGACCATTTGTACAGGAACACAGAACACACAATGGACTATTGTTATATAGGGAGTCCAAGGAATAAACACAGCAAAGAGGGCTGGTGTAGTCACAAAGCCCTCAGATTCCTATTCCCAACCTCAGCACAAAACACTTCACTACCAGCTCAGTTCTCTAGATGTCCCCTTTGGTCAAGTGAGCATTGCCATCACACCCTTCTCACAGGGCTTGTACCACTTAGATGAAGTCACCATCTGAAGTGCTCACAAGGCCTAGCCCTGAACCAGCAGGCAACATTGGCAGCTTTGATACAGGTCAATTTAAACAGCAAACAGAGATCTTAAAGAATAATGACATTTATCTGAGAATGAAAGAGCATTGCCGGGGAATACATGAGCCATAGTAAACCATGGGTTTATTCAAGGAAGCTGAGACAATAGGAAGTTTTTAAAGGTGAAATGGAGAATATGGACAAAAATGTATGTACGCTACCTGTATACCCAGTTTTAGAGGCAAGAGTTAGCATCAGCTCATATAGGGAGGTACCTTTGCAGGGCAAGTGTTCTGAGAGCATTTTTCTGAATTGCTGCAATCTTAATGTTAAAGGTAAACTTTGTTACACAAATCTATGTGTATGTGTGAAGCTTGCAAAGCATAGGGTGCTAGTAGAAGGAAAAAAAGTCTCTTCTGGGCCCTAGTTAGATTGTCATCATTAGAACAATGCTCTAGGCAGCTTAACTTTATAAAGAAAAGACATTTAATTTAGCTCATGATTCTGGAGGTACAAGGGCCAAACAGCATGGGCTCCCCTGACTGCATCAGGTCATGGTGATAGCACAAGTGCCTATGTCTATGTGGACAGTCCGTCTCTTATGGTTTATAAAACCATGAGGATTTAATCATGGTGCTACACCCTAACATCTAATCAAATCTAGTCACTTCCAAAAGACACAACCACTACGGAATAAGGAGGGCGCTTACTGCTCTAGTCCGGGGGAAGATAGTTTTAAAAGCATGGAGAAAGTGTAATCTCAGGGAAGAGTAGGGAGAAGACTACAGAGGAAACGCCATGCAAATTAGAAGGACCCTGTGGATCCATGTGGAGAGTATGGATGCCCACAACTCACGACCCCAGCAGCAGAGAGCCTCAGCACCAGCTTTGGAGAATGAGGTGAGACCAGACGGCAGCAACCCAAGCCATTGGTGATAAGGCTTTGGGAGTAGCCTGCTGTGAGTATGGTGGTCTGGAGCTCTGTGGGCGTCAGTGTACCTGCCAACCTAGAGGGAAATAAAGTGGGGGTTCATGTTTCTCTTTCCTTGACCACCTGGAACCAGCATCCTGTAACTAGCCAAGAGAGGGCAAGTGCCATTTTGGATATAGGTAACAGCTGTGCCAGTTTGCATCCACATGTCCAGGAATCTGTGAATGTGAATCTGGCTGGGAGAATTGACAGGTGGCTGGACGCTCATGACCATGGTAGCCTTGTGTGCTGAGACTGTGAAAACACTGTAGCTGCATCAGAAAGCACAGGGTGTGGCAGGGACCTTGGGCAGTCACTGTGGGCAGCTCCACATGCCCAGGGCCCCCAATTCTCTGTTGAGAGTGATTGCTGCAGTATCCGTGCTCACACCCAGGACTGCATGGGTCCTTTGTGTGGCTCTTGTGACAATGAGAATGAATATTATACACACTGGGGCTAGTAATCAGGCATTGGTCTCCTTGGAGAAGAGGAGGTGAGCGTGATATTACACCAATAGAGCAGATTAAACCTCCCCTCTAATAAACAAAAAAGAGACGTTTACCACTGGCAAACTTGGTGTCACCTTGAACACTCCCCTCACCCTGGAGCACTGAGCGGAGCTCCCTGACCATACCCAGCATACGCCTCTGAGTATTCACTGAAAGAGCAGCCACTCCACTAATCCACAGGGGAATAGTCAGAAGGTAAAAGCCATCACAGGGGAAAAGAGAAACTCAACCAGTATCACCACAAATACCTAATAATAAATGTAGCAATTCAAGAAACAAGAATAAGGAAAACAATACAATGCCTCCAAAAGAAGACAACACTTCAATACTAGAATGTGAAGACGAAGAGACTGACAAAACGTCAGAAATGGAATTCAAGACATTGATCGTAGGATTACTTCAAAGTAACCAGAAGCAAATTTGGGAATTAAAGAAATTCACACAAGACATGAATAGGTATTTTTCCCACGAAATTGAGATTTTAAAGAGAAATCAAAATGAAACAGTAGAAATGAAGAATTCAATTGATCAAATAAAAAATGTAGAAAGCCTTAACAACAGAGTTGGTGAGGCAGAAGAAAGAATATCTGAGTTATAAGATAAATCTCTGGAAATTTTACAGTCAGACCAAAAAAAAAAAGAAGAAGAAGAAGAAGAAGAAAAAGAAGATATTAGAAAACTAAAAAACAGTGTTGAAGATTCATAGGATACTATCAAATGACCCAACAAATGGGTCTTTGGAGTTCCTGAAGGCATGTAAAGAGAGAATGGATTAGACAGCATTTTTCAAGAATTGATTACATAAAACTTCCCTAATTTGGAGAAAGACAGGGAAGCCTAGGGCTGGAACTGTGCCATAGCAGGTAAAACCACTGCCTGCAGTGCCGGCATCTCATATGGGCGCCAGTTTGAGACCCAGCTGCTCCACTTCCAATCCAGCTCTCTGCTATGGCCTGGAAAAGATGGCCTAAATCCTTGGGCCCCTGCACCTGCGTGGGAGACTTGGCTCCTGGCTTTGGATTGGCACAGCTCCAGCCATTGCAGCCATCTGGGGAGTGAACCATCAGATGGAAGACCTCTCTCTCTCTCTCTTTCTCTCTGCCTCTCCTTCTCTCTGTATAACTCTGACTTGCAAGTAAAATAAATAAATCTTTAAAAAAAAAAAAAAAAAAAGAAGAGGGAAGTCCAAGTATAGGAAGCACATCCTAACAGACAGGACCAGAAAAGATCTTCACCACCATACGTCATAGTCAAACTCCTCACAGTAAAACATACAGAAAAGTTTCTAAAATGTGCGTGAGAGGGATGTAAGATTACTTTCAGAGGATCGCCAATCAGGCTCACATTGGACTTCTCAACAGAAACCCTATAGGCTAGGAGAAAATGGCGAGCTATATTGCAAGTCTTAAGAGAAAAGAACTGTCAACCCAGAATACTATACCCTGCAAAGCTCTCATTTATGAACAAAGGTGAAATAAAGACCTTTCATGACAAACATATACTGAATTTGTCACCACCCATCCAGCCTTTAAAAAGATGCTTAAAGATATGCTACACACAGAAACATTGTCATCACTATGAAAGAAGATGAAGGCAGAAAACCCCCCAGTAAAAGTACAAAGGATAACCAAAGTAAACAATAGGGATATTTATGGGAAAATGGCAGGGCCACATCGTTACTTATCAATAGTCACCTTGAATGTAAGTGGCCTCAAATGTCCCTTTAAAAGATAGACTGGCTGAATGGATTAAAACATGAAACTCATCTATTTGCTGCTCTCACCAACAAAAATACTGACTGAAAGTGAAAGGATGGAGAAAGATATCCCATGCTAGCAGCAACCAAAAAAAAGCTGATATTGCCATCCTGATTTCAGACAAAGTAATTTTTTTTAGATTTATTTATTTATTTATTTGAAAGAGTTACACAAAGAGAGGATAAGCAGAGAGAAAAAGAGGTCTTCCATCTGCCAGTTCACTCCCCCATTGGCCTCAACAGCCAGAACTCCACTGATCTGAAGCCAGGAGCCAGGAGCTTTCTCCAGGTCTCCTATGTAGGTGCAGGGGCCCAAGAACTTGGGCAATCTTCTGTTTTCCCAGGCCATAGCAGAGAGCTGGATCAGAAGTGGAGCAGCCAGGACTAGAATCGGCGCCCATATAGCATGCTGGCACTGTAGACGGTGGTTTTACCTGCTATGCTGCAGCGCCTGACCCAAAATAGACTTTAGCCCAAAAACTGCTAGACAAAGAAGGTCACTATGCAATGATAAAGAGATCAAGATGTGACTATAGTAAATGTATATGCACCTAATTACAGGGCACCTGACTATTTAAAAGAAATGTTAATGGATCTAAAGGGAGACATAAACTCCCATAGAAGAGGAACAGGGGCCTTCAAAACCTATCACTTTTTTTTTGAAGATTTATTTATTTATTTGAAAGTCAGAGTTACACAGAGAGAGGAGAGAGAGAGGTCTTCCATCCAATGGTTCACTCCCAGATGGCTGCAACGGCCGGAGCTGCGCCAATCCGCAGCCAGGTGCAAGGAGTCTCCTCCGAGTCTCCCACACAGGGGCAGGGACCCAAGAATTTGGGCCATCTTGTACTGTTTTCCCAGGCCATAACAGAGAGCTGGACTGGAAAGTGGAGCAACCAGGACTAGAACTGGTGCCCATATAGGATGCCAGTGCTTCAGGCCAGGGTGTTAACCCACTGTGCCACAGCACCAGCCCCCAACACATCACTTTCAATGATGGACAGATCAACCAGACAAAAAATCAGAAGCAAACAACAGTTAACTGACACTATAGACCAAATGAACCTAACGAATATTTACAGAACTTTCCATCCTACAGCCACAGAATACACATTCTTCTCACCAGTGCACAGAACTTTCTCTAGGATAGACTATATGCTAGGCCATAAAGCAAATCTCTGTAAATTCAAGTAAATTGAAATGATACCATGCATCTTCTCTGGAAGAGAAGAACTTGAGCTGGAAACCAGAACTTGAGAACCTCTAGAACATATGTATGCAAACACGTGGAGACTGAATAACATGCTCCTGAATGAACCGTGGGCCATAGAAGAAATCAAAAAAGAAATCAAAAAACTTTTGGAACAGTTTTTTTTCCTAATACTATTTGTTGAACTATTTCCTTACTATAGATTTAATCTTCTGTGTATAAAGTTAATTGAAAATAGATTTATCAAAAAATAAGAATGGGAATAGGAGAGGGAGGAGGAAGAAGGTTGGGAGTACAGATAGGGTTGGAAGAATCACTGTATTCCTAAAGTTGTATTTATGAAATGCATGAAGTTTGTATATCTTAAATAAAAGTTTTCTGGGGGGAAAAAAAGACCTCTAAACACCACGATTAGGTTGAATTTTCAGCCTCTGAGTATGATTACCATACAATTAGAACCCTACTTGAGTTCAGAGGGGTAAATATTCAAATCACAGCAGAGCATTTAGAAAGTCCTGGCGGGAGGAGGACAGGCATTTAGTGCGGCAGCAGTTACATGGCTGCATGGGACACACACCCCATATGGGAGTGCTTGATTTAAGCCCTGGTTACTTTGCTTCCAATCTAGCTTCCTGCTACTCTGTGTCCTGGGAGACAGCCACAATGGCTCAGACACTCGGGTCCCTGCCTCTCACATGGGAGACTTGATTCCAGTTCCCATCTCCTGATTTTGGCTGGCTCAACCTTGGCTATTGCAGGCATTTGGGGAGCAAAACAGCAGATGGAAGATTTTATCGCCTTCTCTCGCTCTCTCTCACTCTCTCCTTTTCAAATAAAATGAAAATAAACAAAAATTTTAGAAAGAAAGTCCTTGAAAAATTATTCATTTTAGATAGGCAGGCATGAGCCTTCTCCCTTCACAGCTTCCAGGCTCCAATTGTGTCCAAATATGAAAGGAATGATTTCATCTTTGTGTCATCAATTTTGAAAATTTCCATCTAAGCTACTTCTCATCCATTCTCAAAAATCAAACTTTTTGATTTTAATAAGTTGCTTTTAATAAGTGTGACATTAAGAGAAAATAAAACTCTTATAGAAATTAAAGTTTTGCCTTAATGTCCATATTCTACTATATATTGCAAGCCCTAAAACATGGAAATTTTATACAAAGAAAATGAAGTTTGAACATCCTTAATCCTAAAGTCTGAAACCCAAAATCTTCCAAAATCCAAAGCTTTTTGAGCACCAGAATGATACCAAAAGTGGAAAATTCCACACCATGAAATTTTCACGTGCAAAATTATTTAAAATATCATAGAAAATTACCTTTAGGCTATATGCATAGGCTATATGCATGTATATGAAACATGAATGAATTCCATTCTTAGATTTGGGGTCCATGTCCAAGATACCTCATGACACTATGAAATACTCAAAAATCTTAAAAAAGCCAAAATCTGAAACACCTCTGATCCCAAGGAAACTGTTCACCTGGTAGTCTTCTTTGAGGGCCTCTTATTTCCAAAATCATCCATATCCAACCAAGTCTTCAACATGGGAAACTCATCCTTATAAAAGACAATACATTTGAATTTCTCCATTTATTCCAATCTCACTGTAAGAAATAAACTCCTTTTGGAAAAAGTTTCAACTCCTCTGGCTGATCTCATTGCTATTCTTACCAGTTGCATTTCTACTTGTGCTCAGGGCAGAAATGGCCACTAGTTTCCCCTCCCCCCATCATTTTGCCTAACTCTGTGTTTCTTTGTGTTTTACACACATATTACATTCTATTGCTTTCTTTTTCCTTTTAATATCCATGTCTATTCCAGCTACTCTGTACTCTCTGGACAGGGAACATATCCACAATATTCCTCAGTTTCTGTCTCCTCACCCAAAGAAATGGGCATGAGGTCCTCTGTAATGGAAAAAAAGCCCTGGATTTCTGATTTTTTAAGACACAAAGCGGGAAAAAATGCAGGGGAAGCACATAAAATTTAGATGAGGTTATCTCTCCTGGCTTGGTTTTTCCTATAACTTCTCCTCCTCCTTCGATTGTCTAACTACATGCAGTGTGAATGCCGTGTATCAGTGGAGATTGAGAAGAATGTAGATGTATCACACCTCAGAAAAAGGAAAGTAGAAGCAACTTCCCCAACACATCTGGGACCAATATGTCCCTGCCATGTAAGACACCAGTGCTCAGGATACTGCTCAACATATAGTAGATATCACGTGTGTAAAAGGATTAACCATGCCTTTTTCTCATTGTATGAGTATGTACCCTTCTCAACCAGTCGTTAGTTACATGGTGCTATTTGGGAATTGCTGCAATTTGGGGGAAATTGATTTATGCTAAATTTTATGTATGGTTTCCAAATACAAATGATTTGCATCTGTGTTTTAGTCTTAGTCATTGCATTAGTTTCCTAGACTGCCTTGGGAAATTACCACAAACGGAGTGGGTTAGAACAACGGAAACTTCTCTCAAGGTTCTAGAAGCTGGAAGTCTGGAGCCAAGTATCTGTAAGGTCATGCTAGCTCAGAAAATTCTAGAGAAGATCTTTTCTGCTTTTGCCAGCTTCTGATGGTGGCCAGCAATCCAGTGTTCCTTGGCTTGTACGTGAATCTCTTCCATCTATGGCACCTCTTCAGGTGGAACCCCCCCCCCAAATTCTCCTCCTTTCCTAAGGATACCAATCATATTGGGTTAGGGTCCATTCCGATGACCTCATCTTAACTTGCTTACATTTCGCTGTATTTCAAAATAAGGTCACATTCACAAATTCTGAGTGGACATGAATTTGGGGCAAATGCCATTCAACTTGGTAGGGATACTGTCTGGTCTGAGAACTATAAAATGTAGTGCACTAAAATTCTCCTCTGTCATTTCTTTGGTGGGGCAAACCAGTATTTTTTTTTTTTTTTTTTTTTTTTTTTTTTTTTTTTTTTTTTGACAGGCAGAGTGGACAGTGAGAGAGAGAGACAGAGAGAAAGGTCTTCCTTTGCCGTTGGTTCACCCTCCAATGGCCGCCGCTGCAGCCGGCGCACCGCGCTGATCCTGGCAGGAGCCAGGAGCCAGGTGCTTTTCCTGGTCTCCCATGGGGTGCAGGGCCCAAGCACCTGGGCCATCCTCCACTGCACTCCCTGGCCATAGCAGAGAGCTGGCCTGGAAGAGGGGCAACCGGGACAGAATCCAGCGCCCCAACCGGGACTAGAACCCGGTGTGCCGGCGCCGCAAGGTGGAGGATTAGCCTATTGAGCCACGGCGCCGGCTCGCAAACCAGTATTTTATATCCCTAGAGATTTGACCTTTGCAGTTATTTCATGGGAGGTTAATGAGATGTCTCCTGAAGAGTGCTGTGCATTTCTGTTTGAAGGGGAGTCCATGCCTGTGTTTCTGGATTGCTCCCCACACCAGAGAGAAGACCCTCACACCCAGCACAGAGCTAGGAGACAGGGAAAAGGAAGGGCATAGAAATCATTGGGTCTCCACCCTCCAGCAGCCAGTCTCTACAGTGCCAGAGTGGGAAGTGTCTTACTTAGTTCAAGCTGCCACAACAAATGATGACAAACAGCTTAAATAACAGAAATCTATTTGCTCACAGTGCTGGAGGCTAAAAGTCCAAGATGAGGGTTCCAGCACGGTTCTGGTGAGACCTCCCCTCCTCATTTACAGATGGTTACCTTATCCTAGTGTCTTCATAGGGCCTCACCTCTGTGAGTGCACCTGCCTAGCATCTTGCCTTCTCAGACCCTGATTCTAATCAGATAGGACCCATAAGATCTCATTTAACCTGAATTACCTGCTAAAAGCCCCTGCTCTAAATATAGTCATATTGGAAGTTAAGGCCTCACGTGTGAATCTGGGGGTACACAATTCAGTCCTCAGCAAAAGGGGCCTGGGAAGTTAGAGAACTGATGATAACCACTCTGTAAGTTCACTCAGTTCGGAAGCGGCATCATAGCCTTGATTTTCTCTTCGCTTCCTCCTTCTTAGAACACACACACAAAATACACGATGTACTCCTTTATTCTGATGTACCTAAAGCCCAACATAGAAGTCTGAACTAAAGACCCCTTCTTTGAGACACACAGAAAAATACATCACCCACCTTGAATTACACAGAGTAAGCTTGCATTAAATTCACTTATTACTAAAGATTTTATTTGTAATATACTTGTACTACACTAAGCACTTCACATGTGTTAGCTCATTTAATCCTCTCACCAATGTCATAGGTAGGTTTTATCATCAGTAACATTAAGTTATTAATTTATCCAAAGTTCATTAATTATATAAATGAATGAATCAATCAAGGTATCTAAAGACTGGACGTAAACAGTGCACAGAACTTTATTTTCTTTTCAATAAGTAAGTACATATTTTACAGGTATTTGGGGATTTTGTTGTTGTTTTGCTTTTGCTGTTGAAGGTAAGAAGATGACAGGAAATTACATTCACAGTCAACCTACTCACTATAAATATTCAACTCTCTGCACCAGTGCTTTTATATCAAATCCCAGTATCCACATTTACACTAAAACAAGTGTCCCTGAGCAATGCTTAGCCTCACTATATCATGTAATGTGTTCTGTTATTTTCTAACATATTCTGTTTCAGCCTAGTCTAGTTTGTCTATTCCAGTTAATTTTTTATTCATTTTTTAAATAGTATTTATTTGAAAGGCAGAAATACAGAGACAGGAGAGAGAAAGAGGGAGAAAGAGAGAGAGAATGAGAGATCTTCTATCTGCTGCTTCACTCCCCAAATGGACGTAATGGCCAGGGCTAGGCCAAAAGCCAGGAGCCAGTAGATTCTTCCAGGTCTCCCAGGTAGTGCAGGGGCCCAAGCTGTTGGGTCATCTGCTAGTGTCCTAGGTGCATTAACAGGGAGCAGGATCAGAAGTGGAACAGCAGGGACTTGAACCAACACCCATATGGGATGCAAGCCCTGCTGGTCGAGGCTTAATCTATACCACAGTGCCGGCCCCTCCAGTTAATTTTTTAATGCAGATTATGACTGGCAAAATTTATTTCACGAGTCACAGTTGGATCACAATTACTGTTGGAAAAACAACACTGATGTATATGCATGTAGCGTATATATTATATATATAATAAATGTACTATGTATATTATTTACAAAAATGTATTTTCAATGGTATTTGCATACATATAAATAATAAGAGTTTCTTCTGCTCTCAGCTGTTGATGTTGTAACATGTATATGTTGAAAAGTTTCAGAATATTAAAAGTAATAATAATAATGCATTTTTTGTTGTTGGGGTAGAATGAAAGGAAATAGCAGATTTTAGAGGTTTAGGCTCAGAAAATGATTTAATTTTCCTCCAATCCTTTTACAGTACATTTGCTTTCATTGGCTGTAAACTTTTTTAAAAGGGAAACATTTAATAGTTGGAAAACTGGGCATTAGACTGTCTCCACATAACTTATAAATTGTAGCAGACATTCAAATGCATCCTAAGATTCTGGAGATGAGTTCAAATTCTCATGAATTTCCAGCGCTGTAGTGGCCCTATTTTTTTTACCATGATGTACATTATGTAATGGACTGACTCAAGCAGAGGCTGAAATCATTCATTTCAACTCATTCTGTCAGAGGCAATAATGTCACATGCAGATTTGCATCTTCCAATGCCCACACAGAGGAAAAACATCAGAGAATGAATTAAAATGCACTTTTAAATGGTGCTCTCAGGAAGAGAAGAAGAGCTAATATAGCTAAAAGGAAAATAAAGCAATCAATTTAAAGCATTCTCTATTTATATATTCTGTTTATTTGTAAACTTGCCATAGAAAAAGAAAACAATATACTCAGTGGAATTGAAATATTGTTTCCTGAAAATATTCAGATCTTATTTGGAAGAGTAAATGCTTTATGGAGATCAAAGAAACCCAAAAAATGTGCAGAGTTAAATATACTGACAGAATTAAAAAGTTGTGAGAGTTAACTTTCAAAGAGATTTGTGTATACAGTATTCTTTCCCTCAAAAAGTAAATTAATTGTCTTGCTGTTCCTCTCTAAAGAAAGTTAGAGTCATCTTTCTGTAAGACAAGCCAAGAAATTATTTTAAATTTACTGAAAGAAAGAAAGAAAGGAAGGAAGGAAGGAAGGAAGGAAGGAAGGAAGGAAGGAAGGAAGGAAGGAAGGAAGGAAGGAAAGTGGGGGCAGGAATCGTAGTGCAGAGAGTTAAGCCACGTTTGGGATTTCCATATCCCGTATCACATGCCTGATTCCAGCCCCAGATGCTCCGCTTCCAATTCCAGCTTCCTGCCAATGTATACTGGGAGGCAGCAGATGATGGCTCCAATACTTGAGTCTCTGCTACCCACCCAGGAGACCTGATTGGAGCTCCTGGCTTCTAGCTTTGGCCTGACAAAGCCCAGGCTGCTTCAGGCATTTGGAGAGTAAACTGCAGATGGAAGATATCTCTTTCTCCTCTTCCTCCTCATCTTCCTCCTCCTCCCTCTCTCTGTCACTGCCTTGCAAATAAATAAATAATTAAAAAAAAAAAAAAAAAAAACAAGAAAGCAAAATAGTGTTTGCATCTGGTATTGGAATGCACTAGATCTTCCTGGAGGAACATAATGTGTTAGATCTTCCCAGGAAAATCCACCTTAAGTCAAGAAGGGGTCAGCAAAGATCCGCCAAGAATCTTCAAAAGTTCATGGAAAATATATATTATGAATTATGCATGTATTTCAAAAAATGTGTGGACCTGAATGAACTTAACTTTTAATTCTGCTTTCCATGAACTTTTTGAAATAGCCTTGTGTTTGATATTGCAAATAGCTCATCTGTTTCCAGTCCATCAAGACTTTGGCCCAGGGATTTCTCAAACTTGAAGAGGCATCAGGAACACCTGGAAAGCTGTTAGCACACAAATTCCACTTTGTGACTCAGCGGGTCAGAGGTAGGGCAGAGAATTTGCACGTCTCCCAGTTCCCAGCTGTTGCTCTCATGGTCTGGAACACACTTTGAGAACAACTGTTCTAGTTACATCTTGCAGAATTTGGACACCTGAACTTCATGCCAACCTTATAAGATATGAGCCTTTTTTATTTCTTTAGCGTTATCAGCTGCAAGCTGGTGGTCAACTTGACTGAAGGCCAAAGAGACCAAAATTCTGCAAATGAATAGGCAACTACCACACATTACAAGGACACCGTCACTACTTGGCTAAACGTACACAATTTTAAACTCAGCTGAAGTTCTCAAGGTTCTAACTTTTAAGAAAGGGAAAGAAAAAGTTCTATGAGACTAAAGGACTGTGCAAATAAAAACAGCAGAACTTATTCTCCTTTTCCCAATAAATAGCTGACACGTCCACATGTCACCAGAGAAAGAGCAAGAAGGCGGCCGGCACCGCGGCTCACTAGGCTAATCCTCTGCCTTGCAGCGCCGCACACCGGGTTCTAGTCCCAGTCGGGGCGCCGGATTCTGTCCCGGTCACCCCTCTTCCAGGCCAGCTCTCTGCTGTGGCCCAGGAGTGCAGTGGAGGATGGCCCAAGTCCTTGGGCCCTGCACCCCATGGGAGACCAGGAAAAGCACCTGGCTCCTGCCATCGGATCAGTGCGGTGCACCAGCCGCAGCACGCCGGCCGTGGCGGCCATTGGAGGGTGAACCAACGGCAAAGGAAGACCTTTTTCTCTGCCTCTCTCTCTCTCTCACTGTACACTCTGCCTGTCAAAAAAAAAAAAAAAAAAAAAAAAAGGCAAGAAGCCTGGCATGTGGATCTCAGGAGCAGCCTGTAATTTTTCTGGAAGTTAAATGAGGATTTTGGAGAACAAATGCTGTTAAGCACAAGGAATGAAGGAAGGGGGAAAAAAGAAAGGAAGGAAGAGAGGGAGGGAGGGAGGGAGGGAGGGAGGGAGGGAGGGAGGGAGGAGATGGGGAAAGGAAGAGAAAAAGAAAGCTAAGCAAAGTAATTGAGAGCAGCCGTGGTCTTGGTAACTGCCACTCTGAAACAGTTTGTCTCCTGGCTTACGGGACAGGAGACTAACTATGGCAAGTCTACATGGGATTGCATTTCCCACAGTTGTGCAGGGCAGGCCACACAGAACAAAGATACAACCTCTTGTCTCAGAGCACCAGGTAAGCCATGGAAAGCTGAGCCTTGGGAAGTGAGGGGACAGCAGATTGCTTTAAGAAAAGACAGAATGTATTACAATTCAAAGAAAAAACATAAGCTGAGATGATTTAGAAAGCATTATGCGTTTATTGAACAAACACTGCTAAAGACATTGCAGCAAACTGTGTGTTTAAAAAGTAATAAATAGCTATTGTGCTTACTTCATAAACTTGTCAGACTGTCTTCATTTTATTTTCCTGAACAAACTGGATTTCTGTACTGCTCATCCCCAGCCAGTTAATAAATATATCACCCTAAAAAGTGCTGTGGTATTAAATTTACAGCAGATAAAATATGGATGAAGTTGCTGTGCCTCGGGTACGTCAAGTGTGATTTAATATCTCACACTCCTCTTATGAGGAGTAAAAGATTACTCGGCTGCCTCTACCGCCGAAGAGCGACCTTTGACCCTGAGTAACAGCCACTCAGCAAATAGCACCAAAGGAAGACAGAGAATAACATATAGATTTGCCATAAGAAAAAATGCATCTAAATCCATACATCAAAGCTGCTGGTCAGAGCCCGAGAGAAATGCCTCCTAATGTTTCCTTGCAATAACAAACTCGAGACAGAAAGACCCTCGTGAACATGCATAGGACGCTTTGTTTTAGTGTTTTACATTCTATTATTCCGACTTGCCTTTAATATCACTGTAATAAGAGGGTTCAAGAAAATTCTTAGAAAAATGGAATTACAAAATAAGTTCCTTTGAGTGCCAAAAATTTCAAAATCCTATCTATAGGGGTCTTCCGAAAGTTCATGGAAAATGCTTATTATGAGTAAACTGTGAGGATTTTCAAAACTTTTGCAACCAAGTAAGCTTATCTTTTAATTCCAGTTTCCATGAAATTTTGAAGTACCCTCAAAACCTGCATACAGGAAAATGTTCTCCAACATCATGTCATGGTGGAGAGTGCTTTCTTCTGTCGGTAGAAACTCAGCGTTCTTTGTGAAGGTCTGAGATCTGGAGAATCTTATAAATGAAGGTGCTGTTCTCCAGGGAAATTTCTCAACAATCGGATTTAATTTATATCCTTTGCAAAAGCTCTGTCTAAGATGATAAAAAAAAAAAAACTCCAAGGAAAACATTTGTTAGCACAGAAAATAAATTCTTATGATTAACATTTTGCCATCCGAAAAGGCTTGTGACTAAGAGAACTCTCTACACTTCAAAGGTAGGAGAGGAATGAGTTTTAAAACAAGAGTTGGGGGTGGGGGGAAGAAGCAAATTGGTACTGAGCTATTTTTATTTCAGATATATAAAAGTAGAGTTGGGAAGTGTCAGGTAGAAATCTTCAAAGTATGCATTGCTCAGGGTCTTTCTCTAAAGACTGCTGTGAAAAAAATAAACTCGGGCAATTAAAGCGGCTTTTTCCTTTCACCACGGAAGTGAGGGAAGTGTTCAGGTGTCCCAGGGGCTCCTGGTGCCCTCCTCTCCCTTCCCAGGCACAGGGTTCCTTTGCTAACTTAAAAAAAAAGAAAAGAAAAGAAAAAGCTCTTCGGCTCTGGGCCTTAGTAAATAAAAGCTTTCGTCACCTCCCCCAAAATGAGACTGCTCTATGGGTTGTGGTTTTTTTGTTTATTTGTTTGTTTTTTACTAGGCACTTTTTGCTCAATTGGTAATTGGTTTTACTGAGCTGGAGGGGCCTGGGGACAAGGCTGTTTATTCCCAGTTTCTTCAATGGTAAATAGTGAAGCGTAGGCACCAGCAGATGAATTCGCATAAAAGCTAGGATTCTTAAAATACTTGACTTAGCAGGGAGGTGTGGAATATTCCAAAACAGGTGAGAGAGGGGGTTGAATAAAGTGGTTTGGAGGAGTGGCAAGGGTGGGGTGCACACATGGGCACATTTATGATGGAAGTTCTATGAGAAATAACAGCTCTCTCTAATGGAGATGGCTGGACAAACCTGCAACCCCTGAAATAGCTCCCTCTCTCTCTGTCTCTCTCTCTCTCCAACTCTGCATCCAAGTAAGGAGGTACTTCCACCTTCCCAGTGTACAAAGGATTGGCCAAGGCAGGGTGACATTTCTTGAGTGACAGATGTACCTGTTGCTGGTAATCCATGGCTCAGGAGAAGGTGGTACCCAGCCCTTTGCTTGTCCCTATGGGCAGGAGGTGAAGCCAGCCAGCATAAGGCAGGGTTGGGAAGGGGAGAGAGAAGCTACACAAGGAAGACAGGGAAAGAGAAACTAACTCATTATGCTTAGGATGATTTTCTTTTTAAAATTATAGAGGGGAGAAGAGTATTGCCTCAGTGGCTGGGTCACCCTTTGAGATGCCGGCATCCTACATGAGAATGCCTAGTTTGAGTTCCAGCTCTTTGCTTCCCATCCATCTTCCGGCTCAAGAGCATCCTAGGACACAACAGATGATGGCTCAGGTATCTAGGTGTATGTGGCAGGGGCCACCCACATGGGAGCCCTAGACTGAGTTCTAGACTCCTGGCTTCAACCTGGCCTAGCCCTGGTTGTTGTAGGCATTTAGGGAGTGAACCAGCAGATCAAAGATTTCTCTCTTTGTCTCTCACTTTCACTCTGCCTTTCAAATGAAATGGAAATAAATTAAAATATATAAGAGAGTACTTCCAGAGTTCGTGGAAGAGAAATTAAAATTAATTTTGGTGCAAAAAATTTTGAAATCCACATATACTCAAGGTCTTCAAACAGCTCGTGAGAAGGCTGGCATTGTGACTCAGTGAGTTAAGCCACCATCCAATAGCAGAAAACCAACTCAAGTCGTGACAGCTCTGCTTCCAATCCAGCTCCCTGCTAATGTGTAGGGAAAAGCACTAGATGATCCAGATACTTGGGTCCATGCTACCCTTTTGGGAGATCCAGGTGGAATTCCTGGCTCCTAGCTTCAGCCCTGGCTTTTGCCGTCACTTGGGGAGTGAACCAACAGATAGATCTCTTTCTCTTGCTGTCTCTTCCTGCCTCTCCAGTGCTCTGCCTTTCTAATAAATCAATCTTTGAGAGAGAGAGAAAGCTTAAAAATCTCTCTCTTAAAAATCTCTCTCTTACAATGCACATTATAAAATAAGAACATGAATTTGGAAATATTTTGGCACCAAGATAAACATTTTTTAATTCCATTTTCACAGGAATTTTCTGTTTATTTAAAAGGCAAAGAGACAGAGAAAGAGTGAGAGAAAGAAAGGGAACTCCTATCTACTCATTCATTCCCCAAAATGCTCACAACAGCCCAGGTTGGACCAGGCCAAAGCCACGAGCCCAGGATTCAGTGCTGGCCTCCCAGGTGTGTGTAAGGGACCCAAAGTGCTTGAGCACTGGCTGCCTCTCATGATGCACAATAGCAGGAAGCTGAAATGGGAATGGAGCCAAATTCTAACCCAGGCACTCCAATGTGGGATATGCAGGTACTGCAAGAAGTATCTGAACTGCTGTGCCGAACACCTGTATCTCCATGAACTTTGGCTTCCTTTTGTCAAAAGTTCACTTATTTATTTAAAAGACAAAGTGACAAAGAGACAGGGAGAGAGAGAAAGACAGAGGGAGAGAGAGAGACAGCTTCCATCACCTGATTTCCTCCCCAGCTGGCCACAATGGCTGGAGTAGGTCCAGGATGAAACCAAGAACCTGGAACTTTATCTGGGTCTCCCATGATGGTGACAAAGGCCCAAACTCTTGGGCCATCGTCCTCTGCTTTCCCAGGCGCATTAGCAGGGGGCTGGATCTGAAGCGGAGCAGCTGAGATTGGAACTGGCATTCATATGGGATGCCTGCACTGAGGTGGCTTAACCTCCATGAACTTCTTCAAGTCCCTTGGTATTGGATGATTACTGTGAACATCAAAGGATTGGCAAGGATTGTGAGATTTTGCCAGGATGAGGGAGGTTTTAAAGACACCCAGCCTCAAACATCAGGAAAGAACACCTCCTTTTCCAAACTAACCAGCTGGAGAAGGACAGCATTTAGCTAATGAGGAAAATATTGTCCTCATTTGATATCATAATATTTTTCAATTGTCCCCTACAGAGTCACTATTTTGATTTTATTTGCTATGTCCCTCCCACATCCAAGTTGTCCATCATCCTGTCTACTGTTCTCTCTGTGCAAACGTGTTCCTTAAGCAAAGACCAGGAAGTCATCCTCAGGGGATTTCTGCCCACTTTTCCCTGGGATGGCTAGCACAGGCCTCTGAGGAAGTCCTGAATGGGTTCTCTCCATTCACAAGCCTTTCCTTTTCCTTCAATACATGTTGAAAAGATCTGCCTGTGAGTAATATGGACTGTATTTACATCACTAGCTTTGGAGAAATAAACTTGACTCACAAAGATCCCATGTAAGCAACTCATTAGCATCTTAAAAATATCTAGTATGCAGCTATTTGTCTTTGAATTTTGTAAGAAGCTAACAATGCCATTAATTATTCCTCTTATGGACCCTGGTAATGGCTGTTTACTTGCCATAAGTTGATATGGCAGTGTCTGAGACATACCACCCCTGCATAGTTTGCTTTCTTTTTCTTTTTTCTTTTTTTGGACAGGCAGAGTTAGACAGTGAGAGAGAGAGAGAGAGAAAGAGAGAGAGAGAAAGGTCTTCCTTTTCCGATGGTTCACCCCCCAAAATGGCCGCTACATCCGGCGCGTTGCAGCCAGCATGCTGCACCAATCCGAAGCCAGGAGCCAGGCGATTCCTCTTGGTCTCCCATTTGGGTGCAGGAGCCCAAGCACTTGGGCCATCCTCCACTGCAATCCCGGGCCACAGCAGAGAGCTGGACTGGAAGAGGAGCAACCAGGACAGAATCCAGTGCCCCAACCGGGACTAGAACCCAGGGTGCCGGCACCGCAGGCAGAGGATTAGCCTAGTGAGCCGAGGTGCCAGCCAGCATGTTTGCTTTCAGTAGACCATTGTCTAGATCTCTGCAAGACTCTCCTGAGAAGCCAGCAAGCAACACAAATGGAAAAGTTTGCAATTCCTGGTGCTTCAAGTCACCAGCACCACTTTTTGTTTTCTGCCTTCCCCACTCCAGTAAGAAGACCCTTCCCTAGAATGTGCCTCTTCACACCAACTTGTCTAAGTGAGGACCTCACCGTTCACATTTCTAATCCAAGCGCTTCTCAGTGTGCTCCAGTCTCAGTGCCAAATTAAGTTCCAAATAATAGATGGAAATTTTGATTGGTTTTTCAATCAAAATAAAACCCAGATCATATCCAGGTGGATTTTTTTAGCAGATTATATTTTTAAACCAGTTCTGGATTCTTCCTCATATACTTTTACTATTATTTTTAAACATATTTTCTTTTTAAAAATTTTTGTTAATATAAAGAGAACAGATTTCATGCATTCCATTGGTCCAGTTGCTAGAAGACAACCACACTTCTCTCATTCCCCTGTTACTTCCAAATCGTCCTCCATCCCTTCCTTCTCTTAATCAGTTTTTTGTAAAGAAATATTTTAATTCACTGTATAGTCAAAGGCTTAATCAGTCTTTATCTTAATATTCATCAAGTAGGGGCCAGTGCTGTGGCACAGTGGGTTAACGCCCTAGCCTGAAGCTCCGGCATTCCATATGGGCGCAGGTTCAAGACCTGGCTGCTCCACTTCCAATCCAGCTCTCCACTATGGCCTAGGAAAGCAGTAGAAGATGGCCCAAGTCCTTGGGCCCCTGCACCCACGTGGGAGATCCGGAAGAAGTTCCTGGCTCCTGGCTTCCTATCTGCACAGTTCCAGCTGTTGCAGCCAATTGGGGAGTGAACCATCGGATGGAAGACCTCTCTCTCTGCCTCTCCTCTCTCTGTGTAACTCTGACTTTCAAATAAATAAATAAATCTTAAAAAAAAAAAAAAGCTATTCATCAAGTAAACAGTAGGAAGACCACAGTTCCATAAGAATATAACCAAGGGCTAAAAATGGCAATCATATCCCAAAATGACCATTTCATTCTGATACATTGTTTGTATTCTATATTAATAGCCACCTATCAGAGAAAACACAAGATATTTGCCTTTTTGAGACTGGCTAATTTCACTATGCATAATGATATCAGGTTGCATCCGTTTTGTTGCAAAAGATGAAATTTATTTTGTTTTATGGCTGAGTAGTATTCCATAGTGTATATATACCATGTTTTTTTTTCCCAGTCATCAGTTGGTGAATATAAGGGTTAAGTCCATATCTTAGCTATTGTTAATTGAGATTCAATAAACATGGGGTACAGTCACTCTTTCATATGCTGATTTCATTTCCTCTGGGTAAATTCCCAGGAGTGGGGTGGCTGGGTCATATGGTAGATCTTTTTCAGACCTCTGAGGAATCTCCAAACTATCTTCCATAATGTTGTACTAATTTATATCCCCAGCAACAGTGAAGAAGGGTACCTTTTTCTCTACATCCTTGCCAGCAGTTTCTGTTTGTTGATTTCTGTATGAGATCCATTCTAACTGGGGTGAGGTGAATCTTCATTGTGGTTTTTATTTTCATTTCCCTGATAGTTGGTGGTTCTGAACATTTTTTCAGGCATCTGCCATTTGAATTTCATCCTTTGAAAAATGTCTGTTAATGCTCTTTACCTATTTCTTGATTAGATTGTTTGTTTTATTGTTGATGAGTTTCTTGAGCTCTTTAAAGATGCTGGATATTAATCCTTTTTTTTTTATTTTTTGACAGGCAGAGTGGACAGTGAGAGAGAGAGAGACAGAGAGAAAGGTCTTCCTTTGCCGTTGGTTCACCCTCCAAAGGCGGCCGCAGCCTGCGCGCTACGGCCGGCGCACCGCGCTGATCTGATGGCAGGAGCCAGGTGCTTATCCTGGTCTCCCATGGGGTGCAGGGCCCAAGCACTTGGGCCATCCTCCACTGCACTCCCTGGCCACAGCAGAGAGCTGGCCTGGAAGAGGGGCAACCGAGACAGAATCCGGCGCCCCAACCCGGACTAGAACCCGGTGTGCTGGCGCCGCAAGGCGGAGGATTAGCCTAGTGAGCCGCGACGCCGGCCTGGATATTAATTCTTTATCAGTTGCAAAGTTTGCAGATGTTTTCTCCATTCTGCTGGTTGCCTCTTCATTTTGTTAAAGTTTCATTTGCAGTACAGAAGAGTCTTAGCTCTTGACAAAAATTTGTCAATTTTTGTTTTTATTGCCTGTGTTTCTGGAGTTTTCTCCAAGAAGTCTTTGCCTATGCCAATGTCTTGCAGAGTTTCCCTAATGCTTTCCTCTAGTAATTTGATGGTATCAGGTTGTAGATTTAGATCTTTGAGTTGACTTTCGTATAAGGCATAAGGTAGGAGTCTTGTTTCATACTTCTGCATGCAGAGATCCAGTGTTGCCAGCACCATTTGTAGAAGAGACTGTCCTTTCTCCAGGAACTGCTTTTAGCTCATTTGTCAAAGATTAATTGGTAGTAAATGTGTGCATTCATTTCTGGAGTTTCTATTCTGTTCCATTGGCCTACAGGTCTATTTTTGTGCCCGTACCAATTGACTTTGACTATAACTTTCCTGTAGTATGTCTTGAAGTCTGTTATGCTGGTGTCTCTGGCTTTGTTTTTGCTATATAAGATTGCTTTAGCTATTCTGGATCTCTCGTGCTTCCATGTAAATTTTAGCACTCTTTTTTTAGATTTGAAAAGAATATTATTGTATTTTGATTGGGATCACATTGAATCTGTAAATTGCTTTTGGTACTATGGACAATTTAATGACATTAATTCTTCCAATTCACAAACAGAAGATTTATGCATTTTTTGTGTCTTCTTCTATTTCTTTCTTTAATCTTTTATAACTTTCATTGTAGAACTCTTTCATACCCTTGGTTAAATTTATTCCAAGGTATTTAAATTTTTTGTGGTTATTGTGAATTGAACTTATCTTACAAGCTCTTTCTCAAACAAGGCATTGTTTGTGTATACAAAGGCTATTGATTTTTGTGTGTTGCCAAACTGTTATGAGTTCCAATAGTCCATTAGTAGAGTCTTTTGGTTCCCCTATATATAGAATCAAGTCATCTGCAAACAAGGATAATTTTACTTCCTTTTTAAATATATTTTCTCCATTCTATTATATTTGAAAATTGTAACCCATGGTGTAGGAGCTGCATGGAGGAGAATTCACAACTGAAACAAGGAAGGAAAAATAGTCATTCAGAATTGAATGACTACTAAAGGATTTTAGGAAATACCACCCAAAATATACTGTGTTGAGTTACTGGTTATTTCAAGTTGAGGGCACTAGCAGAAGAACTGACGCAGGACGAGGCTTTCTCTGAGCTCCCCAAATCTGCCTGAAGATGGATCCTCCAAAGCACCTCCACTGTCAGGAATCTCTCCCTAGGAATCTCATCCACCAGGGGAGGTTGGCTCAGATCACAGGAGGTCACAGACATCATGCCCAGACAGCACTTTGTCAATGACTATTCTTGTGAGGGTCCATTCATTGTTCCCTCAAATCATTTATTGTCCCCTACGTTGCAACATTGCCCACTCTTCTCTATGAAGAGGGCAAATAGGCTCCTGGACCTGTTTGAATTTGTGGGTATTCACTTTCTGGTCATGTGATGCCCCAGGCATGTGTTGCAGGCATGTAGGGAACTAAGGAAAGGAGCTGAGGTCTGATGTCCCTAGCCAAAGTGCTGTTGGATAGCTCTCTGCCAACCCCCCTGTGAGAGTGCACATCACTGATTGATAGCTACAGCCCACCAGTGGTGGCTGCTGATTGACAATCTCAGCCAACTTGCCACGGGACAACTGTAGCTGGCTCACATGTCACCTTGGCCCGGCCCAGCCAGCCTGGCAGTTGCCCTTCTGTGCACCCTTTAGGCCCATTTCCCAACTTCCCACATGACTGAAACTGAATTTCACAAGCTTGGAAATTTAGAACCAGCGCTAGCTAGAAAAATGCCCTGCAACCTTTAGGTCATTATAGTGTTTTAGTAATAAATTGCCATGGGGGCACTTCCACTCCCACCATACATCTGATGCTATGCCACTTCTGATAGCTCCAAAAAGGACACAGAAATTGATGTCACTGAAGCCCTGCTCCAAACTCTGCCTCTTTTGAACATTCAGTTAGGACCCCCCACCCAGTACAGCAGCCCCTACGCTTCTGGATGGTATAAAGGGAAGGGATCTAACCTTGTTGAGTGTAGGTTTTCCTTTGTTGAGGGCTTTTTCACTGTTGCAAAATTTTTCTTGGTAAGGGGTTTCTTCTCTTTGAGGCCTATGTGTGTTTTGGCAGCCTGCTTATTCTCTCTCTCTCTCTCTCTCTCTCTCTCTGTAGCTGGCCTTGGGTCTTGAGTTTTCACTTTGCTCTAAGTATGTCCTGCTTCCCTGTACAACTTTTTGCCTCCACCTTGGAATTCTTTAAGGTGTGGAGAGAAGAACCTGTAATATGCCTACTTAGGAGTCGCACACTTGTATACGTTTTCTACTGTTTACCTGCCTGCTGTCAGCTAAATCATAGGCTAAATTATCAAACCCTCAGAAGGTAGAGGAAAAAGCTTCCATTTCCCCTAAGACTATGATTTTTAAGAATTACTTAAAATATTCAAAAATAGTATATAGAGATAAAAGTCATTAGTATTTACCCAAAAACTAGATTACTTAAATGGCAGGAGAAAATCTTACAACTGAAGGTACATTTTTAGAATACTGACTATTGATACACGAACAGTCACTCACACACCAACACATCCAAACAGCCTCTAAAATCTCCTAGTGAGTATGTTTCATATTCCAGAGAATGCCTATTGTCCTAAATATGGAAAATGCTGGCTATTCTCATTTTAAAGTCTGCAATAAATTGTATCTTGTTTGAATTTGCAATTTGCTGATTTTTCATTTGACAATCTTCACATATACTTTTCTCTCATGAATTCTGCTTGACTTCAACTTGTCTAGTAGGATTTTCACTTTTTTCTTATTGTATAGAAAAGCTCTTTATGTATTAATGATGTCAAACTTTATCATTTCACCATAAGAACATATTCTAAGTTTATTTGCCATCTTTTTTTTAAGAATTCAGAGAAAAGGAGTAAGAATTACTTAATTTTTTTATTCTAAGATAGATATAAGATACACTAGATTTTCCTTCAGACTTTCTGCCTTTAGCTAAGGAAGGTATTCCAATCCACTCTGACATTATATATTCATCCGTATTGTCTTATCATATTTTTCCAAAATCTGAATATTTTTATGTTTATAGAATGTTTTAATATCTGTTAAAACAATTTTTTCCTCATTTTTTTTCAAAATTCCATTGTGTTCTGGATTATTCATTCTTAGAAATGTATGATTCAAGATAATGCTAAGTATTGGAATTGGAGACTAATTTTTGCTACCCTTGAGTCTTCCCATCCAAGAACTCTGCATTCTTTCAGTCAAACTGGCCTTTTTATCAAAGCCTTCAGTGGAGTTGTCCTTCTCTGTGAGTCTGGTACTTCTCTTCCCAACTATAGCCCTGGATGTAGAATCTTAGACTATTTTAATAGTTATTAAAATTGCAAAATAAAGTTATCAAGTTTTTATAATCATTTTCCCAGCAGATGATTTCCTTACTATTCCTGATAGCCATAGAGTTGATTCCTCTTTATTTTACAGATCAATAATATCATCTACAAATAATAATCTTATTCACCTTTCTTAATATTTTGATAGCTTATCTAAAGGCATTGGCTGACATTTTCTGAAAAACAAATTAAATTACAAAAGTAACATTACATAGGGTGTGATTCTCTTCTACATTTAGAGAAATACTTTCCCTACTTCAAAATAGAAGACAATGCTGCTTTTAAATTGAGATATTCTATGTTCATTTGATCACAATTTGTTATAACCAAGCGCAGGTGTTAAATTCTATACAATAACTCAATGGCTCCACTTACATTCTACTTTTCCTTTTTCTATAGAAATAATAGATGGTACCAACAGATTTGAAGAGCCTTTGCATTTGTGGAATAAATCTTAATTCAGCTGGGTAGACAAACATGAACACTACCAAATTCACTTTAGTACTACTTTATTTAGAATTTTTTTCATTTGTACTCATAAGATGGCAGTCTATAGTTGTTGAGTTTTTTTTTTTTTTTGCTAATTTTTAATGTTATTTTATTTATTTATTTAGAGAAAGAGACAGAAAGTTCCAATCTGTGAGTTTACTCCCAATATGCCCCAGGAGTTTCTGGCTGGGCATGTAACCGAGAACTAGGAATTCAATATTTTTTATCCCATTGTTTTTTTTCTACTTTGTTTATTAAATTCTCATCATTTATTTTTGCATACATTGACATTTTTTCTAGAAAAGTCATTGAAAGTTACCAATTGTATTGAAGTGCAATTTTAACTGTCATGTATATATTGAATTGTAACAGTGCTATCATTATTTTTAAAACATTATGCACTCCATTTGTTTTGATCCATTTGAATGTTTTAGGAAACTAAAGACAATAGATATTAAAGTTTCAGTTTTAATTGCGAATGGTATTGCACTGTTGTCAGACATCATAAGCTGTACTATTTTTTTTATAATTTGATTTTTGTTTTTACTTTTTTTTCATTTTTCCATTTTTGTTTCTTACAATGATTTTATAGGTTCTTTGCATATAAAAGTAGATACATTGAAATTTCTTTCTACTGTTTATTTTTTCCAATTTTTCCTCAACAGTTAATTCTTTTTCACACATTTCAGTGCTTTGTTAGTTGATACACAAAGGCTTATAATAGTTGACATTTCATATTGGATCAAATCCAAATGATCATCCTTACTTTGTCTTTCTTTGTTATATACGGTAAACATTTCTGGCCATCTTTAGAAATTTCTTCAGAAACTTTTTAGTGTTTTATTTCAGGTCTACCTCTTATAAGCAATGTTTAGTTGAGTTTTTAAATCTTAACCATTTCTTTTTTTTAATTTATTTTTTATTTAGTAAATATAAATTTCCAAAGTACAGTTTATGGATTACAATGGCTTCCCCCCCATAACTTCCCTCCCACTCGCACCCCTCCCATCTCCCGTTCCCTCTCCCATTCCATTCAAATCAAGATTCATTTTCAATTTTCTTTATATACAGAAAATCGATTTAGTATATATTAAGTAAAGATTTCATTAGTTTGCACCCACACAGAAACACAAAGTGTAAAATACTGTTTCAGTACTAGTTATAGCATTGCTTCACATTGGACAACACATTAAGGACAGATCCCACATGAGAAGTAAGTACACAGTGACTCCTGTTGTTGACTTAACAATTTGACACTCTTGTTTATGGTGTCAGTAATCTCCCTAGGCTCTAGTCATGAGTTGCCAAGGCTATGGAAGCCTTTTGGGTTCGCCGACTTCGATCTTATTCCGACAGGGTCATAGCCAAAGTGGAAGTTCTCTCCTCCCTTCAGAGAAAGGTACCCCCTTCTTTGATGGCCCCGTTCTTTCCACTGGGATCTCACTCGCAGAAATCTTTCATTTAGGTCTTCTTCTTCTTCTTTTTTTTCCAGAGTGTCTTGGCTTTCCATGCCTAAAATACTCTCATGGGCTCTTCAGCCATATCCGAATGCCTTAAGGGCTGATTCTGAGGCCAGAGTGCTATTTAGGACATCTGCCATTCTATGATTCTGCTGTGTATCCCGCTTCCCATGATGGATCGTTCTCTCCCTTTTTAAATCTTAACCATTTCATTCTTATTAAAATTTGTCTTTACTATTTCTTTTTTAAATTTGTGCAGTTTTTTGTCTTTTTTAAAAGATGTATTTTATTTATTTGAAAGGCAGAGTTACACAAAGAGAGAGGGAGAAACAGAGAGAGAGGTCTTCTATCCGCTGGTTCACTCCCCAGATGACCCCAATGGTCAGAGCTGAGTCAATCTGAAGCCAGGAGTCAGGAGGTTCTTCCGGGTCTCCCACATGGGTGCAGGAGACAAAGCACTTGGGCCTCCTACTGCTTTCGCAGACCATAGCAGAGAGTTGGATTGGAAGTGGAGCAGCTGGGACTCGAACCGGTGCCCATATGGGATGCCAGCATAGCAGGCGGCAGCTTTACCTGCCATGCCGTAGCACCAGACCGTCTTTAGTATTTCCATGAAAAACATGACAGATATGTCTATTCCATGAAAACATGACAGATTATTGTGGTTTTAATTGTTTAATACTTTCTCAATACACTTCCATGTTTTCTAAATTTTTTATTTGTTCAGAATTTACTTTAACTTCTATCTTTTACAATTTGACATTTATGCATCCTGTTATAGTCTTGGACATGTTAAAACGTAAAATTTCACCTCTGTTTTGGAGAACATCCATTACAAAAATAAAATGAATATTATCAACGTCATCAACGGACTGACCAGACCCCTCCACACATGTTTCTTTCCTCTGAGACCCACATCCTGATTTGTTCTGAATCTGTTTTCTTTTCTCTTCATTATTTATGTACTCTTTTATTCGCTCTCTCTCTTCCTTCCAGCTTTACAATATGTGCACTCTTCCTATCATAGCAATCTCAGCATTTGGTGCTCTGATTTGTTTAAATGATACTAAGAACAAGTTCTTTTCCACTATGATTTTTCAGTTCATGAGTTTTGAAATGTATTCATTCTTTGATATCTGAGTTGACTTCACTACATCTTTACATATTTTTTCAGAAATGAAACATTATTGGTGAACTTCCACCTGGGCTGCCTCTATATGTGGTATTGTTTTTTTGTTTGTTTGTTTTAGGCAGAGACTCTATATGCTTGGTGAAGAATGTGGAAATCCCATCACTTTTCTGCTAGACACTCAGATAGTACATTATGGGTTTCTGGTATGTAAGTGGAACCCAATGGCTAGCCTAAGTTTATGAATATTTTTCAAATCTGTTTTTTTAAAGTATTCTCCATGCTTTTTCCCTGCTTAGGGGACTTTTTATCCTGACAATCTGACCTTCGAGCAAACTATTTCCAAGTGTTTGTGTTCACATGATACCCAGTGATCCTTTCTAATCAGGGTGTTTAAATGACAAGGAAGATGATGCACAGGTACTCAGGACCATCCAATGTCTTTTCATTCATCACAGAAACACTCTTATCATTCAATTCATTTTGGAGTTCTGTATATTATCTCATTTGGAGGAAATTGTCTGCTGTGAAACTATTTTACATTCATTTTTTTACATCCAATTATAACTTAGAAGAGTGTTTCTCTTCCAGAAGTCCCATTCCTTCTCTCTCATCGCTTGGTCACCCTTTCATGAATGTGTTGGCTCCTCACAGCTCTGCTTTTATCTGCGTCATAAGTATTGTTTTCTTATGTTTGCTTCTTATCCATGTATTCTAAAACATTTTCTCACACTTATCTGCTTTGAGATCGATCAATTTTCTGCATCAGTTTTCAGTTTTCTTTTTAATGCCTCTACATTTTATTATGATAGAATTCCTTTCTTGAATTTTTTTATCTCTATAACATCAATTCTTGTTTTGGTATTTTATTATTGCCTTTTATTTCCTGCTTTATAGGAATTATCATTTTAAATTGCTATTGCTAATCAAATGTTACCTTTTTTTCTCCTAATAATGTTTCTCTTTTTCCCCAGAACATCCTCTTCAACTACTGCCTGCATGCTATGATTATCTTTAAAAAGTTTGTAGCACTTTTTAAAAGAAAATTTTGTTACTCAAGTGCAATGTCTTTTTCTCCGACATCACTCTCAACACCAAATGTGTGAGGTTTTGCAGAGACCAGGTATGTCTCATTATTCCACAATTATTCTCCAATTCTCCAACACCAATTTGGCATCCTAAAATTCAATTCAGTTCTAGCACCATCTACACAGCATGAACCCCACAGATTAAGGGCTCCATCAAAAGGTTGCCGACACTTCAGATGGTACCCATAAGTTCTAAGGACCACTGATATTTTTACTAATGATAATTCATTATGACAACTCACAGTTGTATTGGCTTGCTATAAGGAACACAATTCAGGAAGAGCCCACTGGAAAACGTACCTAGGTCAAGGTAATGGGGAGACAGGCGGTGCTCTCACAGTTTTTTCCAGGTGCACCACCATTCTAGCACCTTTATGTGTTCATCAGCACAGAAGATTACCAAGCCCCATTATTCAGCATATTATTGGAGTTTCCATTATATAGATGTGACTGCTTCCATCACCTCTCATTGGTGATTGAACTCAGTCTTCAGCCTCTCAAAATAGGAGAATAAGGCTGAAAGCTCCAGCCTTCTAATCACTACCATGACCAGATCCTCCAGGCTGAAATTCATTGTCTTGCTTATGTATGTATTTGGTTTTAACTTTTTTATTGTTTGAGAGGTAGAGAGAGACAGAGAAAGTCCTTCTGCTGTTTGGCTTCCCAAAGGCTGGGCCCAGGAAGAAGCCAGGAACTAGGAACTCAATCCAGCACTTCCATGTGGGTGGCAGGAATCCACTTAGTTGAGCCATCACTGCTGCCTTCCAGGGTCTCCATTAGCAGGAGACTGGAGTCAGGGGCAGAACTTCAACTTGAGTCCAGGTGCTACATGTAGGATAGGCATCTTAAGCACTAGGCCACCTGACCACACGCCCACCCCAGTCCTTTTCAGACATGATGTATGTGAACACAAATAAGAGACACAGTGCCTCCCCTTTGCCAGGTGCTGTTGAGCCTCCGTGCGTCACAGAGTGGCCACCATGGGTGGGAGAATACAGAAAGAGGTGGCCAACTCCAGCAGTGTGCTATTAAATTACAGTCTGTCCAAGGAGAAGGATCTCTTGTTTGGGTAGCAAGTACTAATCCCAAAAACCATAAATACTCCCAAGCATTCAAAAAGAGTCTGTCATATAGAGCACATAAATTATTGCAGTCAAATAGTCAATCATTCATTCTTTCAGGGATCATAAGCTGGGAAAAGTGGGCTGCCTGAGAGAGGAAAACACAAAACCAATGCCTTGTTTCTGATACCTTCTGATTCCTGTTCTCCCCTACTTGAAGAAAAACCAGAAGAGAGCTTTTTATTTTTTTTAACTATAGGGTATCTTTTCTTAGTCATATATTTAAAAGCTTCATGAAGCTATTCAGGATGGAAAACAGAATGTATTCCAGAAAAAAAAAAAAAAAGTGGTCTTCATTCTTAAAGTCTATAGTTGAGTGTGCCACATTATAAGGGGATTGTATGTAAAACAAAACATAGAAAGACAAATACATTTTCATCATGATTTCCATTATAATTTCTATTTGCATACTCAGGGAAATTGATCCAAGATGTAACACAAATCACTTTAAAATCTTGTCATCTATTCAAAAGGATGTCCTCTGTTTATTGGCATGATTTCTATGTACACGGAAGTTTCCTCAGTCCAACCTTCTAGAAGAGCCATTCAAATAAGCAATCACCCCAGGAGATTTTAACACACTCACTAAATGTAACATACATTGCTGTGGGCCACTCAATGGGTTTCTATCCATCTAGGAGGACTTAAATACTCTATCAGTCTTGCACATACAAGTATACAGTGGCCACACCATTGTTCTGAATAAAGAGCAAAATTTCAACTCTGAGCCAGTCACAGACAGGCTACTGTAGACTGAAACTGGAGCAGACCACTCAGTTATCAAAAGATCAATGTGGAATGAAAGCATCTCACTATTTAATTACAAGAATTTCCCATCAGTGCCTTCCGTAGCAAGATCCATTAATAGAGATGTTAATTAGAGCAGCCTATCTAAGATGAGGATAGAGAATGAAAAAAATGATACCTGAAAAAATCATTCCTATAGTTTTTGAAGTTTTCATTTATCTTCAAGCAGCATAAAATTCAAGATAAGGACTCTCACTCAGATTTACCTCCAGTGCAGTCATGTACCACACACTGATGTGTTGGTCAATGACAGGCCACACTGATGGTGGTCCCACCAGATAACAAATCTGAGAAGTCCCTGTTGCTTAACGACTTGGTGGCCATTGTAACATCACAACACAGTGCGTTCGTGGTGATATTGGCATGAACTGCTCTGTCAGTCATTGAAAAGTAAAGTGCACCAGACCATGTACAGTGTGTCACACTTGCTACTGATGGGAAACAACTATGTTACAGGTTTATGTATTACTATACTACATGTATTCCTTTATATATTTATGTATTCATTATGCTATACTTTATATCTTTATATTAGAGTCTACTCCTTCTACTTATAAAAAATAAGTTGCCTGTAAAACCATGCGATGCTGCCATGTAATGCTGGCAAGCAGCCTCATGCATCTTGTATTCGCCATATCTCTTGATTGCATCAGGTGATTGATGTATGCCATACAGGTTTAGGGGAGTTCATTCAATGATGTTCACACAACAACAAAATCATCTAATGATGCATTTTTTGGAATGTTTCCCCATTATTATGTGGCACATGACTTTAGATAAGGAGAGAGAGAGATAGAACTTCCATTATTTTTCACTGCACAAAATAGAAATTGTTTTAAATTGATATTCACAGAGCAAAGTTAACTGATTGTCAATGATAAAGGAGCTTTTCAGTATGTAAGAGTTATTCCTGGTGACTCTGTCATTCACCCCATGTTGATTTATTTGCCACATATTTATTTGTCAGAAACTTAAGAAGGGATCCAGAAATAAAAGTATGTGTCTTCACATAGCCCATGATGTAGAAGGAGAGAAACACATACAACTTATAATGAGTAGAGAGTGCAGTAAGAGAGTTGTGGTCATAGCAATGTGAGGACTCTAGGGAGAGGGTACTGGGTTAATGGCAAGGCATGTAAGACCTTCAGAGAGATGAGGGTGAAACATTAGAGAAGGATCTCACAGTCTGAAAGGGGAGCATGGCCAAGTCCAGGGTTATAAAAGACCTTGAAGCCTTTGCAAAAACCCATTGTTTAGGAAGACATGGACAAAGAGGTCAGCGTAGAAGAGTAACAAGACAGAATACTGGAGCGATGCCCAGCACCTGAGCTGGCTCATGGCTATGTGAGAGGGCTTAGAGTTGAGCCAAAGGGCAAGAGGAGCCACCCATAGAGCGAAGTCATCAGATTCCTCCACATACAGTTTTCACATCCACTTGGAAAAATAAGCTTCATTTAAAAAAAAAAAAGTTTTTTAGAGACCAAAACTTGCAGCACAGTCCTGGCCAGCAAGCTCTATGAGCCAGAAATCTGACTGTCAGTGGCTGAGGTGAAAAAGTAGGAGTGAGTCACCAGGCTGGACACCAGTCCTGGCTCGGAAAGAACAGCAGAATGCTGAAATGGCGTGTGTCACAGATGGACAGCAACCGTGTAGCTCTGGAGAAAATATAAACTCATTTTCATCTGCGGAGCATTTTCTCTAGCTTAAGAACAGAAAACACTGGACATCATGTTGAAGTAATATTTTAAAATGTGAAACTGGGGTGGACATTTGGCACCATATTGCTAATGCCACTTGGGATACCCACATCCCAAATAGGAGTGCCTGGTTTGAGTCCTGGCTCTGCTTCTGAACCAACCTTCTGCTAATGAATACCCTGGGAGTATCAGGTGGTGGTTCAAGAAGTTGGGTCCCTGCCACCCACATGGGAGACCTGGATGGAGTTCCAGGCTCTGGGCTTCAACCTGGCCCAACCCTGGCAATGGTAGGCAATTAGGTTGTGAATCAGCACAAGAAGATCTCCCAGTGTCTCTGTCTCTCTCTTTCTCTCTTTTTCTCTTTCTCTCTGCCTTTCAAATAAAACGAAGATGAATAAATAATTTATTTTAAATGTGACGCTGCCTTTGTATTACCAAAGTCCCTTAGATAATATGATACACAGAGGCTGTTCATGTGTTGCAGTTGGCACCAATTCTGATCAGAAAATTGCACAAAGAGCAATTTTGCCACTAATATGATGTGAAAATCCTGGAGTCTTCAATTATATTAGAGGCGCTAGTCCATTATATTAATCTTTTACACAGTTCCTTTCTACCAAATCAGATTAGCAAATTTGGTTTAAACTAATGTGCTATAAAAATCTTATCATTTTTATTAAGTGTAGGAAAATTGTGATCTTGCTTATATTGAATGGTCGATCTCATTCATTCCCTTTTGTCAGATTAGTGATAAAGGAGATATTTGGTGGCCCGTATAGTGTCTATTTCTTAGTAATGAAGACGTGAATCTTATCACTTCTGTTAGAGCAAGTTTGGATGAATACAAGGGATGATGACATACCCCTTTCATGAAAACTGCAGATTTAAACCTAGACACTTGAGTTTTTAATTTTACATTTATCTACTCTCCAGCTTCTAAGCCAACAAAGGTACCACTGCTTCTCACCGTCTGTAGGATTCAGCCCCTTGACACCCCTAACAAGTATCTCCTCTACTGAAGCAACATGCGAAATGTTGCTTACTGACTTTTTAATGTTTGAGTATTGATTTATTTTTATTTAGTTTAGTGACTGTTCTCATGTCTCAGCTGGGACCTCTGAGAAGAAAGCCTCTGTACCTGACATTCCTTGCTTCCCCTTACCCACTTCCAAGCTATGATCCGACTCCCTACTTCCTTGAGGAAAACTAAAGCAGTCAGGAAAGAATTTCCACACATTCCCAGAGACACATCTATTCTTTACATCATTAAATCCAGCTAGCGGATCGACTGTTGGTTTGCTTGATGTGTGGTTGCAACTCCTCTTTGATACACATGCCCTCCTGGCTCTTTGAGTCACCTCCCTGATGGTTCTTTCTCAGTCGCTGTGGCTTCTTCATCTTGTCCTCCAAATGCCTCAGTGTGGAACTTCTCCGGGTGCATTTTCTGCTTCTTTCTGTCTCTGCGCTTGCTTCCTGGATGATCTTTTGAGTACTTTGACCACCTGCAGCCTTCCCCACCACAGTTGATGACAACTCTGTTCTTCCAATTGCTCACACGTAGTCACACTCAACACGTCCCTTTCTGCCACAGCCACATCCTGCCCATTCAGAATTGTGCTGGCTTTGCCTTCAAAATATGTCCAGAATCCAGAATCCATCACTTCCAGGGTTCCCTCCTTTGTCAGAGCCAACACATTCCTGCCCAGATCATGGCTTTGGCCACCCAACCAGCCACTCTGTTTCTGCCCTGCCTCACTCATCTAAAAGCCCCACATCTGCCTCTAAAAAATGGAAGTCAGGGGGCTGTCATTGTGGTGTAGCAGGTAAAACTACCACCTGCAATGCCAGCATCCCATAAGGATACTGGTTCTTGTCCCTCCTATTCAATTCCAGTTCAGCTCCTTGATAATGGCCTGGGAAAAACAGCAGAAGATGGGACCTCTGCTACCCACAAGGGAGACCTGAAAGAAGCTCCCGGCTCCTGGTTTCAGCCTGACTCAGCCCTGACCATTGGTGCCACCTGGAGATTGAACTAGTGGATGGAAGATCTCTCTGTAACTCTGACTTTTAAACAAATAAATAAATCTTAAAAACAAGCAAACCCCCCCCAAAAAAAAAAAAACTGGAAGTCCATCATGTTCTCGAAACCCCTGCCCAGCTCTCTTTTATCTTTCAGACTAAAACAAAGATGCCTCTTGATGTACATTTTAAGTTGAAAATATCCTATGTCAAAAATATATTGAATACACCTAACCTTCTGAATATCACAGCTTAGCCTCAACTACTTTAAACATGTCCAGAACACAGAAGTGAGCTTTCTGTTAAGTCTGGTTTGTAATAATGTGTTGACTGCCTACTATATTTATGAATACCACTACTGAAGATGAAAACCAGAACGCCCGTAAGGCTAAACTTTCACACCATTGAAATGAAGAACTGTAGTTTGGACCATCGTCAGCCAGGACTGTCTGTGCAGACAGTGGTTGCCAAAGCTCTCCCTGGTCCGTCCTTCCCCACTCACTGCCCTCCTGTGTTCTCCCTGATCTTGTCTACCAACAGTTCCATTGCTCATTCTTTACCAGCCGCCTCCCGCGCTCCCTGCTTGTCCTCCAAAGCAACACCAGCATGCTCTGGGGCTTTGCTCTGAGAGTTGTCTCTCTGTGCAGTGGCACGTCTCGTGGCTAATCTTTGCTCATTTGCCATTTTTCTGATGAGACCCATTGCAACCACTGAATGGAATGCCTCAGCCTGCCTCCTATACCCATGTCCCCAGCACTTCTATTTTTTATTATTTCTTAGAAAAAAATATTGTTCTTTTTTTATTTGAGAGAGAGAGAGAGAGAGAGAGAGAGAGAACTAGAGAAAGAGAAAGGTTTCCCATCCTAAATTCCTGCAATAGGTAAGCTGGGTTGAGGCCAAAGCCAGGAGCTAGAAACTAAATCCAGGTCTCCTCTGTGGATGGCAGGAGCCCAACCAGTTGAGTCATTAGCACTGCCTGCCTCCCAGAGTCTACATGAGCAGGAAGCTGGAGTCAGGAACCAGCCTGGGTAACAAACCCATACACTCCCATATGGGACACAGACTTCTTAACTGGAATCTTCAGCCTGTCTCTTTTTGGATTTTTGAGCCCTTTCCTTCTTTGCCTTTCTTTTGCCACAGCACTCTACCCTCTGACATACTTTGTGTATAACAAGTCCCTTATTTGTTTTATTTACTGTTGATTTTCTGTCTGCTACTGCTACAATGTAAACTGCACATGGGAAGGATCTCAGATTTGCTCACTAATACACTGTACACTTAGAACAATGCCTGATAAATAGTAAAGAGGAGTCAATGTTTGAGAAATAAATGATTACAATACACATTTTTATCATCTTTAAAAATTATTTGCAAATATAATATTTCTATTTTGTATTTTTCTAGGAGTTCAAGTGATACAAACATGTTGGGTAATTATTGAAAATGCATCACATATTAATGTATAAAGAAATAAATAAAAATCAGTAATAGATTCACCAACCATTGAAAAACATTGACATTTTATCATAACTTTCTAAGTATGTTTAGATTTTTATAGGTACTATTATGTATATTGCTTTTTTAAATTGCTGTTGTTAAATGCTATTTCTTTGTCCACCATTAACTGTTTATATTTTTCTTTAAGGATTTCCTTTCCACTTCTTTTGTCAATTAGCTACTGAAGTCTTCATTTTCCTTGCTGATTTAAATGAACTAATCATATGCTACAAGTATTAAACTTTGACTTTTTATAAGTGTTTACAAATATTTTCTTGTATGTTGTCTTTTCTTAAGATATAATTTTGTCTGCAATGTTTTTTGACCTTTACCTAATTAAATTTATTAATATTAATATTTTCCTTAATGATACTTTTCATATCTGTATCCCATCCATACCATTTAAAGATCAAATAGAGGGGCCAGCTTTGTTGGTACAGGGGGTTAAGCTGCTGTTTGCAAAACTGGCATTCCATATCAGAGTGCCAGTTCAAATCCCAGCTTCCTTGCTTCTGATCCAGCTCCCTGTTAATGTGCCTGTGAAAGCAATGGATGATGGCCTAAGTATTTGGGCCCCTGACACTCACTTGGGAGACCTGGATAGAGTTTCTAGTTCCTGGCTTTGACCTGGCCCAGCTTTGACCTTTGTGGGCATTTGGGACACTAAATGGAAGAGTTCTGTCTCTGCCAAAGACATAAATTTATATAAAATAAATTTATATAAAATAAATCTTTAAAAAAATCAAATAGGTCTTCATCAAAAATTTTTTCCAAATGTCATGTACTTCACTTTTTATTTCTCTGGAATTTATTTGTTGATATGAGTTGAGACTCCAATGTCATTTTCCCTCAATAGGTTTCATATTGTCCTGGTATTCTTTATCAACCCTTCCTCTGCCCTGACTTGTAATGTTATCTCTGTCCCTATTAAATTCTTACAGCTAAATATCACTTTAATGACTGCATACTTTGCCATGTTATAGTTGTCGTTGTGTTGTTTTTGTTTTGTTTTGTTTTGTTTTGTTTTGTTTTTGACAGGCAGAGTGGAGAGTGAGAGAGAGAGACAGAGAGAAAAGTCTTCCTTTGCCGTTGGTTCACCCTCCAATGGCCGCCATGGCTGGCGCGCTGTGGCCGGCGCACTGCCCTGATCCGATGGCAGGAGCCAGGTGCTTCCCCTGGTCTCCCATGCAGGTACAGGGCCCAAGCACTTGGGCCATCCTCCACTGCACTCCCAGGCCACAGCAGAGAGCTGGCCTGGAAGAGGGGCAACCGGGACAGAATCCAGCGCCCCGACTGGGACTAGAACCCGGAGTGCCGGCGCCGCAGGTGGAGGATTAGCCTAGTGAGCCGCGGCGCCAGCCCATGTTATAGTTGTTAACTTAGATGTGACTT
Source organism: Oryctolagus cuniculus (assembly GCF_964237555.1). Lineage (NCBI taxonomy): Eukaryota > Metazoa > Chordata > Mammalia > Lagomorpha > Leporidae > Oryctolagus > Oryctolagus cuniculus. The sequence continues at coordinate 103,993,285 of NC_091433.1, read as the reverse complement.
TGGCACACTTATCTGACTTTATCTTAGCTTTTCTTGCTCTATATTGCAATCATCTGCTTCTTCTTCTCTGCCCTCTAGTAGGTGATGAGCTTGCAGGTTCTCTTATTTTCTGAATCCAGCGTGGTGCTTGGTTCAGGAGGTATACAGGTTTGTGACGAGTTGGTGGTGATTTAGACCCCATGAGAGTCAAAGAGCAAGGTAGGTCGGGTATGGTGGAAGAATCGAAGCCTTCGTTCTACTGGTCTTGTGGATTGTAGAGCTGGTCTCAGAACCAAAAACACAGCATCTTAGGATGGGACAGAAATTAAGAGGGACAGGCAGTCTTTCCACAGAGCAAATCTTGGAAGCAGTTGTGATGTTCCGATTTTTGAAAAGCTGTCTGGCTCTGAAACAAAAGTTCTAGTATCTGAGTCACAAGTGCCTAAGCTTCCAATATACAAGTGAATTCCTTTGCCTGTAGACTTTGACCTGAGCAAAATGCATTTTCCTATTTATGTAGCTCTATCTCTTCTAGAGTACAAGTCTGTTCAAGTTTGCAGAAACCCTGCCCAGCTTATATATGGATGTATTCCCATAGTGACTAGCATAGTGATCAGCACATAATAGACCATAAATAAATATTTTCTGAGTGAATCAGCAGATCAATAGAGATCAAAATAGTAAATCCAAGCAACCATTTTCACTTAATGTGGATATGCCTACAGGAATCCTTTCTCAAAATAGTTCTCAAGGAAATTAAAATAAACATAGCAAATTAATGACCTGGGGGTCAAGGCAGGGGGGAAAAATCAATGGACTTGAAAAAAAAAAGAGAGCAGAGAGCAGGCAAAGAGGACTGTCCATCACCTGGGTCATTACCATTTTATCCAAATGACCCCAGATACGAAAAATGATGCCTTAAGTATCCAAGTCCAATGCTGCTCCTTCTATCCATAATATCTAAGTAATGGTATTCTACAAGACTTTCCCAAGATAACTTTAGTCCAAGTTTTAAAAGCACCTACAATTCCACTTATCTATCATTGCATTAAAAATCACCACAAAATTTGGTGGTATAAACCATCAATTAGCTCCTTTCTCTCACAACTCTGGTGGTGAAACGCCCGGCTAGGTACACATGGAGACGGATGCTGCTGAGGCAGGCAAGGCCATCTGATGACTTCTGTCCTGGTTGCCACCTCTCCATGCCACCTCTCCCCATGGCTGGCTTGGGCTTCTTCACAGTGCCGTGGTGTCAGGAGAACCAGAGTTTTAGTAACCCAGCCTCCAGAAATGATTGTTCCCGGAGACCCAGGCAGAAGCCACAAAGCTCCCAAGGACTGTTCTAAAACATCACTCCTTCTTTTTGTCCAAGAGGCCAGTACAGATTGATGGGGCGAGACTTAGAAGAATTCACCTTTCAAGGGAAGAATGTCCAAGGATCTTCACACACCAGTGATCTTTCACATCTTCTTTAAGGGAAAAAAGATGGTGTAAAGAAGCTGAACTTAGGCCTAAGGGAAATCTTCTTTGCTGTAATTGAAAGCTTTTTCCCTTGCTTTGCCTTCTTCAAGATAGACAAGAGATGGCTGGAAAGCTTTCATTTGCTGTCAGTAGTTTCTATAATTAAAAATACTTACATCTTATCTGTGATGAGGTTTCCCATTCCGTAGCATGAGCAACTGGAATTGAGATGGTCCTTTCCAATTCCAACCTTTTTAGGAGTCCAAATGGGACTCTTTCCTCATCCCTTAGCAATATACAGAATCTAAAATGCTTCACAATAAACATTCATTTCCCATGACCAAAACTCAAACACTCAAATAACTACCAAAACGTTCCATTCCCTCAGTTGCTAGCTGCTACCGAATTCTTGTCCAGATAGGAACAGTTCTGAATTTACACATAAAAGATAAAGTTATTACAACATTTTGAAGGAAATCTTTGAAGCTAATTATCTAAAGATTAGAGAAAGGATATCTTTTAATTAATTTCAAACCCTGGATTGAGTACTAAGCAGAAACATGAAAGAAAGATTTCCAATAGGAAGTGATGGTTATGAAGACGCCTCCCTCCCCACGAGAGTTACCATTTAATTTTCAACATTGATTTGAAATAAATGCTGGTATGATCTCCAAGGGAACGTTGTTTTAGTTATAAACCTAAAAGAGAAGCACACAGTAAATTACACAAAATACACTTGTGCTCCTGTGTTACAGAGGCTTCCACGCGCTGTGCCTGGTTTCAACAAGGCCACTAACTTTTTTTTTTTTTTTAATTTTTAATTTTTTTTTGACAGGCAGAGTGGACAGTGAGAGAGAGAGACAGAGAGAAAGGTCTTCCTTTTGCCGTTGGTTCACCCTCCAATGGCCGCCGCGGCCGGCGCGCTGCGGCCAGTGCACCGTGCTGATCCGAAGGCAGGAGCCAGGTACTTCTCCTGGTCTCCCATGGGGTGCAGGGCCCAAGCACTTGGGCCATCCTCCACTGCACTCCCAGGCCACAGCAGAGAGCTGGCCTGGAAGAGGAGCAACTGGGACAGAATCTGGCGCCCCGACCGGGACTAGAACCCGGAGTGCCGGCGCCGCAGGTGGAGGATTAGCCTAGTGAGCCATGGCGCTGGCCAGCCCCTAACTTTTCCATACCCACTGTCTTCTCAGAGAGATTTCAGGGAGCGTGCCCCCAGGTCGTTCCTAGTTCGTTCATTTTCTTCCTTTCTACCCAGCATTTAAGACACTGCTCAGCCCTTTAATGGTTGTTACGTGAATTGCCACAAATATTTTGGTTATATTCTGTTAATGAATAAACACGGAACTGTCCAATTTAAGCTATCAGACTGTGCCTGTCTGCTTTCTGTTGCTACAATAAAGCACTTGAGGATGAGTGCTTTATAAAGAGAAGAGGTTTATTTAGCTCACAGTTTTACACGCTGAGAGTTCCAGCGGTCAGCCCTATCTATGTGGCCTCTCGTAAGGATCCCCTTGGCTGTGTCACACGTAACAGATAAGTAGGAAGGGAAATGGCCACACACCAAACAGGCCAAGTTCTTGAGATGGTCTTGCTTTATAACAATTTACTCTCCCTCAAGCTAAGTCACTTCATGGGGCAGCATTAACCCTTTCTCAGAGAAGTACCCCATGTCCTAATCACCTTTCACCAAACCTCACCTATTAAAGATTTGACCACCTCTTGGGTGGATGTTTGGTTCAGCGGCTAACGTGCTGTTGGAATGTTCCCATCCCATAGCACAGTGCCTGGTCTGAGTTCCAGTCCTGCTTCTGATCAGCTTCCTGTTGATGTGCATCCTGGGAGGCAGCAGATGATGGTTCAAGTGCTTGAGTCCCTGGCCCTCTTGTGAGAGATCTGCATTGTGTTTTTGGCTCCTGCTTACTTTGGCCTGGCCCAGCCCCGACTATCCCAGGCATTTGGTCTGTGACCAGTAGATGGAAGGTCTTTCTTTCTCTTTCTCTCATTCTCTCCCTCTCTCTCTCTCTCTCTCTCTCTTTAGTAAAGTGAAAATAAATAAATACATAAATAAAAAATTTTAAAGGTTTAACCACCTGTCAACATCACTACATTGGGGACCAAGCCACTAGCCCATGACCCTGCAGGAGACACACTCAAGCCATATCCACACCATGGCAGCATAGTTACATACTTTTTGCTGCAATCTGAATACCAAATAAACTAATTCACCATCTTCAAGTGTGGCTTCGCACAAAGTCTCAGGATATATACCCAAAAAATCCAAATTCTTTGCCATGGTGTAATAAGGGTGGTGTTTGGCCAGAGTCCCAGTAGAATCTTTGCCTTTATCTGAAGCCATATCAACACAACCTTTACCACCCAATGTGTGTCTTCTCAGCCTCACCCCACTCACCCATTTGCTCTGCTTACAGGTTTCCCTCTAGTCTGCTCCTCTAAATCCTTCCAACCATTCCTGGTAGGCCAACTCTAAAATTTCTTCACATGTCCAGCTGTAGTTATAGTAACAACCCTACTCCTTAGTACCCCTTTTCAGTATTACTCATTTTTCCCCCAGTATCACAAAATGCCTGAGCTCTACATTCTGCAGTTCAAGTTCAATGTCAGACAGCCCCCTTGCTGGGACCTCTGTCAAGGGCAACAATGGTGGAATGTGGAAACGGGAGGAAGAAAAGACCACAGGGTGAGCAAGGGGGCAGAAACAGGGTCTGGCTCCAACACGGAATTTTATAACCAACTCTGTCACGAGAAGTACTTTCTGGGGGCAAGGCCCAATGATCTCCTGGCCCCACTAGGCCTACTTCCTAAACACCATAACTTGATGAAAGGTTTACACTCTTAGTAACATTAGCTTATGACTTCGAGGGTTAGAGTCCTGCATCAGTTTTTTATTTCCATTTATTTTTATTTTTATTTTTTTGACAGGCAGAGTGGACAGTGAGAGAGACAGAGAAAGGTCTTCCTTTTCCATTGGTTCACCCTCCAATGGCCACTGTGGCCAGCGCACTGTGGCCAGCACACCGTGCCGATCTGAAGCCGGGAGCCAAGTGCTTCTCCTGGTCTCCCATGTGGGTGCAGGGCCCAAGCACTTGGGCCATCCTCCACTGCCTTCCCAGGCCACAGCAGAGAGCTGGACTGGAAGAGAGGCAACCGGGACAGAATCTGGCACCCCGACCGGGACTAGAACCTGGTATGCCAGCACCACAGGCAGAGGATTAGCCTATTGAGCCACAGCGCCGGCCCTGTCCTGTATCAGTTTAGGAGCCCACTCATGAAGTAAACATTTGCAAAACATATATTGTCACAAGAATAAAAAATCAGGGGCCAGCATTGTGGTGCAATGGATTAAGCTGTCACCAATGATGTCAACTTCCCACATGAGTCAGTTCGAGTCTCAGCTGCTCCACTTCCATTCTAGCTTCCTGCTAATGTACTTGGGAAAGCAGCAGAAAATGGCCCAAGTGCTTAACCCCCTACTATCCATGTGGGAGACCCACATGGAGTTCCAGTCTCCGGGCTTTGGCCTAGCCCGGCCTTGGCTGTTGCAGCCATTTGGGGAGTGAAGCAGAGAATGGAAAATCAATCTCTCTCTCTCTCTCTCTCTCTCTCTGCCTCTGCCTCTCCCTCTCTCTCTGTAACTACCTCTCAAATAAATAAATAAATCTTTGCAGCTGTTGTGGCCACCTGGGGAGTGAACCAACAGAAGAAAGACCTGTCTCTCTGTCTTTCCCTCTAATTGTCTGTAACTCTATCTCTCAAATAAATAAAATCTTTTTTTTCCTTTTTTTTTTTTTAATTTTGACAGGCAGAGTTAGACAGTGAGAGAGAGAGAGAGAGAGACAAAGAGAAAGGTCTTCCTTTTCCGTTGGTTAACCCCCCCCAAATGGCCGCTACGGTGGCCAGCGTGCTACTGCCGGCCTGCTCGGCCGGCATGCTGGGCTTGGTGTGCTGCGGCCAGCGTGCTGCGCCAATCCGAAGCCAGGAGCCAGGTGCTTCCTCCTGGTCTCCCACACGCGTGCAGGGACCAAGTACATGGGCCATCCTCCACTGCCTTCCCGGGCCACAGCAGAGAGCTGGCCTGGAAGAGGAGCAACTGGGACAGAATTCGGCATCCCAACAGGGACTAGAACCCGGGGTGCCAGCGCTGCAGGTGGAGGATTAGCCTAGTGAGCCGGGGTGCCAGCCTAAATAAAATCTTAAAGAAAATTTAAAAAGTAACTGATCGGAACCAGTGATGTGGCGTAGCAGGTAAAGCCACATCCTGCATTGTGGGCATCCCATATGGGCGCCGGTTCAAGTCCTGGCTACTCTACTTCTGATCAAGCTTGGACCCCTGCACCTGCATGGGAGACCAGGAATAAGCTCCTGGCCCTGGCTTTAGATCCGCTCAGCTCCAGTCATTGTGGCCAATTGGAGAGTGAACCAGTGGATGGAAGGTCTCTTTCTCTCTCTCTCTCTCTCTCTCTCTCTCTGCCTCTCCTCTCTCGGTGTAACTCTGACTTTCAAATAAATAAAGAAAAAAAAAGTAACTGAGCCAGCCATTCCATAGACTACCTAAACTTTTCAATATTTTTTTAAAATTTCATTTGAAGAATTTTTTTAAAATATCAAACTCCTCCCAAAGACATAAAATATTTCTCTATTAACTCGGTGAGTTTACTTCAAAAGGTTTCTGAGAAAATTGAATTAAAAGATAAGTTCATTTCAGTGCAAGAAAAATTTTGAAATCCACACATAGTTTTTATTTTCATAATTCACTTCTTTCCTGAACTTTTTGAAGACGTTTTATAAGCGTGGATTCCAAAAATTTTTTCATCAGTATAAATTTATCTTTTATTTCCACGTTCTGCAAACTTCTTGAAGTAGTCTCATATTAGTGGTTCTGGTGAGAGTCTGGCTGGGGTTACAGATAGAGGAAATTGATGATCCAAATAGTTTCGTTGTGCACCAAAAGAGACAAGAGACAGCTGAAGATGCTGCAGCATGTGTCGCAGGAAACGAAAGTTGTATGATACCCAACAGTTCCAGGGCCGACTCCGTGAGCTCCTAACTTCTCACCAAACGTGGCCAATGCAGAAATGCATGAAAACAACACAGTTTGGGCTCATTGTGGCCTAATTAATACTTTAATGAGTTTCCTTAGATAGCCAAATCCTTAATCAGCCCTATCAAAACTATGTCTGCCCAGAAAAAGGCTCGTGTTAATTCTGCTTAATGCCTGACAGTGGTTAAGCACCATTAATACTCCATAATTTCATTGTATGTTATTGTAATCATATCAGCATATATCTCAGCGGCTAGGCAAGGCTCAATAGGCTGCCTTGAATTATCAGTCACGTGACTCTGCTTCACAGAGAGACTATCTTCCATCACAGCCAGACCTCCCTTGCCCTCCCCACAGTCAGTAGCCTAAGCAGGTATTAATAAAGGTCTCCTTTTTTAAATTGCACAGCTCTAAATGGTCTTTAAGGGACCCAGCAGTAATCTCAAGATCCCTATATTTTAGCAGGAAGGCAGGACAGAGGAATTAATAAGAGCCCTTTCTGTGTAAACTGCTCCCTGCTCTAAGGCTATATCGTGATGTCAGGGCGCTAAGAGAATTTTAAATGCACAGGATGGATTGTTTGTGTTGCAAAAGCGAAACAGGGGGCAAAGGCTAAGAGACTTGAGAAAATTGAAAGACTGCCAGGGATGCTGGGATGCAAATAGCAACAAAACAGGGATAAATGCTCCTGCTCACATATGCAGGAGTCCTGCAGAAGGGGGAAAAAAAGGTTATTAATTTTCACCAGGCTGTATCTTACAGCTGGTGGCTCAGCATCAGTTTTTGGTGTAATGAAAATGGTCTGAGCAGAAGATAAATGGTTCATAAAGTGGACCATTTAGATGCAATCGAGGCTCAATCTGCCCAGTGACTAATCACGTCCCCCCAGTAAAGCTGAATTCCACTAACAGACTTTTTTTTTCTGGCTGTACCAGTGAATTGTAGCCGGGTCTAAGTTCAAGGCAGGCAGAGAATTATCTTGATTTATTAGCGCACTCCCTGGCCGTGCCACTCGCTCGGCTGTGCCTTTGTGGGCTTCTGCCCTGTTGCTGTCGGACTGTAATTTTTACTGTTCCCCTGTGACTAGTACACAGCATCATTTTCAGCTGCTAGAAAAATGGGCTGCTTTTGCACCTGTAATTTTTCTTCTTTTGCTGCTGAAGGTATATAATATATCTCTAAAGTGCGTAATAAGTTTCTGAAAAACGTGTTTTTAAAAGAAATTGATTCCAGTGGTTTATAAGCCTGAGCAAGGCCACATAAGGAAATGCACCAGATTGCAAAGGTATGCATGCTTGGCAAGGCAGCCATTTTTCCCCCTTCCATTGAGTAAATCCCGACTTCTAGTCCAGAGTGTAATTTCAGACATTTTTCTATACAGTAGTTGCTTCTCATAATGAACTCTGATCAAATAAAAATGTTGTTTATATTGAGACTTTACAAGTCCTGATTACGTATAAAATAGAGGAGAATCCCTCGTAATGACATTTAATTGTGAGAAAGAAAAGATTCCAATAGAAGAGCATTCAGCTGCATTTGTTCCACGTTCCTTTGCATAATGCCGTTTATAGATCGTTCAATTATGACATTATTATGAGCCGCATAAGAGTAACTCACTGGTTCTCCATATTTTTAGACCTATAGAAAATAAACTTGGGTGTGATTTTCATTATTTTGACTGTGAGTCATTCACAAAAGGCCCTTCATTTTTAGGAAGACTGACTGCACCCATTTGCCTAATGAATTCTGGTGCTTCACCCAGAATCCTGCAAGCATCTTCCAAAGGAGAAGTCACATTACTGAGGCCACTGGGGGAAGCCATGTCTCCTCCTCTTTGAAATTCCAAAGATTCACTGGACATTATTAATAACTCAACCAATGGCAGGGGGATGGGAATTGGGCTGGTTTACTCTGAGCCTTTCCAGGTTATTTTCCTGTTTGCCAAAGGACCTGAGAGATCTGATAGGCAAGCCATCAAGCCCTAAGCAGGGGAGACGCTGCTGAAAACCTCAGTGGTCATCCATCTTCCATAAAAGGAGCCCAAGTCCTCAGACACCTGCCTCTGGAGTTCCATGCTTTCAATAACATCAGTTTTCTGAAGGCAGCCACAAGTGTAGATTCATCACTTTCCAAGCAGCCTCTCAGACCTGCATCTGTCTATTTAGCAGGGTGCATTTTCACCTGCCTCCTTCCTTCCCATTTCTACAGAGGTTTGACCAATGTTACTGTGAATGGGCTTTTGCAACATAACAAATGGGACAGGAGGAGGCTGACCACGCCTACAGTTTGGCAGCAAAAAAAAAGGAGAGATGCGTCGCAGTCATCATTTGCAGCCAAATATATTAGCAGAGTGCATCTGTAATGATGCAAGCAGAACAGCCAATGCTTTCTGCCACTCATGCAACAAACAGTCACTGCATACTTAGTATATGTCAAATGCTATGATAGGTTTGCCGAACACACAGATGAATGAGTCAGATCCCCTTCCCTCAAGAACTTGCAATCTTGAAATGACTAATGACTAAATGAATGAAGGATGGATGTCTCTGGCCTGGATGATACCCAATGAATTAGAAACCATTTGACCAAGGGTTAGAAAGCTTCTAGTTCTTGTCTGAGCCACCAAGGACTGGGGTGGTTTTCAAGATGCCACCCAATTTCTCTGTGCTTTGAGACTATACCTATAGAATGAGGATAAAGATCTTTGCTCCATTCATCATTCAAGATTTTTTGGGACATTAATGAAGTGGCATTTGTGCAATTACTTTGATGCACCATAGGAATGTGGGATAATTTTATTATTACTATTGCCTGAAAGGTCGGGGACTGTCATAGAATTGTGGTTCACCAAGCCCTGTGATCAAGTATTGTCCTGGGTCATCTCTAGAAAAAGGAGCATGTTTTCTTAATTTGCACGAAGGCACCAAATGAGCTAGCAATCCTGTGTGCAAATGTGCAAAGTGTGTCAAAACAGTTCTTGGAACCGTTCCATCACTGAGCATTTCCATATTCTGTAAGTGCCTGAGCCTTCACTTGCTTCTATTACCTTCCACATTGGCCTTTGACACCAAGCTAAAATAACTTGAAAAATTATGTGTTGGTTAAATGACAGGATTCTTTTTATTTAGCCCATGTAAACACAGTTTTCAATTTTTAATTCACCAGAATATAAATGTACATGAGGTGAGAAAGTTTTCATAAACGCAAGTGTAGCTCACACAGGGGCTGGATCAAATGCCTTGATTGGATCACCTTGCTGAGAGTTAAACTGGTCCAGGGTGACCTCAACATGGATCCGATCAACCTGATGCCAGATGATCATTAATGTGCTCCAAGTCTCCCCCAGCAACGCAACCTAAAAGGCTCCCTCCCTGTCACTAAGTCTGCCCTGGCTTGCCTTGTTATCTTTGGAGCACTGATAAACACTAAAATTAGATTTTTGGTTTTGTTTACTTTGTATTTTCTATTTCCCAACTTAGGGGGAACTCTGGAAAGTCTCGAACCACAGTTTCTTCATCTACTATCATCCTTCAGAACCATCAGGACACAGAGTAGGTAGAAAATTTGATAAAAGTAGTGCTGAGCCTTTGATAGAACCAGGCCAAAGTCCCCCAAGGGTACCTGAATCCTGCCCAAAACACAGCAACTCTTCCACATATAGTGCATATGGGGCAGACATACTCAAGTGGTAGTGGAAAATAATATGAAAGTAACCCTCCCTGTCTCATACACACAAATCCCCACAAGGCTGGAACAGTGGTAAGAACCCAACCTCACCTCCAAGTTGAATAGTAAATAAAACAGATGAGATTCAAGAATTGAGAGGGGAAAAAAATCAGAGCTTCCTCGCCTGGCCTTACACCAGCCACCTGGAGATGGAGGCTGAACCAGGTTTGCACGTGTGTGTGTGTGTGTGTGTGTGTGTGTATGAGTGTGTATGTGGGTAACACAGGGAAGGTGGAGATGCTGAGAAATGGAGGTTGACTAGTTGTCTGATTTCATCTTGTGTAGCCAGGTAGAAAGATCAGAGCACCAGACAGAAGCAAATGCATGGGTCTTTATATTTAAACTTTCAGTGCCCTCACCCACTGTAATAACAGCATTCTGCAATAAGACCAACAACAACTAACAACTCCTTCTTGGAGGTGATGAGGTAATGGCTGGGAGACTGGCAAGTAAAGTGGATCTTCAGCAGTTAATAGAATATTTTCCAAATAAAAAGGATTAAAAAGAAGCCATTTCATTTGAGTTATCTTCAAGACTGCAAAACATACCTGTGTAGGTTGTGTTTCTCAGTGAATGTGACCCCCCTCCAGGGTTATCCAAAATGAAGTGTATTAGGGTTTTTTGTTGTTGTTGTTTTGTCTTTCATTTTTTTAATATATCTTGTGTGACCTGTAAAGATTGCCAGTAATGAAAGATAGAGTTGCATTATCTGAGAACATCTACCACTTTTTAAAGGATGTGCAAAACACAAAATGGCCCCAGAGCACTTGGATAGCATTTGTATCGAAAGACTGTACTTTGTTTCTCTTCTAAATCTTAGAATACTGCATGGCTTCCTAGTTCTGTGTTGCAAATAAAATCAACACTTCTCTCTAGAAGTTATCAGCTTGTCTCTACAAACACTTGGATTAATCTAGTATCTACTTGTCTCCACGTTAAGATAATCATGACAACTGGGTAAAATATTTATCAATAGAAACTTGAATCCAAATATACTGAAACATTCACAGAGCAAATTTTAGCTGCCAGTCAGAATTAGGCATAAGACCTACACTAAAGGTAGTATCGACCTACTTTATAAATGTTGGAGAGCAGACTGGTCAAGTGGATATGAAGACAAAGATAGAAAGTAAGAATTCATATTGACAGAGGCAGCCTTGTCAGTGCCTGGCACATTCAAATGTGCTGTATGTTTCTGTGAATCTCTTTATATATGCTGGTGTGACAATATATTCGCTCTGTCAGTAGGCACGTTTGTGTGTGCATGTGTGTGTGAGAGAGAGAAAGAGAGAGGAGAAGAGAGAGAGAGAGAAGAGAAGGGGGTGTTTGTGTTATTTATGCTAGAATACAAGTATGCTAATTGGCTAATTATTTATTGATTAAACAACTAAAGATGATTTTTAAAGCCCAATTGGCCACAAATTATTGACTTTTTTTCCTGTACTTAGGAAAACTGTTCTCTAAGTGAAAAATTATATTAACAGTAATAATAAAAATAATTAGCATCATTCCAAAAGCTGACATCTCAATTTTGTCTCCACATAGTGCCATGTCCCATTGTAGTCAAATATCTGGAAAATGGATTTGTCCATAGCTTTTCTTTTTTCCAGCTCTGCACATCACAGTGTAGCCAAATTCTTATGGGCTCCACTTCCTCTTTACCTAGATTCAACATGGAAAACCAGCACTAATTGAACGAAGCCAAAAATAAGGAAAGCCTCCACTTTTCAAGTTTTATGTTTGTGTGTACTTTCTACCAGAGGCTGGCTGGCAGATAATCCTAAAAAACAGCACAGATGTGAAAGACCAGGAGATTAGAATCAGAGGTGGCAGCATTCACAAGAAGCAACTAGAGCTGCTACTGCCTGAGTAAGTTACATCATCCAAAACTACTTCTTTAAAAAAATTTATTTATTTACTAAGAGGCAGAGTTACAGAATGAGGGAGAGGGAGAGAGAGAAATATTCCAACTGCCAGTTCACTCCTTAAATGGCCAGAGCTGGGCTGATTCAAAACTAGAAGCCAGGAGCTTCCTCTGGGTCTCCCACATGGGTGCAGGGGTCCAAGCACTTGGGCCATTAGCCAGGAGCTGGATCAGAAGTGGAGCACCTGGGACTGGAATCAGTGCTCATATGGGATGCTGGTGCTACAGGCCGAGGCTTATCCCGCTATGCCACAGCATCGGTCCCACAAAACTACTTATCATGTTCCACCTTTCCTGCAGAACAGACTCGGTGGGCAAGGACAGCCTAGCAGTCATGCTTTCCCCTTCTGCTCTCTCTTGAAATCACACTCCCAGCAGGAGAGCTTCAGGAACCAAAGTGAGTCCTCGGTCCCCACTTGACCATGCTTAAAATGGTTAAGCAGCAAAGAAGATGGGCAGAGTATAAAACGATCAGAGTATAAAAATGTTACTCAACTTCCACAGTTTCCAAAACACTGGTATGACACACACCTTGCATGTGATCATCAACCATGGATACAAGAGCAATTTAGGATGCAAAAAACAACAACATTATATTCATGATGTGTATTCATATTTTCAAAATCAAACACCTGGACACTTTAGGCACTGAACCCCGCAGACATGAGAAAGAAGGGGATGCAGGATCATGTTACAGTTTATGACCATAAAGATCCAGGCCCTAGACTTTTTCTGAATTTAAGCAGGTGCATTCTTTACTCACTAATTTTCCACCTGGGCACCTGAAGAGCTGCCCTCAGGAAGAATGCGATAGCTGAACCATTCAAGAGATGTGTAAGAAGGACATCAGTGAGAGAAGTAAAAAGTGCTGGCACCTCTGAGTGGAAGTCAAAATTTTGGCGAACTTCGTTGCTACAAAGTTACAAGGGAGCTCCCCCTTGGAACTCCAAGTTGCCTGAGTAGCTACAAATACCAATTCGCTCAAAGTTAGCAACCAGAAAGGAAAGACATGTTCTCTCTATGATTTGATTTCCAACAAGGAGGAATCCATCAAACATTGACCTGATGCCTGAGCAACTGTTGGAGCCTGCTCCTGTTTCCAGAAGGGTCATAGGGTCAAAAGAGAATCTGTCTGCATAGAATCAAGGTTGTTTTCCTGGGCAAGTGTAATGGCTCACCTAGTTACAGGGACTAAACCAGTAGCACTGGTGAACACCTGGGAAGAGCATTGTTCACTTTGGGATTAAAATTATCATTATTATTATTAAATTATTATTATTATTAAAATTATTATTATTAAAATCATTATTCAAGCAAGCGACCGGTCCTTTTCTGTCCACACATCTTCAGTGAGCATGTACTATGTACCAGCCAAGTTACACTCGTTAACAAAACAGTCGCAAGTACCTTTCTTCTCAGAGCAAAACATATTGGTTAATTGATTTGATAAAAGCAAAACATCCCCACCCCTGCTATGCCCACAAACATTTTTATCAAGATACCTCAATTTCTTTTTCATGTAGTGTTAGCTTGCCTGCTTTGCTTACAAGCAAAAGCCACCTGGATATAGTGATGAAAATGGCAGCAGCAATAGAGGGCACTAAAGCCTCCTGTTTCTGGAAGCCTGAAATTGTCATTGAACCGGTGAAAAGCCCAGTGTCAGACTTGGCCACGCCCACCCACCAGGGATCAGTTCCAGGAATGAAGTGGACAGGTGACAGCTCAAAACCCATCACTCAGCCCACACTCAGGTACCAGTCCTGGTAGAGAAGCCTGTGCCCCAAGAGTCGGACCAGAGACCACCCACTCACTGCCAGGGTGGAAAGTGGCCTTTGGGGTTTGGCTGGTTCTGGTTGGACGTCCGCCAGCCATTCAGAGGGAGCAACTCTGCAGCCGTCCGCCTCCTCCGGAGGTAAAATGGCCTGCCTGTGCCCAGCACGGACCTCTCTGAGCCCTTCATTTCTCGTTTGTCTTTATCAGCAGACGTCTGGAATCGCTAATTGCTGTTATTTCCACGCTGAACTGGCTAGTACATCCTGGAGAAGGAAAAGCATTTTTCCTTTTTGAATTTACAATAATTAATAATAACGATAATCAGCTCAAAGGCTATATGGATAAGGGAAATATACCTGTCTTTTGCCTTCCCGAAATGTGCTCACCTTACAGGATATTCAGCACAGCTCCTTGATTGCCTTGGTGTGGCGCATTCACCAGAGTAAATAAACCCACCGCTTGAGAGCCGGGAAGGCTGCTATTTGCAAGATGAAAAAATTTCAGCTTCTGGATGGCTGCTTTCATTTAACACAGCTTCAAATGAATTTATGAACTGTTCTATAATGTTTTCTGCATACACCAAATGGCAGGCTTTAGGCAGAAACCCAATATATGTTTAGTTAGTATATAATAAACATAATATTTACATGGGCTATGTACTGCGTTAAGAATCAAGAACAGTTGCTCTATAAACTGTTATTGAATTCTCGAACATAGAGCCCTGCACCAAGGGGTCCATCAACATTCCAGAAGATTGCTGAAGAATTCGTGAGACCCTGAGCGCGTCCTCCCAGTCTGCGCCTGCGTGTTTGTTGGCACACACATGGGGGCTTGCAAAACCCACGTCTCCTTCATTTAAAACAAATCTCTTTCATCAGAATCGCGACAACAATCTCATTTTCTTCAGCCACTAGGATGACAATGTAGTTTAGGAGATTGTTTTAAACTTTAAAGGTGTCTCTGTGGTTTTGAAGAAAGATGCAGGAGCGAAAATGAATAAATAAATAAGTAATCGAATCCCAATAGATACAGAAGCCAGTTCATGTCTTAAGCAATAAACAGAAAACAGAGGGAGGGTGCTTATACACAGGTTTTTTTTTTCCTCTGCAAAGCCCACTAGTTAGGCACTATAACCGTTTGGCTGATATTTCTACAGTGCAAACACGATAGTGGAAATTAAGTTGTCCCAGCAAATTCAGTTTAGTGGAAATTTGTTATGAATAAAATGCTGCTGTTGGCCTTAGAACATTGAATTTGTCCACCAAATAATATCTCAGAAATACCACTTCAGAAGAAATCAGCTCTAAATAATTGATAAATGTGGTTTGTTTAGAAACCTTTTGACCTTTGTAATAGAAAGTAAAAACACATTTCAGTTATTAAAGCCACATATATTCCCTCTGGTAGGGGGAGTGTTTAATTTTAAACTGGACTCTGTAGGGGCCATTTGATAAAGCTTAGAGAAATTTTTCAACTGCTACTGTAGGATTTGGATCAACCTCCTTCAGGAAAATGGCAAAAGATAAATTTGTAGCTTTTCATAACCCACAAGGAAACTTTCAAAATTTTAAACACCAAGACCTATTGGAAGCAAAAAAAAAGTGCCCCTTCTCCTGCCTACTTCCCTTCCCCCCTTAGGTCAGTCTCTCTCTCTCTCTCTCTCTCTCTCTCTCACCCTCTCTCTCTCTACCTCCCACCACTTTCTTTTGAAAGAAGGTTTAAATGTTCATGCTGTTAAAATAAAGGAACAGAGAATCAGCATATCCTATTAATGTAAGACATTTCTTTTTAGATAAGAGCTCTGGCTCTTATCTGCTGTATTTAGCACAATTCTTCTGAAGTTTCATGGAGAAAAAGGCAGGATACTATTTAAAATGTTTTCTTTCTTAAACATTTTTCAGATATACTTATTAAATAATTTTATTGGCTACTTCTCTTTTACAATAAAACCATAGCTTAGTGAGTGCTACCCAGCATAGCCTTCCATGCTGAACACAAATGTAAAAGCAATACAAAGGATTTATATTTTATCACATTATTATTGAAATCATTAAAACATGTTTAAAGACACAAACACCTAAAACATTTTTGTGATGAAAATCAAAGGAAAAAAGTCATCTCTATTATATTTAGCTGTGATATGCACTCAAATTACATAACTTAACTAAGAGGATTTTCCATGAGTGCATTGTGCTATTCACATATGAGGGTACTTCAAAATGTTTGTGGAAAAACGGAATTAAAAGAGAGGTTTCTTTAGGCTGAAAACATTTTTTGAAATCTGTGGTAATTTTTCCATAATGTGCATCTCCATGAACTGTTTGAAGATCTCTTATAGGCCTGGGTTTCAAATTTATTTTTGCACCAAAATAGACTTTCATTTCCATTTTTCCCACCAAAATGTGGACGCGCCTGCGTGTTGCTCAGGCAGTGTCTCTGCACATTGCCTGACTGCACTGTGAGCTTGTGAAGGCACAGGGGTATGTCTGGTCTTGATGGCTATGGCTTTCCTTAGGAACCCCCTTCTCCCTTTGTGCCCAAAAGACGAAAATGATTCATTGTTGGGAAATCTGAGCCTAACTCAAACATCAGAAGCAAGCAGTGCTGCTTATAGAAGTCCCTCCCCAAGAACCCATTGGCTACTGGAGAAAATCAAATTTGCCAAGAATTCTGGATTCCCTTGGCTCAAAGCTCTCCTAATTGGGATCCCACACTACAGATTCCTTTATCACCACAAGTTCCATCCTCAGGAGACCCCACCCTCTTCCTCTGCCTCCTCTCAGTCACATTACAGGGTGACTCTATGCCCTCTGTCAAGTACACTTCTCTCACTGTGTGCCAATCAAGGTGGCCAGATTTTCAGGGCATCTGGATCCAGATACAGGTATGAAGACCCCAAAAGATGGGGAAATCTCTTATCTTGATATGGGGAAAGTGGCAGTTGCCTTAGTTTTTCAGCTTGATTCTGAAGGCACCTGATGGACCTTGTACCAGGAGTGAGTATGAAATGATGTAAAAGGCGCATCACCAGCATGAAGAGAAGTCACTCATTTGTATTACAGCTGAGCATGAAGGAGGTAGAAGATTTGACAGGAGATAATATAAACAGATGTAGAAACTACGGGATACACACATCCCAATGTCAGGAGAGTTCACCAAGTACCAGGTAATACGACAATCCTCCAAGATAAAGATGCTCATTTCTGCAGCAGCCGGCACTGGGGTACAGCATGTTGAGCTGCCATCTGCAGGGCCGGCATCCTATATGGGCACTGGTTTGAGTCCCGGCTGCTCCACTTCTGATCCAGCTCTCAGTGGAGGATGACCCAAGTCCATGGGCCCCTGCACCCATGTGGGAGACCTGGAGGAAGCTTCTGGCTCCTGGCTTCAGACTCACCCAACCCTGGCTATTGCAGCCATTTGGGGAGTGAACCAGTGAATGGAAGATCTCTCTCTCTCTCTCTCTCTCTCTCTCTCTGTGTGTGTGTGTCTATCTCCATAACTCTGACTTTCAAAAAAAAATTTTTTAAATCTGTTCAAAGAAGCTTTGAAATTCAATAAAAATGAGATTCTCATGCACTAGAAGTGAATTAATTGTTCTGTCCATAGACTCTTCTCTCTACATACAAGTACATTGCGACACCACAATTGTACAATCACATCTCACAAAAGTTTCACGGTAGTCTTCACCATCTGTGCTTCCTTAACATACACTTGGATTTTCATCTTTAGGAACCAACTGAAACTAAATGATGCACACCCCAATCGGATGGAAAAGAGAATTCTAAAGGGCCAGGACCCACTCCATTTAGGATGGCTGCTATAAAAACAAAGAAGGGAAATAAATGTTGTGAAGTCTGTGGAAAACTGAGAACCCTTGAGTGTTGTTGGTGTAAGTGTAGAGTGGTCCAGGCCCTGGACCATTTTGAATGGCAGTTCTTCAAAAAATTAAACAGAGTTTCCATATGATCCAACAGTCTTGCTTCTAGATATGCATCTAAAAAAATCGAAAGCAGAATCTCAAAGAGATATTTGTACATTCTGATTCATAGTAATTTTATTCACAATATCCAAAAGGTGGAGGCAACCCAGGTGTCTATCAATGGATGAATGAATAGACAGAGTGCAGTGTATGTATATAAATATATAATACATATTATTATATATACAAATATGTGTTTATACACACAGTGAAATATTACTCATTCAGAAAAAGAAGGAAATGCTGACATGGATGAATCTTTAAGACCCTATGCTAAATGGACTAAGCCACACACAAAAGGAAAAGTGCTATGTGAATTCACTGACCTGATACCTAGGGTTTAGTCACCAGAAACAGGAAGTGGAATGGTGGCTGCCAGGGGCCGTAAGAAGAGGGAAAGGACAGTGAGTGTTTAATGGGGACTGAGTTCAGTCTGGGACATTGAAACAGTTCTGGAGAGAGATGGTTCTAATAGTCACACAACAATGAAAGTACAATATGAATACTACTGAACTGTCCACTTAAAATGCTTAAAATGCAAGTTCTGTGAGTATTTTTGCTTCAATTTTTAAAATAAAGACATACCACTATTCTCTGGAACCTCATGATAAAAAGCAATAAATCAAGTATGAACAGATTGTTTTGTCCAAGCTAATAAAAAGAACACTGAAAATTAAGCTTATTTAACATTTTTTCTGATTTTCTTTCAATTTTATAATCTCTTTCCTGTTGTGTCTGTCCTGCTTTATCTGGACCTAGCAATGTGAGAGCATTAATAATTTTGGTTTTGATCCTTTTTTATCATTACTCATTTACCTGAGAGGTAGAGTTACAGACAGAGAAAGGAAGAGACAGAGAGAAAAGTCTTCCATCTGCTGGTTCACTCCCCAAATGGCATCAATGGTCAGAGCTGGGCCCATCCATAGCCAGGAGCCAGGAGTTTCTTCCAGGTCTCCCAAAGGGGTGCAAGCGCTTGGACCATCTTCCACTGCTTTCCCAGGCCATAGCAGAGAGCTGGATTGGAAGAGGAGCAGCCAGGACACGAACCGGTGCCCATATGGGAGTCATGCACCCACAATGTAGCAGTGCCAGCCTCTGGTTTTGATTCTTAAGTAAGAAAGTATCCAGAAGTTCATAGGGCTTGGTTTCTAGTAAATCCTCCATATACTTGGGATCTTTTTTAAAATTACCAATTTAGTAAGAATTCCTATTAAGCATAAATAGTTCATTAAATTCATCAATCAAATTCCTTTGTTTCTCTTGGAAGACATTGGTATTTAATTTTCATAATTTTGTTTTTGAATTACAAAGATTTTCAGTATATTTGTGTGACCTAGATTTCTCACACTCAAAATAAACTGTAGATTTAATAATATGAAAGTGCTTTCAATTAATCTCAGCAGGTTGAATCTCCTCACCTACTGTGTCATCAAATTTCAATTGAGCCCTTAGCATTTTGTCACAAATAGATGTTTCTATCCTTTTTTTTTCCTATTTTTTTTTTGACAGGCAGAGTGGACAGTGAGAGAGAGACAGAGAGAAAGGTCTTCCTTTGCCGTTGGTTCACCCTCCAATGGCCGCCGCGGCCAGCGCGCTGCGGCTGGCGCACCGCGCTGATCCGATGGCAGGAGCCAGGAGCCAGGTGCTTTTCCTGGTCTCCCATGGGGTGCAGGGCCCAAGCACCTGGGCCATCCTCCACTGCACTCCCTGGCCACAGCAGAGGGCTGGCCTGGAAGAGGGGCAACCGGGACAGAATCCGGCGTCCCGACCGGGACTAGAACCCGGTGTGCCGGCGCCGCTAGGCGGAGGATTAGCCTAGTGAGCCGCGGCGCGGCCTTTTTTTCCTATTCTTGTACCTATGTCTAATAGGGCACATCTATTAAAATCTTAGTTTGCTTAACATTAATTCACAAATAAGTTGGAATTCTGCCACCCAATAATTTGGAGTTTGGTCACCCAAGATGAGATCAAAACCCCAGGGAAGAAGTAAACTTGCACTTATGTCTTTATATATTTATTTACTTTTTAAAGTGTTCTAAGTAATAGCTTTACAACTCATTTATTATTATTTCTTAGTTTTACTCCACCAATATCAATTATGTCTTAAGCAGCATCAATTTGAATTGAAATTTAAATATTCTTTACATGATGCATACTTTTCATAATTTAACTGGCGATGCTATTAATAATTAAATTACAGGACCAGCGTTGTGGTGTAGCAGGTTCAGCTACTTCTTGCCACACTGGCGTCCTGTATCAGAGTGTTGATTTGGAACCTGACTGCTCTGCTTCCAATCCAACTCCCTGTCAATGTGCCTGGGAAAGCAGAAGATGGTCCAAGTACTTGGACCCTTGTCACCCACTTGTGAGATCCAAGCGGCTCAGCCCTGGCAATTGTGGCCATTTGGGAAGTAAACCATCTGATGGAAGATATTGTGCACGTGCTCTCTTTCTCTCTTCTCTCTCTCTCTCTCTTTCTTCCTCCCTGATTCCCTCTCTCTTTGTCTTTCAACTAAATAAAATAAATCTTCTTTAAAATAATTAAATCAGCTTCAATTAAGGATGTCAGTCATATAAATAATTTCCACATTTTCTTTGTTTTCTGCCATTAATTCTGGCAAAAATCAAATGAAGGGTACAAGCTGTGAAAACCTCCCTAGCTCTCCTAAACAAGCCATTCCTAGCCCACGGTGCCTGGTTACCTCAACTGTGTTGGTTGGTCATTTGACCCTGAGTCTTGCTTTTAGTACATCACTCGCTCACTCCACAACTCTTTCTTCAGAAGGTGTTTATCTGTATTCACAAACTCCTGGTTGTGAAACACGAGTCTGAGGGGCTTTCATTACATGGCACTTTACGAGGAAGGGATGATACATTTTCCACATTTCTTTATCCATGTATCTTTATGGTTTAGCAAAAACTTTTGGTTTTTTACCCTTTAATCTCAAAAATATGAGAGAGCCTGTTTGACTCATAAAAAGATTTCATTTTACTTATTTCAAATTACATACATTGTATTTGTATGCTATTTCTAGGTCACTGTGATCTGTGTAGACTACTTTTGTAATGAAAAGCAAAAAGTTCTGTGACTAAATGGATCCAGTTCTTTCTCAAACCCAGGTTTAATGCATGAAGAAATAGCATACTTGCATGGCTAGTTGGGTTTATTAAGTAATACAACATATTTATGACAATATGGCATCTACAGTTCTACTTTATCATCCAAGATCTGGTTGATGTCTAACTCCCCACTAAATAGTTTAGTTGAAATGATTACAATTTCTTCCTCATACATGCACCAAGCTGTATACTTCTTTCCCCCACCAAATCAGGAAGTTCATCCCTACGAGTAGGACAACCCTGACCCTGGTCTCCAAATCTGGAGCCATCTTTGATTCCTCATTTCCAGTACTCACAGAAGTGTACCATCAACACTGTATTGGCTGCATAATAAATAAGTACCTGGCTCTTTTTGTCTCTACAGCTTCTAAAACCTTTCCCTTTCTCATTTCTACTATCGTTCTACGTAGTCACCATCTACAGGTCACCATCATCTGTCAGCTGGATAACTTCAACCAGTGCCTTTTCTGTACCACTGCCCCCATCCCGCAGTTCCCCACCACACAGCTCAGCAGACACCAAGCCCAGAGTCTCTAAGAGATGTCTTGTCATTAAGTCTTTTGTTCTACTGTCTCAAACCTAAGCTCATTAGATATTTGTTAAACATCTGGTATCAAGCCTCTCCACAGCCTGCCCTCCAACCTGCTTCCCATCACTCCCTACTTCATAATCTGGGCTCCTTCCTGCCTCCAGACCACTCCTGTGCTATTCATCTCTAATCCTCTCCATTCTCCTTTCCTGCAGACCTAGTTAATTCCAGCTCTGAAAACTTCCCTTATAACTCCAAAATCTACTGATAATCACACTCCCCTGAAAAATACCTACTCATTCAATCCAGCCTCTCACTAACCCTTTACTATTAAACACAATTTCTCACCAGCCAACTTACAAGCTTTTTTCAAGTGAAAGCGTCTTATCCTATATTCTTTTTTTTTTTTTAACAGGCAGAGTGGACAGGGAGAGAGAGAGACAGAGAGAAAGGTCTTCCTTTGCCATTGGTTCACCCTCCAATGGCCACCGCGGCCAGCGCACCGTGCTGATCCGAAGGCAGGAGCCAGGTACTTCTCCTGGTCTCCCATGGGGTGCAGGGCCCAAGGACTTGGGCCATCCTCCACTGCACTCCCTGGCCACAGCAGAGAGCTGGCCTGGATGAGGAGCAACCGGGACAGAATCCGGTGCCCTGACCGGGACTGGAACCCGGTGTGCCAGCGCCGCAAGGCAGAGGATTAGCCTAGTGAGCCGCGGCGCCGGCCCCTATATTCTTCTGAAACTCCTTTGCAAGTGATCAGAATGACGGTTCCCAAAAGAAAGAAGTTGGTTGATAAATTACTTACCTCTGTCCCATCTGCCCTACTGGATGCACTGTAAAACTACTTAGAGAGCTTAACCATAATTATATCTACTTTAACTGCTTTACAGAAAGCAGGTCAAACAAAGCATGACGACAAGTTTTGAATAAGAACTGATCATCTTCAGGAGAGCGAATGCTGCTGGATAGCTCCTATCAAAAAGTTGAAAAGTCGTTTTACCATGTTTACAGGTAAATTAACACCCTTTCAAGATCCAGCTCACTCTGCTAGGCAATTATGTCTGCTATGAAAATATATTTTTGGAGATTTTGGACTAGAGTGTTTCTGATTATTTATCCACTCGGGATCAGAAGTAGCCATAAACGTTTGAGTTAGTGGAGTGAGTGGGATTGTCGAAAATGTTTCCATTAGTGGGCTCCTGGCCTCGGCTCACTGGGTGATTTGCATGTACAGACCCTGTCAATATGTTTCTGGAGAGTCTGCTGAAAAACACAGGAATCAACCCCAGAAATTCCGTTTCCTGCTTGGCTTAAATGAGGAGGGACTTGCAGGGTGGGAGTTGCCCGTCGCCCTTGGCCATGAGACAATTGTATCAGAGTGTTCTGTTTTGTTCTGGCTGGATAGCGCCTACTTATCAAAAGCAGGAAATTGCATTTTAACTTGGATCTGTAGGATGCTGGGGAGGGGCCGCGCTGATCTGGTCAGGAGGGTGGAGGTGGAAGGAGGATGAGGCAGGGAACAGTCAGTACAGAGCCTCAGGGGGCCTGAGGCCATCGGGAGATTGGCAGGGATGGAAACCGCATTTCTGAAAAAGAAGACAGGAGTTGAAGATGTGAGCACGTTAGTGTTCTCCAGATGTGAAGAAATTGAGGAGGGAGTTTTCTGATCTGGAGGAAACACTGCTCCCGCTGCAGAACTGGAGCGTCCTCCCCAGCCACAGAACAGGAGGGCTGCTGATTCAGTTAGAGCGCTGAAGAGGAAATAAGCCGCAAAGTTGTCTGATGCCAGATTACAGGCATCATTGATATTGAGATAGGAATATCTGCATGCCATGAAAGAGCTTGGGGGTGGGGGGTGGGAAATGAAGGGAAAGCATAGTTTGTGAGCAGTCTTTTGTTTGTGTTCAGTTTATAATGAATGTAGTATGAGATTTGAGGACTAATTTTATCTAATGAAAAGACAATGAGCGCCATTAAGAGACTGTAATATACAGGAATATGAAAGCAAAATCACATTTATTCACTCTTCTATAAACAAAAGCAAATAAATACTAATTGGACATTTCGCAATTAAAATTTGATCTAATAGCGAGCATAGAACTGGTTGGTTCTTACCTTTTAAGTAGGTGTTCAAAAAGCATGGGATTTATACACTTTCCAAGGAAAAGATGTATTTGTGTATGTGTTCCAAAGAAATGAAAAAGGCAAAGACAGACTTCAAATACGAAATACCTGGCACATGGATAACATGGATACACACAGGCACACACACACACACAGAGACATACCCACACACACAGAGTCGCACACACACACAGACACACACACACACATAAGGAAATAATGAGATCTGCTAGAAAGCAAAACAACATGAGGGAATATTAGTCAAATTAGTGAAAATATTAGTCAAATTAGTAAAAATATTAGTAAAATTCCAGCTAAAGGCCTGAGCTGGCAGTTCAGCTTCTTTAATTCCTTTATTTTCCTGTAACTCTGTCCACATTGTAATTACTGTTCTGACATGATATGCTAGTGTGAATAATAAATTAAGTACATAAAAACACAAATATTCCTAAATCATGGTTGCTTTTTCTCGGCCTGCCTTAGTATAATAGTCTTACAATAAGGAAGCCACCACAGTGGGTATTCAAAAATGATACTATTAATAACATTCCATTCTCTGTAATAGCGTTAAAGAATCGCAAATCGGAAAATAAACCAATTCTACTAACAGTGTATCTTCATTTGAAAAAGTTCTGTATTTGAGAACGAACATAAAAACAGCTATTCGTGGTATATTTAATATTGAAATATAGAGAGGACATTTTAAAGGTGGGATCAAACAGAGAGAGATCTTTCTAGAATTTAAAGAGTAGTTGTAGTAACATTTTTTAAAAATGTTAATACACGTAAATCTATTTAATAATAGTTTTAAAGGTCTAGGACCCTGCTTTGCATTGTAACATTTACAGAAAGTTAAGACGAAAATTGTTTGGGGGGAGGGGATTTGAAATGTTTTCCATTGGAAATGCCTGGCTTTTATTTATTTATTTATTTATTTAGGTACTTACATCCCACACGGCTCTGGTTAAAACATGGTTAATGTACCAACTGCAATTAGCCAACTGTCAAAAGCTCAATTCCCAACCGTCGATAAGCTTCATTTAACTAATTTGAGAAGTGGAAGTTTGAATTTTTTTTTCCAGGAAGGTAGCTAGTTTCCTTATTTCCTGTCAAGAGAGCCAAGTTCTGTGACCTATGGTTAAAAGGGCTCTTTGTAATTAAGACGGAGAGTCTCCAAGTGAACAATTCTCACAGTAGGGGGCACAAAATGAGAAAGAGAGAGAGAGAGAGAGAGAGAGAGAGAGAGGAGGAGGAAGCCAGACACCACTTAAGGAAGCCATGGGGTGGGAGGGGCAGCCAATGCAGGCCTGTGCCCGTGGGCCATCTCCACTGTCATTGGCTCGGTATCATTTTTATGGGGCGCCGAGTCTATTAAGACCTTGGGTAGTGGGTCTATGGCCGGTGCTGCCGCATTGCCTGCACATGGACAACCAGAAACCGATCAACCGTGTTATATCAATAACATTCTCACACCAGGTTGTGTAAATTGATCTTTTACAATTTCTCTCAGTGACAGTCTCTGTAACCAACAAGATAAATCATTCCTCCTGTGGCTCTTTTATTGATTGCTGAGACCTGTATAAAAATTACACTGCTCAAGCTGTGAAGTGAACATCCTCATAAAAGAAGACTTTTTATTTACAATCAAAATATGTTCGGGCCCAGATCAAGTGCAGGTTTACTAGCTCAGATGTACAAGAACAGGGAGATTTAACAGACTCAGTGAAAACTAAAAACCACCCCCTCCCCGCGCCTAAAAAATATGGTCATCACAAACTTCAAGAATATGCACAAAAGACCTCAAATGAAAATCACTCAAAGAAAAAGGTTTACAGATTTGATTTTTTAAGACTGTCAATAAAAAGCCATCTGATAAAAAAGGAAACAAAAAAAAATTCCACCACCAAATGAATCCTTGCAGTGGGTTTTATAAACTAATGCCGATTACTCAATCATGTGACCCCTGGTGCTTGTTCCAACATTAAACCCAAGAACCTAAAGCCCATTTAAGCAGTCCAGAAAGCTCTGGTGGTCACTAAGGTCACATACACCCACAAAAATCTCACTTCCTCCTTTCACAGAAGCTGAGTTTGCAGTATTTTGTGATCATGGAAACATCCTTAGTTCCGCTTTAAAAATAATCCAAAATTCTGGAGTATTTAGAATTTTTATACTATAGTCAAAATATCAACAATGGAAATCTTTGAACATAAATTTTATGCAAGCGGTATGTTCAAATACAAACATTCTTTTCAGTTCTAACTGTGTGTCCCACTAAAAGAATAAACACGTTTTCAATTCAGAAACACTGCCTTGGGTTTTAAAGTGAAAAGTCTGTGTCTGGGACCCCTAAACTTCTGGAAGTTTCTCTTTGGGCAAACTTGGAGTCACCTGTTGGTAAACGCGCTGCTTCCTGATGCAAAGACAAGGCCTTCCCTCCCGAAGGCACTTTTTTGAAAATTTCAAAAGGGGACTGTCAAATACGCCTGCATCTGCCCCCTAAGAGGAGCTAATGACATTTATAAAATAAAGAGAATTACCCTAAGTTTTCGCAGCCTAAAATCGCTTTCTGGGCAGGCCCGGTAGACGGGTATTGTGTCTCCCCTCAAACAGCGTTTCACAAACCTAAGAAATCGCAGCCTTTTGTATACATCTGAGAGGTAAGGACAGAGATAGTCCTCTTTTGTGCCTTCCCCTTGAGCCCTGGCCCGGTTTCTCTGAAGCTCTGCTCTTTATTTGTCGGTTCAGAGAAGGCCCTTTGAATGGGGCAGGCCAGAGGAGGAGGGGGAGAGAGGCAGGGCGGGTGTCTGGGCCCAGGGTCCTCACTTTCCCGGGCCCCGCAGACAGGGTGTTAAGGCTCCCTCATCTCCTGGGGAGGCATTTTCACTGGGAAAGAACAGCAACAACTCGCACATGGGGCGAACTAAGAGAAAAGCAGAGGCTCCCGGGGTCACAGAAGGCAGGCTGCCACCCCCGGGAGGGCCTCCTTGCATAGCCAGTATTTGCAGGCGCTGGTCGCTAGCACCGGCTCACGGCGTGGCCGCAGTCCCCGCTCCAGGCCGGGCAGAGTCCCCGGCCCCTGTGTGTGCATCTGGGCTATTCCTTGCTCCTGCGCGCATGAACCCTGCTGTGCCCGGGTTCGCCCACTGGCTCTGGGTCTTGGCAATTCTTGATCGACGTCTTCGGGAGGCTTTGTGGACCCTCCCCACTCCCACCCCCACTCCCACCACCCCGGCCAGGGATCCAGACAGAGCCAAGCAGAAAGTTATCCCGGCCATGCAGGGCGGTGGGGTGCGGGGAGCGGGGTGCGGATGCACGGCTGGCTCTGCGCCCCCGCAGCTCGCGCAAGAATGCGCAGTCCCAGGCGCCCGCTCGGAGGCACATCCTCTCCATTTCTCCTCGCCGGCGACTGTGACACGTCTGCGGCCGCACATTGTGAGCGATTGTGGGAAAGGGCCGCGAGCCTTTCCGCCGCTCCGGGCCGCCCTAATGAGGGAACAATCGGGCTACACGGAGCTGGCGGCGGGGTCAGCGCGGCGTCCCGCACAATGCGCGCGGCGCCCGAGCCCCTGACAGCGCCATAAATTGGCCGTGCAAAGCCGAGCGCTTGGTGGTCTCCCCTGCAGAAAGGAACCGCCGCCGAGAGCGCGAAAAGGCGAGTCGGGGAACCCGCCAGGGAGCCAGTGGCGTTTTCCTCCACATTACCTTGTTGGAACTCAGCGTAGCAGAGGTCAGCCCACAGGGACAA
This sequence comes from Oryctolagus cuniculus, assembly GCF_964237555.1. NCBI lineage: Eukaryota > Metazoa > Chordata > Mammalia > Lagomorpha > Leporidae > Oryctolagus > Oryctolagus cuniculus. Next base: position 103,965,854 of record NC_091433.1, on the reverse strand, counting down.
TAGCAGGGTCCAAGGGTGAATTCCAGGAGGGAAGCTGAGCCTGGCTCCCAAGTCGAGCGGAATGAATGGGATGGGAGCCGGAGTCGGGGAGCCCCGAGAGGCCCCGTGTCAGAGGGTCGCCGGGCCGGCAGGAAGCCCCGGCTGCGGGCCCCAGGCCCAGCCCCAGCCCCAGCCCCAGGGAGAGAGCACAGATGCCCAGGAGAGAGTTCAGTGGCAGAGCCTTCTTTTTTCTGTTTTCCTCTCTTGATTTTTGTTTTCTTCTTAAAATATGTTTTAGTTACAGATCTTATCAGACAGGGACAAGTGGAGAAAAATCCCTGGAGGTGGGTGTTTTTTTTTTTCCTACCACTTTTTAGAAGTGCTTTTATTTTAAACCGAAATGGTTTTCTAAGAGAAGCCATAGTTATTTTTTTTTATTTATTTTGGAGAAATTCTCTTAAGGGACATAAGGTTGTGCTTTCTGGTTTTTATTCAGCATCGGTGGGCTTTGTTTTGTTTTTTGGTCTCTCCAAGGAGCAGATAGAGAACAAGAGGGGGACCAGGGTGGAGAGTTCTCTATGAGATGGTTTAAGTGAGCTTTTAAAGTTGAAAAGTTGCATTTAGAAGAAAAGTTTGCCGAGATCACATCAATGAATGCCGCCAGATATCTGGTTTTAATAGGATGATTCAGGAGTTTCAGTCTGTTGCAGGCTTGGGGTTGCCAAACTCCTCAACCAATCATGTCCTCCCCAAATTTACAAATTTCAGTTAAATGAACCCAACGAGTTGATTGCTAGACATGGTAACTACCTCTGACATTAGGTTTGCTCTTGCTGAGATCGGAACAGGTTCTTCATTCTTCTGGAGAAGGCAGTAAGATCATTTGGACGACAAAGGATCAGTTGAGGACAGGGGGTGAGGCTGGGGGTCATTGATTGCGATCTTATGCAAGACATGCTTAGCCTGGTACCCAGCCCTTGAAGTCCCCTCACACCTGGAATTTCAAAGAGAAAGTGCAAAGAGGAATTGCACCAGAACCAAGCTCTGCTGCTGAACGGCAACTGCTTTTTGCAAAGATTGACCTCTCTGGTCTTCCCTGTTGCTGAAACAAAGGATTTTCCACCACTCCCAGTTCCAGGGTGCACAGGTTCTGGGATTGTGAAGGTCAACTCCTGCCCCTCCCGCACCTGCCAGCACCAGCCCCACCTATAAGAAAGGAGCAGAGAGCAGACAGGCCCCCACCTCCATGCTCTTCCCTCCTAACAATGAGGCAGGCAAGCCTTGTGGTGTCAGCACTTCTCAGGTCCCTCTTTTATTGTGTGTGTGGGCACAAAACATTGAGGATGATGGAGGGGAGACTATTAATAGCCCAATGCATTGACTAGAGAGGCAGGGACAAGGGACAGGCATTGTGGCTTAACTGGTTAAGCCACCACCTGCAACACCGGCATCCCATGTGGGTACCAGTTGGAGTCCTGGTCTCTCCATTTCCCGTCCAGCTCCCTGCTCATGCACCTGGGAAAGCGGCAAACAATAGCCCAAATGCTTGCCCCTGTACTCATGTGGGAGACCCAAATGAAGCTCAACCCTGGCTCTTGAGGCCATTTGGATACTTAACCAGCAGATGGAAGTTCTCTGTATCTTTTCCTCTCTCTCTAAGTCTGCCTTTCAAATACATAAAATAAATCTTGTTAAAAAGGGGGGGGGGCAGGGAGAAAAGGGGTGAGGATAAACTCTTCATAAGCAAGATAGGATCCACTTGACCTAGGGGCCAACTGAAGGGTCTTCAGCTTGCTTGACCATTTTTCCTTTTACATTATTCTCTGACATCTAAAGCCTAAAGTTGGCTTAGGAAGGTGAGTTTTTCTTCTTCTCTCCTGTTTTTTCCCTGATGTAGCAGGAGCAGTGAAGAATAAGGAGAAAGAAAAGTAGGGGTGTAAGCCATGTCCAGGAAGCAGCACAACTTGCCGCTCTCCATGCAAAACCCTCAAATTAGGTAAATGCATATGTAAGTATTAGTCCTGAAAGCTTGAAAAAGAAAACCTACTTCTAAGGTAAGTTGGATTAAGTTCCCCCTCTTAATCTTATTACCTTCAAATACATGCTTCCTGAGGGTGGATAATAATTGATAACTTCTTGGGACAGAGAGTTACTGAAAACTATGCAGAGACCAAAATAAAGTGGTATATGTTCTAAATTAGATTCCTAAATTAAGTTGCACAACATGTTTGGTCATGTCCTTCAGGTTCTTTCCAAAGATCCCTATTAAAATCACATTTTCTCATAATTTATATAGAAAAGTACATTTGAAAATGTGCCTTGAAACTATGGGGAAACCATTCACAAACAGTATCCCAAATAGAACAGATACAAAATTCTTTAAGTGAAAATAAGGGAAGGGGAAAAGTAGAAGATAGTAATTTCTAAGATGTAGCCAGTTTTTTTTTATAAGAATGATACTGAGTGTCGGAAACAGTCACAAATACAAAATTATCTAATGACCCCTAAAATCTTCCATTGAAAATAATACCAGTCTACTCTTCAAGAGAATATTGCAAAGAGTAATTCCATTCTATTCTCTGACTACTAGAGGCTAAAAACTCCTTTTCTACTAATAACCTGTTATTTCAACAATTTAATAATATTGCTACTACCTGGAGTGGTTAAGAAAAAAGAGACAGCAGCACCAAAGCAAACTTGATGGATAAGTTGGAATTGACAGCCCTTTGTACACTGTTTAATTACTCTAAGCAATTAAAAAATTTTTTTGGCCAGCACCGCGGCTCACTTGGCTAATCCTCCACCTCTGGGGCCGATATCCCGGGTTCTAGTCCCGGTTGGGGAGCTGGATTCTGTCCTGGTTGCTCCTCTTCCAGTCCAGCTCTCTGCTGTGGCTTGGGAGGGCAGTGGAGGATGGCCCAAGTGCTTGGGCCCTGCACCCACATGGGAGACCAGGAGGAAGCACCTGGCTCCTGGCTTCGGATCGGCACAGTGCTCCGGCCGTAGAGGCCATTTGGTGGGTTAACCAACGGAAAGAAGACCTTTCTCTGTCTCTCTCTCTCTCTCATTGTCTAACTCTGCCTGTCCAAAAAAAACTTTTCTTGACATCACAACACTTGTTTGTGGTACTGTTAATATCAGTTCTTTACTTCCACTTGTTTAAAAATACGTGAGTATAGGAAAGTGCATGGTTTTACTTTTCTGTTTTCTATCCTCTAAGGAAAAAGACTAGACACTGCATCCTCCAAGGGAGAAAACCAGATAGACTTCCAGATCTTCCATGATTCCGTTCAGTTATTCCATGTAAAAAGCTTGAGTGGTTTCTCTGTGTCCTCCCTTTCTCCAAATTGCTAAAATAATACATTTAAAATGAGGAGGGAAAAAAAAAAAACAGAATAAAAGGTGTTAGTATTCTAACCCTGTATTATAAGCATGTCACATGGTCTTGAAGAATCATTTGTGTGGCGAAGGCATCATAAAATGTGATGTGTGGAAGAAAGAAACCACAGCCAAGAGGCTCTGTGCTGAATGACGGACAGCCTCTAAGGAGTCTTACCGGCAGTCCCGGCTCTGCCAGCAGTTCACTGTAAGCCTTTGGGTGGGCCCCTTACTATTTGGGGATTTCAGTTTCCACATGGGCAAAGTGGCAGTCATTGGAATCACCCTTTTACCAGCATTTCCTGAAGAATGATGATTACAAAAAATGCAAAGCATCTGTGTGTGTTAAGAACAACATACAAGTGCTAAGAAATAGCATAAGCTTGTAGTTCACAATACATTTTTCCAGAAACAGGCGGAAGTCACAAGCATGGAATGATAACAGGAATTAGGGACCACCAAGCAAAACAGAACCCAAGGATCCTTTCGAATTCTTCGTGATGAGTACATCCCTGGGCTGAAATGACGGAGTGGGAAAGGAGAATAAACTCTCACATAGATTGTTGTCAGAGTGGTGCTGGCATAACAAGCCATAGGATATAGTGACTATGAATTGATCTCAATTTATAGAAATATTGGATGCAAGCATATATTTTCTGCATGAGAGGCAGGTACACAACTTAGAGAAGATATTTTCTATAGAAAAAATGTAGGATGTCTTGGTTAGAACTTTGAATGTGTATCTTATTCTGTGGTCAAAGAAGGTTTTACACTAAGCTTTTTAAGAGGATGGGAAAGAGGCTAGCACTGTGGCACAGCGTGTTAAACTGCTGTCTGCAGTGCTAGCACCCCATATGGGTCCCAATTAAAGTCCCAGCTGCTTCACTTCTAACCCAGCTCCCTGCTAATATGCTTGGGAAAGCAGTGAAAGATGGCCCAAGTGCTTGGACCCCAGCACCCACATGGGAGGCTGGAAGAAGCTCCTGGCTTCTGGCTTTTGCCTGGCCCAGCCCTGGCCACTGTGACCACTTGGGGAGTGAACCAACAGAAGATCTCTCTCTCTCTCTCTCTCTCTCTAACTCTTATTTTCAAATAAATAAATAAATATTTAAGGAAAAAAAAGAGGACAGGAGAACATATAATGATTACATGAGAGAGTTCTGAAATGCTTTACTTTAGTTTTGAGCTAAGCAGACCAAAGTTTTTATTTTTACTGTACTTTTTAAACTAAATTGTTAACAAAAATTCAAGATTTATTTATATTTATTTGAAAGGCAGAGTCACACAAGGAGAGAAAGAGATACAGAGAGAGAAAGAGAGAGATCTTCCATCCACTGGTTCACTCTCCAAATGGCCACAACAGCCAGGGCTGGTCCAAGCTGAAGTCAGGAGCCAGGAACTGCATTCAGGTCTCTCATGTGGATGAGAGATCCAAGCACTTGGGCCATCCTCCACTGCTTTCCCAGGTGCATTATCAGGGAGCTGGATCTGGAGTGGAGCAGCTGAGACTTGAACTGGTGCCCACATGGGATGCCAATACTTCAGGTGGCGGCTCAATAAGCTGTACCGCAGCACCATCCACGAAGCTGTAAAAACCTGATGTTCAATAGTCTATATTTTTTACATCTGAGTTTACTTGTGAAGAACCAAAATTTTAAAAATTACATCTGGGCCGGAGCCGCGGCTCACTAGGCTAATCCTCTGCCTGTGGCACTGGCACACCGGGTTCTAGTCCCAGTTGCGGCGCCGGATTCTGTCCCGGTTGCCCCTCTTCCAGGCCAGCTCTCTGCTGTGGCCCGGGAGTGCAGTAGAGGATGGCCCAAGTGCTTGGGCCCTGCACCCCATGGGAGACCAGGAGAAGCACCTGGTTCCTGGCTTCGGATCAGCACAGCGCGCCGGCTGCAGCACGCCAGCCACAGCGCACCAGCCACAGCAGCCATTGGAGGGTGAACCAACGGAAAAAGGAAGACCTTTCTCTCTGTCTCTCTCTCTCACTGTCCACTCTGCCTGTAAAAAAAAAATCTGAAAGTACATTTAAAGTAATATATTTATAAAAATTATAAAAATGAAAGAAATGACAAATGGACAGTGTATGATAGTTAAATAGCAAAAGTTTAATATCCTACATATAGACAGAATGATTAAAAATCACTAAAAGATGAAGAACAGAATAAGAAAAAAGGCAGTTGACATGAACAAGTATATAGTAAAATAGTAAGTACAATTGTCCAACTCACATATGAAAATGTATTTAATCTCAATAATAAACTAGCATTAAAATACCCTGTGCAATGCAGTGGGTGGCAGATACATACACTGATGCTTCCTGAATAAAGAATCAGAAGTAACTATCACACTCTATCCAAAGGGTTGTGACTTTACCTGAGTCACTTCACCATCAGGAGGTTGTACTTTAAAATAATCATCACCATCCTTTTATTCTAAGCTTTACCTATAAAGATGATTATTATAGCATTACTTGTTACATAAGGGGTCGCCAAAAAGTTCATAAAAATGCATATTATGGAGGCCGGCACTGTGGCGCAGCAGGTTAATGCCCTGGCCTGAAGCACCAGCCTCCCATATGGGTGCCGGTTCTAGTCCCAGTTGCTCCTCTTCCAATCCAGCACTCTGCTGTGGCCTGGGAAAGCAGTAGAAGATGGCCCAAGACCTTGGGCCCCTGCACTTGCGTGGGAGACCCGGAAGAAGCTCCTGGCTCCTGACTTTGGATTGGCGCAGTTCCAGCCATTGCGGCCATCTGGGGAGTGAACCAGTGGATGGAATGGAAGACCTTCTCTCTCTCTCTCTCTCTCTCTCTCTCTCTCTCTCTCTCTTCCTCTCCCTCTCCCTCTCCCTCTCCCTCTCCCTCTCCCTCTCCTTCTCTCTCTGTATGACTCTGACTTCCAAATAAATAAATCTTTTTTAAAAAAGAAAAAAACTACACATGACTTGCAAACACTTTTATTCAGAATAAAGCTATCTTTTATTTCAATTTCCAATGAACTTACTTTTTTTTATTATTTACTTTAAAAGCAGAGAGAGAAAGAGAAATTTCTTCTGCTGGTTCACTCCCCAAATGGCTGCAAAAGCCAGGCTCGAGCCAGGAAGAAACAAGGCTCAGGAACTCCATCTCAGTCTCTCATGTGGGTGGATTCAACTGGCCACCATCCACTGCTTTCCTGCGAGCTGTATTGGAAGTAGAGCAGCAAGACAAACCAGTGCTCCCATATGGGATGCCAGCATTACAGGCAGTGGCTTAACTTGCCATGCACCACCCTCCCACCACCACCATGCGGTGTTTGAAGTACCCTCATCTTGAATAAAATGAAACAATTCTGAATGTGTAACAGTGGGGCAACTAGTTAAACTATGGCATATATGCATAAAATGCAATGTTACATAGTTAATTAGAAAGATGCTATAGAGGAATGCATAATGAATAAGCGTGATATTTGAAATGTGTTAGAAGCAAAGAAACAGAGGCAAGAAACAATATCCAGCATTTAGGTCCTATTTTGAAGAAAGGTAGAAAAAGGTTCAGGCAGGATAGGCTAGCCTGGGGTGCAATACAACAAAAACTTAAAAATGTTAGTGGCCTATATTCAGAGCCTGTCTTGGGGCAACAGGGATCTCTCTTCTTCATCTTCTCACTTTCTGCCCAAAAGTAAAACTGCTACCATCTCAAATAATCCCAGTCGCTATAGCAGAGGCAAAGAAAGCAATCAGGTAGTTTGTTCCAACATAATAGACATTTTCCACATGAGGTTATTGAGCACTTGAAATGGGGCTGTTGTGAACTGAGATGGCTATATATTTGTTTACAAAGACTTCATCTAAATGATGATAGCACCAATAAAAGAATATAAAATATCTCAGTATATTGGTTTCATATTGAAATAATATTTTGAGTGTCTTCTGTTAAAGAAAATATATAATGAAAAATTAATTTCACCTGTGTGTTTTTTTTTAGAATTGTTATTTATTTGTTTGTTTATTCCAAAGGCAGAATGACAGAGAGGGGGAGCAACAGGGACAGAGTTTTTCCCTCTGCTGGTTCACTCTCCTAATGCCTACAACAGCCAGATCGAGGCCAGTCCAAAGCTGGGAGTTAGGAATTTCATTCAGGTGTTCCACAAAGTTGGCAGGGGTCCAAGCACTTGGGTCATCCTCTGCTGCTTTTCCAGGCACATTAGAAGTGGGCTGGATCAGACGTGGAGCAACGGTGGCGACTCAGGCTGGTGCTCCCATGTGGGTTGCCGGCGACAACCTGTGAACCACTGTGCCAGCCCCTTACCAGCTTCTTTTACTTTCTAATGTCCCACGAGAAAAGTCAGGATTGCAGACAGTCCACAGAACTCTGGAATGTCTCCCGTTAGCAACTGGAAGCTGCACCTCATTGGCTAGAATACATTACATGACCCCACACAATCACAAGTACAGAAAATGAAATTCCACATTGTGCCTGGGACACAGCCAACTGAAAATAGTTGGTGGGCAGTTCTAATAAATGCCACGAGGTGGGGGGAAGGAGAAGGAAAAATGTTGGAGATTTTTTAATGACTTGGAGACTATTTAATTTACTTGGGAAGCTTTCGAGAGTCTATATCCAAGATCTAAGCAATCAACCTCTACAGCAAGTAAAATGAAATTGGGACATTGCCCTATAACAGCTAATGAAGAGCAAAATGCCATGTGTATTAAAATACTATGGGCAGAGAAAATGGACCGGCAACAATTTAGAGAAAAAATATACACATATACATACATATGGGACACATTTGCAGAGAGCATCCTTTGATTTGCTATGGAGCTACTTCTTTAAAAAAATTTCCTTATTTATTTAAAACACAGAATTAAGAGAGAAGTTACTTTTTTTTTAAAGATTTTATTTAGGCCAGTGCTGTGGCTCACTAGGCTAATCCTCCGTCTGCGGTACCAGCACACCGGGTTCCAGTCCTGGTTGTGGCGCCGGATTCTGTCCCGGTTGCTCCTCTTCCAGTCCAGCTCTCTGCTGTGGCACCTGCATGGGAGACCAGGAGGAAGCACCTGGCTCCTGGCTTTGGATCAGCGATGTGCGCTGGCTGTAGCAGCCATTTGGGGTGTGAACCAACAGAAGGAAGACCTTTCTCTCTGTCTCTCTCTCACACTGTCTAACTCTGCCTGTCAAAAAAAAAGGAGGGAGAGAGAGAGAGAGAGTGAGAAAGAGAGAGAGATCTTCCATCTACTGGTTCATTCCCTAAATATCTGCTAAGGCCAGGACTGGTCCAATTAGAAGCCAAGAGCCTGGAACACCATCCAAGTCTCTCACGTGGGTGGCAGGAGTCCAAGTACTTGGGCCATCCTCTGCTGCCCTCCCAGGTGCATTACCAACCAGCTGGATCAGAAGCGGAGCAACCAGGACTTAATTTGAACTTGTGCTCCCATAAGGGATGCCAGCATCACAAGCAGCAAGTTAACTCCCTGTGCCACAGTGCGGGCCCTCCCCTTGAGCTGTTCTTAGCTGGAAGTCTCCATGTAGTGCGGCCCACGTTAAGAAGTAACAGGGACTTACTAACTGAGTGGTTGATGAACACTGTTCTCCTGAGGAAGGCAGAGGGATTATCAAGTCTATGTGTCTGTACATATTCTACAACTTGGAGTTACTCCAGAAGCTTCAAAACCATTATCACTGGGTGATGGGATCCTACATAATTCTAAGCAATTTGTTTTTGCTTCTCTTTATATTCAAATCATCTGCAAGAATCAAATAATGTCCATGCCCATACACGTGCGCGCGCGCACACACACACACACACACACAAATGCATGTATTCCTCATTGATTTACTTATGTTAAATGCAGAGTGACACAAAAAGAGAGAGTTCTTCATCCACTGATAACCTCTCCAAATGCCCACAACCAGGACAGCTGGGCCAGGTCAAAGCCAGGAGCCAGGAGCTCCATCCAGGTCTCCCATGTAGGTGGCAGGAGCCCAAGTATTTGAAGCACTATCTGCTCCCTTTCCAGGAGCATAGGTAGGAAGCTGGAAATCAGAACAGGGTGAGGGCAGGTGGGAGTCAAGCTAGACACTCCAAGAGGGGACGTGGGTACCCCAAGTGGTGGGCTTAACCCATTGCCTCACAACTCACATCCCTGCCACACCCTATCCTCAGGGCTGAAAACAATTTGTAGTCACACTGATTCCATCAATAGGGAGACAACATAATGGAATATGTGTTCCAGAGACAGACTGTCTGGGTTCAAAATGCTGGTGGGGGTTTTCATTGTTGCCCAGAGGGTTAAGCTGCCCCTTGAGACACCTGTCTTTCCTATTGGCCACTCTGATTCCCGCTCCTCCTTTTCCTATCCAGTGTCCTGCTAATGCATCCTGGAAGGCAGCAGGTGATGGCTCAAAAGCTTGGGTGCCTCACACCCTTGTAGGAGGCCCAGATGGAGTTCCTGGCTCCTGGTTTCTTCCTGGCCCAGCCCTGGCTTGTTTTAGGCACTTGAGTAATAAACCATAGGATGGAAGAGCTCTCTTGTACTCACTCTCTCTCTGCCTTTCAAGTAGATGAAAATAAATTAAAAATAAAATTATGGTACATACTGGCAGGATGACACTAGCATGTTACTTAAGATCTCTGTTCCTGGGTCCGTCTACCTGTGAAATGGGGACAAAAATCCGTTTCTGTTTCACAAGGTTGTGGGTACAAATCTAATGTAATTATAAGTGAGATGAACTCGAAGAAATGTTCCATAAATTTTATTTATCACTATTCGATTCTAGCTTTCAGGTTTCAAATTTAAAATGACGACCAAAAGTCACTCAGGTCCCCTCCAGTCTCCAGCTGAAGCATTTATAGCCTGCCCTTCCTCCTGGCTCCTGCAGCCCTTTAAACTATTACTAGAAAGACAGCCACTTCCCTCCTGGCTGCACCAGCCGTGATTTCTCCTGATTTGTCAGGAGGAAAATACAAAAGACTTTCACACTTCTGCTGCTCTGTCTCCTGAATTAACATACCACTTTTGAACTTAAGGGAGCAAAGCACTGTTCAGTTTTTAAGAGTGAATAAGATATATAAAAATGAGGATGGCTTTGACAAGGTACCATCAATGCGAATGAGACTAGAGGAATGAAATTCTGCATAGGAATGCTTTCATCTAAGTGGTTTGACCAACTTTCAAATGAATAGGCAATTTTGCCTCATTCTCTTCAAATTTATAAATTAATATTTTCAAAGGGATGGAATTAATGAGCAATTGAGTTAAAAGATATTAAAAACTATAAATATTTTCTCAATTGAAGTTCAGAGTTTTGCCATTTATAACTGATGTAGTTACACTAAAAATAGCAATAGCATGCAATATTATATTTGTATTTTTCAATCCTATTGTTTTTTTGTTTTCATACTATAAGCAATAAGGTGCATCTGAGTGAAGTTTCCTAGGAGCCTAATAATTAATCCAACGTTTATCCAAAATGCTGAACTAACTGACTTAATTCTTCAATAGCCTACCTTTGATGGGGATTTACAAATTGTTTCTACCTCAGGTAGAAACACACCTCAGGTATGTCACAAACTATTCTGAGTAATTAGGAATGCCTTGCAGTTTGTTGTATTTGGTTTGTAGCTACCTAACCCCCAATGTTTTGGCAAGATACTTGTAAATTTGCACAACCAAACCATACCTCTACTGAGGAAAGTGAGGAAGATGGTGTCAATGCCAACAGAAGGCAAGAGGAAAAATCTCAAAGGGTTCTAGCTGTTCTCAGCATCTTCAAAGTGAAATCAAGGAAGAGATTCTATGTTTAAAATGTCAATTAGAATAAACTCTTTCAGCTCAGTTATTTTACTATTTGTTGTAAAAACATGGAATTTTCTAGATAAATGTTTTAGTTCTTCGCGTCTTTAAAAAAAAATTGGGGGCAGGGGTGGAGAGCCGGCACTGCAGAGTAGCTGGTAAAGCCTCTGTCTGCAACACTAGCATCCCATATGGGCTCCAGTTTGAGTCCTGGCTGCTCCACTTCTGATCTAGCTCCATGCTAATGTGCCTGCGAAAGCAGCAAAAGATGGTCCAAGTCCTTGTGCCCCATGACCTGGAGGAAGCTCCAGGTCCTGGCTCCTGGATCAGCCAAACTCTGGCCATTGTGGTCATTTGGGGAGTGAACCAGTAAATAGAAGACCTCTCTCTCTCTCTCTCTCTCTTTCTCTCTGTAAATCTACCTTTCAATAACTACAAAAATCTTTTTTAAAAATTTTGTATATGTATGTCCTTGTTTTAAAGTTCTGTTTAGGCAAAATATGTTTACCAGCCAGAAAATGCAGATATTAAGGGATTTTATTCATAACAGGTTAGATTTTTTCTTCTGAAAGTTTAAAACAAACACTTTAAAGTGGATGAGTCTATAATTTTGAGTAAAATTTTCAGTCAAATGTAATTGCTTTATAGGTTTAACTCTGGCCAGAGTAATTTGTGTTCTTTCTATGTATTACTCTAACTGTAATAAAGCTGTTTATGCAAATGTGAACTTGTTATTTTTGCAGAATCTTTCCAGCTATGTAGGGTTGTAACGTAAAACTCTCATTCAAGATCAAAATTCCACATATTTGCAACCTGCAAACATCTAAAATTCACACTTCAACATCTGTGTGGCTGCCAACATCTACTGCCATCATCTACTGCCATCTATATCATGTTTTTCCAGAGTGGAAGGAAAAAAAAATGAGGTAAGTACAATTCAATAATTATACTAAATATTTACAAACTGTTTGCTATGTATGCATTTTATTCATTGATAACACTTAGCAACTGCATGAGGGATGCAAGAGCCTTAAAAGTGTGCAACATTTTACGGTAAACTGTGTCTTATATGTCTAAAGCTTTGCCAAAAAACACCACAACATGCACAACTCTCCAATACAAGCCTTCGCCGGCGCCGCGGCTCACTAGGCTAATCCTCCGCCTAGCGGCGCCGGCACACCGGGTTCTAGTCCCGGTCGGGGCGCCGGATTCTGTCCCGGTTGCCCCTCTTCCAGGCCAGCTCTCTGCTGTGGCCAGGGAGTGCAGTGGAGGATGGCCCAGGTGCTTGGGCCCTGCACCGCATGGGAGACCAGGAGAAAAAGCACCTGGCTCCTGGCTCCTGCCATCGGATCAGCACGGTGCGCCGGCCGCAGCGCGCTAGCCGCGGCGGCCATTGGAGGGTGAACCAAGGGCAAAGGAAGACCTTTCTCTCTGTCTCTCTCTCTCACTGTCCACTCTGCCTGTCAAAAAAAAAAAAAAAAAACAAAAAACAATACAAGCCTTAAAGATTTTTCCATCACATGATATAGTTTCTCTAAATTATTTTTATTATAATAATTTTGAAAATATTCCGTTAGTGTGTTTTTTGTACTCAGTGAAACCTTTGTCTTGTATTCCCTCTCATTGAAAAAGTTCAGTTTTTATCATACCTAGTGTGCTAAATGCCTTCAAAGCAAATACCTCAAAATGATTGTATTTATATGCTGTTTTCTTAGGTCTTTTAAAAATAGATTAACTCACATTTTAGACCTCTGCAGCAGAGAAAGTGAGTGTGGTAGCCAACTATAAATTATTAAAACTGAAACCATGATGTCCACAGACAACCCGATTTCTTGAGGACCGCTTTTATCACTTCCGTTGTTCTTTCAGCTGTATTCTGGTTCCCTTGAATTTGGTGAACAAGAAGGGGATGGGTATAGCAAGGGGAGTGAGTTAAATCATAGATTGCTGAGAATCATATGCGAATTACTGATTTCTGCAGTGGGGGGAGCAATGCACTTACTCGTTAAACTTGGAAACCCATCACTCTTGAAGATTTTATTGTCTTGCAGTGCTTGTATCACACCAGCCTCAGGCACTACAGTTTCTCCCCTCGAATTCTCTCTATTTTCTAATCAATATACTATAAGATTCAGAGCAAGATACTTCCTGTATCAGAGCCTCCTTGGCTCAGAGCAGCCCATACCTTCCACTGTATTTCAGGGAATGCACTCATTTCTACTGTGTTACATGTTAAAGTTTTCCCAGTCGGTCTCTATGTGTTCCCTAATCATGGAGCTTATTGGTAAAATATGAGTACATTGTAGGTAGTATCTTCATTGTTATTGAACCATTATTTGTTATTTTTGTAAATTTTGAAAATTCCAATACATCTCACTCACTGACTTGAGTAATTTTTGTAGAAATGTATGCAGAATATAAAACAAGGAAGTTGTACCAGTGCATTCTACTGATGTACATTTCTGGTTGTTTTTTTAAAGATTTATTTATTTATTTGAAAGGTAGAGTTACAGAGAGGCAGAGGCAGAGAAAGAGAGTAAGTCTTTCATCAGCTGGTTCACTCCCTAAATGGCCGCAGTGGCCAGAGCTGGGCCAATCCCAAGCCAGGAGCCAGGAGATTCAACCGGTTCCCCAACATGGGTGCAGGAGTCCAAGAACTTAGGCCATCTTCTACTGTTTTCCCAGGCCATAGCAGAGAGCTGATTGGAAGTGGAGCAGCCAGGACTCAAACCAATGCCCATATGGGATCCTGGCATTGCATCGGGCCCCTGATTTTTTTTAATGTATCTTCCAACACAGTATAATGAACACCACTAGGAAGTTGAAGCCCAAGATGTAAAATGTATTGGGAGTAAATGAGAGTCTATACTTTCTAGTTTGAAAACCAATCCCAGAAGTAAAGAATTTATGTACTTGATAGGCATTGCATTAGGCACCTATTAGTTCCAGGTTGATGACACATAGATTAAAACAGAAAATGTTCCCATATTTAATAAGCACCCCAGATTCACAGTATTAGCAAAGGGCAGGGAGAGGTGAAAGACATTTAAACAAATAGAGCACACATGGAAATAAATACAATGATATACTTAGGTACGTGTTCTGTGGGAACAAACAAACACACAAAATAGAGGAGAAATAAATTATTCTGGGAAGGACACAGATTTGGGAGGTCTGGGAACATTCTGGAAAGAGCAAAGGCTGCCAGATAGTTGGGTGGCAGCAGCCACTATCTTTGACTCACCCAACTTCTTGCTGAGATAATTATGAAGACACGGGAGATAAGAAGTGATAGAATCACCAACTAATAAGTTACAGACAATATATTGCAGAGCTGAGCCACAAAGCCAGGGGCATTCTTTTAAGCACTGGCATTCTTTTAAGCACTAAACTACGCTGCCTCTCGGGCTGATCAACGATAGTGCACCATTCCAGCAAAGCTTATTACACAATGGAGACACTAGAGCCATTAAATTAAAAGGCATTTTTTTCTCCCATGAAATCTTTAAGTAAAATAATATAATGGCATTTTATTGCCAAAATCCCAAATAATGATTTACTGCATCTTTTGAGGAATAACCTAAAAATATGCCCTTATTTTTTTTTTTAATTGGGAAAGACTGTTGAGGCACCCAGGGGGTAGCTGTTATCTGTGATGAACCTGCCCCTTTACATTCACCTCTATGGAAGAACCTGTGCATATTCCTAATTTCCTATTGTCCCCTAAAAGTAGTACAAACAGTATGCCCCTTAGGTATACATGAAAAAAAGGATCTATGAATGTATACTGAAAAGCAAAGTAACATTCTAGGAAACCTTTCTTCTTTGGACTTTTCTATATTTTTCACATGTTCTGCAAACAATTGGCATGGTTTTTAATCACTCAAAAGGACAGCATATGAGGTTGAGTGTTCTAGTTCTGTAGTATAATGGTTTTGCATTTTAAATACTTGGGGAAAGGGAGGCTGCAAAAGTGGTATATAGACTATTGTCGCTCCCCCTCTTCGTGGAGGAACGACACTGGACCCTGCGTTGTTCTTTCGTCTGCTCAGCCCTCCCCGGGTTTGCTGCTGGTTCTTCCCGGGTTGGCTACCGTCCCTTCCACCTCCTTGGAAGGGCGGGCCCCCTGCCACTTTCCCCACTTCCGCGGGGGAGCGGCACACCGCTGGCCAGCTCTCTTGGGGGCTGCACAGGTGTTCCTTCAGATAGATGTTCCTGGTGCATGTTGTCTCTCTCCTCCTTTATAGTCCTCTTCCACCAATCCCAACTCTGCTACCCACACGCTGAGTACGCTGCTCTCCTTCAATCAGGAGCAGGTCCTACAGTTTATTGGTTGAACTGGAGGCAGCTGTGTAGAAGCTGTTTCCTCCTCTCCCAGCGCCATATTGTGGGAGAGCAAATGCATAGAATAAGTCTTAATTCCAGTAACAGTCTAGTCCGAGTTGCTCCCAGTTGCTCCCCACAGACTATGGTGACTGTTTCTTTATTACTTTTTTCCCTCATAATTGCTGAGGTGAGCTTTAACTATTCCTAAAATGAACTGGAAATAATTTCATTAACATATTAAGAGCAAATATTGATGAGGAATCATAGACAAGCAAAAGTGGAAGAATCCCTTGAAGTGTCACTTGGGCAGGGAAATGAACGTGTTACTTGGGTACTGCTGGCCCAGTGATGGAGACAGTCCTTACCCTTGCAGACTGCAGGAGGATAGAATCAAGACATCTGGCTGAGGGGATCTGTGCTCAAAAAACTAGGGGTACCCCTCCCAGAAAAATGAAGAACAGATGGGTAGATATTCTACCTAGAGGAACAAAGTGAGGAAGCTAGAGAACGTGCACCCTGAGTTAATAAATGGAAGAGATGTAGGGTAGAAACTTCAGTGAGTCCATAGTTAGAAGTAAAAAGGTGGTCAGTGAGCCAGGATGGGTTTAAATGTCAGGGCCAGCATGAGATGAACAAGATGCGATAGAGCTACTTGCACCGTGGGTGTGTGTAGGTCAGTGAGCAGATTCACAAATCAGAAACCAGAGTTTAGATTGCCATCCTGCTTGAACCACTGGCCAACTGTGCAAATGTGGGGGCAGGACTTCCCCAGCCCATCAGCTACTTCAGAAGCTCACTCCCCCACTTGAATTTATTTAGTCCTTCACTGAGCCACCGTCCAGTGGGCTTTTAGTTTAAAAGCCCACTGGCCCAGTGATGGAGACAGTCCTTACCCTTACAGACTCCATCCCACATTAAAGTGGGATTAAAATGCCTCCATCCCACATTAGAGTGCCTGGATTCCGTTCCTGGCTCTGGCCTCTAACTCCAGCTTCCTGCTAAGAAAAGGAGACTTGGATTGAGTTCAGGTGAGCTTTGGCCCTGAGCCAGATTGCAAGCATTTAGGGAGTGTGAACCACCAGATGGGAGTTCTCTCTCTCTCTCTCTCACACACACACACACACACACACTCTCAAATAAATAAAATGTTAATGTATTTAAATGAATTATAATCCCATTTCCTCTTCACTACTCTTGAAGAGCTCTCCTAAGGGCTGCCCCTTGAAGGTGACATGGATTGAATGAGAAATGTGACATTCTGGAAGTCCTCAGATGAGCAGTATCTGTGTGTGTTCCTGAGCTCTGTTCAAATCAGAGATGACCAGTTCAGTGTCTCCTCTATAACAAGAGGAAGAATCCTATAATTCTAGGTCACTTTCATAAAAGAGTCAGCTCTCCTTTTTCAGGAAACTGGTTTCTGAATTTTATCTGCAAATTTGGTATTCTAAGTCAAAGAAATAGCTTACTCCATTTCTCTCAGTAAATTTTACCTGCATTTTCAAAATAACTTATAACTGAAAACTCCACTGTAACCTGGTAGGAACGGGACTTCCTGAGAGTTTTGCCAGAAGTGACTGGCCTCAGACAGACCGGGAATTCCACAGTGCCCTTTATTACTTGGTTTCAGTATTTCCATTTCAAGCCCTGGTAAATACAGGGCTATGAGAGAAAAAAATTAATGGGAATATTTTCAAACCTTCGGAAAACTCAGGATTTGATATTTGGCAGGAGGGCTAAGAGGGTGGTTAAAGAAAAAAGTGCAAATGCTCAAAATGTTCCTTAAGGTTGAGCTTGAGTCCAATTGACTCTGTTCTTTTTTTCACACTGGAGCTAGCAAGGTTGCATTTTTTTTTCTGCTAACAACTCTTCCCTTATTCTATGGAATGTTTAATTTGCCCTTTGAAAGAAAGTATGATTTGTTCCATTTTTCCATGTGCAATTTCTATGCTATTTACAGACTAAGATAAGAATCAAGAAGGATTCATGTGCCAAAAGCACAAATTCGAGACTGAGAAGGAAATCAGAGTCCTAAAGCCCCAACTTGGAATGACTTAGAGATGATTGTAGTTGCAGAAACTTCTGCACAGTGTGCTCTCATCAGACTCGGTGATACACTGTGTGCTAACAGAGACGATTATCCCAAGCAGCCACAGAATCAACGCACAGCCTAGACCAAAATCACAGAGCGTGTTTGGCAAAGTGCCACAACTTCCAGAGGGCGTGCAGAACAAAGCCACCAAAGCAGCTCTGTAAAAATTGCGGTGTTAATGCAGTCAACTCCCACACCTAAACGATGGCGGTGTGATGTGAAAGCACCAGTGATTATGCTTTGCAAGTGCAGCACACCCATCAGCAAAGACTCTGTAGTAGTTAGTTTTTCATTACATTAAAAAATACCTGGGGGAAGTTGCTAAGGAAGGAAGGAGGTTTATTTCAGTTTACAGTTTTGGAGGTTCACAGCCCAAGATCTTCAGTCCCATTGTTCCAGTGTCTGGTGAAGGCAATGGATGGAGGAATGACCATGGAGGGAAGACCTCATGGTGAACCAGGAAGCAAGGACAGTAGCTAGGCTGAATCTGACTTATAAAACCAACCTTCTTGCAAGAAGTGCCTTTCAAAGCCATGCCCCCTAAGACCTGAAGATTTCCCACTGGGCCCACCTTCTAGAACCCCTAGTTATATAATCTCCCCTCTTAGCCCATCAAAAATTCACATTATTCTAGTAAATGTAACATAAGACTCTGGGGACCGAGCCTTAAAAGATGAGTTTTTGGGAGGAAACCTAAACTATTACCCAAACCATAATAGGATCTGAGTGAAAATTAAACTCTGCTGATGTAACAGACAATATGAGGGTATTTCAAAAAGTCTGTGGAAAATGAAATTAAAACATAAGTTTAGAGGCTGGCACTGTGGCTCAATGTGTTAAAGCCCAGGCCTGAAGCACCAGCATCCCATATGGGCGCCGGTTCTAGTACCAGCTGCTCCTCTTCCAATCCAGCTCTCTGATATGGCCTGGGAAAGCAGTGGAAGATGGCCCAAGTGCTTGGGCCCCTGTACCCACATGGGAGACCTGGAAGAAACTCCTGGCTCCTGGCTTCGGATCAGATTAGCTCTGGCCGTTGACGCCATTTGGGGAGTGAACCAGCAGAAGGAAGATGTTTCTCTCTGTCTCTCCCTTACACTGTCTGTAACTCTACCTCTCAAATAAATAAATAAAATCTTTTAAAAAAAGACATAAGTTTACTTTGATGCAAAGAAATTCTGGAAGCCATACAGAGGTCTTCTAAAAGGTCATGGAAAATGCATATTATGAAAAAGCTATGCACAGATTACAAAATTTTTTGCACCAAAACAAGCTTATCTTTTAAAATATTTATTTGAGAGAGATAGAGCACACAAGCTTCCATTCTCTGGTTCACTCCCAAATGTCTACATCAGGCTAGGCTTGGCCAGGCTGAAGCCAGGAGCCAGGAACTCCATCCTTCCGGGCCTCCTACAAAGGGCCCAAGTACTTATACCATCACTCTGCCTTCACAGTTGCATTAGCAAGAACCAGAATTAGAAGTGGAGTAGCCAGGACTAGAACCAGCACTCTGGTATGAGCTGCCAGTGAAATAACTAAACCCAACATACCAAAATGTCAGCCCCACGAAGACCTATCTCTTAATTCCATTTTCCGTGAACTTTTTGAATTACCCCCATACTTAAATGGTTCTTTTTTTAAAGATAAAAATAGACTGAAGAATCTCAAACTTCTGACCAAAAGCAGTGATATATTAAGCAAGTGATGCAGAAAACCAGTTAAATCTGATTTAACACCACCCTTTTGTTAAACCAAACTCTCTCTAAGCTCCATTTACATAAGCTCTGCCTTTTTTTCTCTTTCTCAATATCTCAGCTATGGGTGTTTCAGGGATTTTCACCATCCTGAATGATTTGCTTTCTATTCCAGTCTGTTCTCAGCTGCCGGGCCCAGCACAAAGTGCTGGCAGAACTCACTCCTACGACCATCCCGCTTCCCCCATCCACTTTTCACTCTGAGCATGCATTGCTCTAATCAGTTCTTCTAGCACAGAGAAACTGCTTCTCATTTTTTCAGACAAACACGTTAATTGCCATCACCCTCGCAGGCAGAATGAAGGACATTCTTTGTACCCTATGCAGAGCACCCGCCTAGCTGTAACACAAGCCACAGCCTCCATCTCACAGAAACAAGCACAAGTCCCCTCCTCCCTACCTCTCTGCACACAAAAGCCCCCCATGGCTTAAATAGACACAATCCACATACAAATGCATGTAAAGTGCACCATGGCAATGATGCATATCACTTATTATATTAACCTTACTGGTTATAGAACAAATGGTAAAAGGGACTCAAAAATACGAGTTGGAACATTTAACACACATCTTTTGATGCAGGATAGCACTCCTGAGCTTGGCTATCCTGTCTAATCCTGCTCCCAACTGCTTTCTCCATCCTTGGCTCTTGAGAAGTGGTGCCTTATGTACAAAAAAAAAAAAAAAATCTCCCTCTGATCCCTCTTCAACTGTCAAGGGTACCTTGTAGCAAGTACCCAAGGTTGATGTCCAATCATGGAAAAAGTGGTGTTGGTCAGTGTGGAAGAGGCTGCCTTAGTCTGTTTGCTGCTGCTATAGCTAAATACCAGAGGTGAGGTAATTTATAAAGAATAGACACTTACTTGGCTCAGCCTTCTGGAGGCTGGGAAGTCGAGAGCACAATGTTGGCATCTGCTTGGCATCCGATGAGGGCCTTTCCACTGTATCGTAACAGGGGCACAGGATAACACATGGTAAGACAGAGCAAGTGTGCTAAACTCAAGTCTCTCTTCCCCTTCCTCTTCGAATAAAGCTCCAGTGCCCCTGTGGGGACTCCAACTACACCCCTCCGCCCGTGACCTTATCTAATCCCGATGACATCCCAAAGGCCCCACCTCAATATACCACTAACATAAGAACTTGGGAGTTAGGTTTCCAACCTGTGAACATTTGGAGTCATGCTCAAACCATAGAAGAAGCCATGGCCCACTTTTAGCTTCTGGAGATAACACTATCATCCCTCAAGTTACCAAAGAGGCAAAAATTATGGCTCTCTATTGAGTGGACCTCTATTATTCTGGGTTAATAATTATGTATTTTATAAATATTTTCAAGTAAATGTATTTGTCTATAAAATAGTAATGGAGCACTGCATTTAACTTTTTGTTTTTATATATTGAACACGTTCAAGTTTCTCTTAATACTCAGAGTAATCACCCCAAATCTTTATTCTCCTGATGCCACCCAGAACTCACACATATCATGAAAATTAACCAATGAAAGTTGCTGGAAGTTTCCAAAGTGAGTTTTTGTATATTCTCTACCAGTGGCCAAGGTGTGATGAGATTAAAAACTCTGCCTCTATTACTGCAAGGAATATAAATTAGGGCAAACTTCCTGGAGAGCAGATTGGCCACATGGAGCAAGATTCTTACAAATGTTCTTATCCTTTGACCTAAAATTATACTTCTTGGAATTTATCCCAAGGAAATTATCAGAGAAACAAACAAAGAATTATGTACAAGGATGTTCATTGCAATGCTATTTATAATAGGAAAAAATTGCCACTGCCTAATTAACCAACAATAGAAATTTAGTTAAGTAAATTATAGTAAATCCATAGACTAGGATGCGATTCAGCCATTAAAAACCATGTGCTCAAAGAATGCAAAATGGCTTGGGGAAATGCTGACAGGATAATGTTAAGTTAAAAAGCAGGTCACAGCACATTGAATGCAACATGACCCCAGTTTTGTAAATACATGTGCATATGACAAGTAATATATGTATATATAAAAATTGAAAGAAAGAAAAACTACATTGATTGAGTTTACCAAGGGCCAGGAAATGAGATAAAACCTTTACATGAATTATTTTGTCCAGTCATCAAAATAATGCAAGGATTGATACTATTTTATCTGTTTTAACAATGCAGAAAACAGAGCAAATAATGATTAAGTTGCCTAGCCTCACTAAGCTATTAAGTAGAGTGGCCAGTATTTGATCCTTAGACAATCTAGTTCCCACATAATACTACCCACTGAGTTGTTCTGTAGGTTATTTTTGCCTCATATCATTTTTGTATTTTTCCAAATTTTTTTTCTATAAACATTTTACTTTTATGACCAGATTTTAAAAGGTTTTTAATGGTGTGCAAAATGAGAGTAATTGGCATAATTATTGAAATTAAACTATTATATTCTTACTGAAGTGAATGGGATCTTTTTGATTTGTTAAAAGCAGAATACAATTTTGTATTTTTGTTAGCTGTTCATTATTTAGATTCTGAAAATGTGCTATTTCTTTGCCTTTCCTATGTTTTGGCACTTTTTATATTTTTAAGATGGCATTTCCAAAGCAGTAGAGAAGCACTGATGCAGGGATATAGTGAAACAACCATAGAAATAGAGAGAGAGATCTGTCTAGATGTCTTCAACCTCCCCAACAGACAAGGTAAGCCACTGAGAATGAGTTAAGCAGGCGCAGAAATCCAAAGAAAGGAAAGTGAAAGATCTGCCATAGAATACTCCAATTAGAAATAACTAAAGGGGCTGGCACCGCGGCTCACTAGGCTAATCCTCCGCCTTGCGGTGCCGGCACACCGGGTTCTAGTCCCGGTCGGGGCGCTGGATTCTGTCCTGGTTGCCCCTCTTCCAGGCCAGCTCTTTGCTGTGGCCAGGGAAGTGCAGTGGAGGATGGCCCAAGTACCTGGGCCCTGAACCCCATGGGAGACCAGGAGAAGTACCTGGCTCCTGAGATCGGATCAGGGCGGTGCGCCAGCTGCAGCGCGCCAGCCGTGGTGGCCATTGGAGGGTGAACCAACAGCTAAAGGAGGACCTTTCTCTCTGTCTCTCTGTCTCACTGTCCACTCTGCCTGTCAAAAAAAAAAAAGAACTAAAGGGTAGGATATTATCATTATTAATAATGATGACAAAGAACAACTGAACAGGGCAATGCTTACAGCACTGGACACACTCATGGTGGGTGGACTCTAGGGAACCTGGCTGAAGGCTGCACAGTGCATCTGAGGTACAGCAAGATCATGGCCTGCAGGTGCAATGACCAGTGCTCATTCAAAGCCACCAGGGGTCTGTGCTTGGAAGTGGACACAGGTGGTCCAGAGCATGACTGTAAGACCAGCCTTGAAGTTGTAGAAGAAGAAGAACCAACAAATTCATGCTGGGAATGCGAGGAAGGGGACAGGGTAGGTTCTCATATCCTCTAGGAGGCTGTAGCCATGAGGTGCCAAGAGTTCTAGGCAGGCTGCCTGAATTTCCAGTAGTGAAAAGGAGTGAGGGAGGGTTTAATTGTGATACCTTAGGAAAACAAGGACTGGAAAATGTGCAATCCCCTTTCTTTTTTTTAAGATTTATTTTTATTTATTTGAAAGACAGAGTTACAGAGAGAGGTAGAGACAGAGAGATAGGTCTTCCATCCACTGATTCACTCCGGATGGAAAGCTGGAGCTGTGCCAATCCGAAACCAGGAGGCAGGAGCCTCCTCAGGGTCTCCCACGTGGGCACAGGGGTCCAAGGACTTGAGCCATCTTCCATTGCTTTCCCAGGCCATAGCAGAGAGCTGGATTGGAAGAGGAGCAGCCGGGACCAGAACTGGCACCTATATGGGATGCCGGCACTTCAGGCCAGGGCATTAACCTGCTGCACCACAGCCCCGGCCCCACAATCCCCTTTCAATGTTTAATGTGCATTGGCAGTTCTACTTCAACTAGCCACCCTACAAGAGGAGAAGGCATACATAAAGTTGGGGGTTTTATATATCTGTTCTGATGATACTTATTGAATTTTCTGACCAAATAGAGGGAAATATACACAAAGTTGAACAAAAGATCATTGAGAACATTTGATGATATCAAATTAATTAATTGAATAATACTGTTATTTTTTTCAATTCATAGAAAAGAAATGATCAGGAAACCACATGAATATCAGTAGCAGTTCTCCTCAGACTGGGAGGTGTCCTTGTTTGAGCTGCTATAACAAATGCTCTAGACAAGTGGCTTATAAGCAAAAGAAATCTGTTTCTCTTGGAAGGCCAAGATCAAGGTGCTATTCAATCAAGGGCCCACCTCCTGGCTCATAGAGGATCATCTCATTGTGTCCTCAATGTGGGGCAGGGGCAAGAGATCTCTCTCATCCAGGCACTAATCCCATTCATGAGGGTCCACCCGCATGACCTCATCACTTCCCAATGACCCCATCTCCCAATATCTTCACCTTGGGAGTTAGCATTTCAACATAGGAATTTTACAAGAACATAAACACCCAGAACATAAAAGAGGGCTGTCATTTGTAAGCTTCTAAGTCATTTCCAAAGTTTCTCAGAAAATAACAGATTTGGAAAACCTTTGAATGGCCCCAGTGAAGATTGGTCACCCCATCTATGGGCACCACAATTGTCCTCCCCACCCCACCCGTCACATCTCTCAGCAGCCTTCATTACTCCCCGTAGGTACACATGTCCCTGTGTACATGGATGGATGTGCAGTGTTGTAGTCAACATACCATGATCAGCACTTCAAGTCTTTTCTGAGTCCACATTCCACCCATAGAGTGATTTGTGTGGCTCTAGCTTTCCTCCACCGAGACTTAACTCCCCCAATGGCTGGAACTCTCTTCTTTGTGTTCAGAGTTTCTTCTTCTCCTCAGTATCAGGTGCAAAGTGGAAAGAAGGTGAGCAAGAGGCAGAAGGAGGGCAAAGCCTGTAGTATTTCAGGAGATAAGGCATTGTCACTGAGAAGAAAGAGGGTGAGGACTGGGGACACTGGTATCTAAGTGACAGGCAAATGACAACAGCCTACAGGATGCAGAATGGAGCACAGCATGGGACCCAGTGTCCTCCTTTCACAACCAATTTGACTTTACGCAGAATTCCTGGCCAAGTGTGAGGATGTTAATCCAGATACTTAGTTTTGTTGTCCCACGATGATTTCCCAATCTGATTTCTTCACAATCAGATCCTAAGTAACCTGTACTCAACGCTCAGTGCATTCACTAAGATTTCAAATGAGAAAATTGTACGGAGTAATTTTCTTTACCTGCTATTTAAGGCTTACAAGGACTAAATCCGAATAGTAATATCTTATTTTTGCTGCAGCTGGTGTTGGGGAGTCTATTTAACCACATTGACATTTTCCTAGAAAGCTACAATTTTAATACGGAATAATTCAACTTATTCATCATTGCCTATTTACACTCACGTAAACTGATGCTCCCAGAGTAACCAAAGTTTAAAATGTTAATATAAACATTATGCCTCTTTTAATTGCAATAGACACATTCCTAAGTAATTTAATTCCAACAAGACCCCTTACCAGTAAACAAAAAACACATTTTTGGCAGCTTCTCTAAACAGAACAAAGTAAAAAGAGATGGAAACTGCTTCCACAGCAAGGACCAGCAAGTTGTCTGACACCCTCTGCATTTTGAAGATGGAGATGTAGATACTAATTCTGATGCAGAACCAATCACTTGAGAGTTCTCAGAACATCTAGAAAACAAGGGCAATGTTAGAACTTGGCTACCTCTGGGCTTGAGAGTCTTATGTGGGAAGGTCTAAAGATGCTCAAACCACCAGGGGCTGGGGCGGGGACGGGGGCTGTTTTTAAATGCTGGCCTCAGCAGAAATGATTTTTTCTCATGTTGGGGAAGGAAGGTTCCATATCATTTGTATGAAGTTATGAAGGCAAATGTCTTGGGTTTGAATATGTCCACCAAAGTTCATGTGTTGGGATTTTAAACCTCAATGCAACGATGTTGAGAGGTGAAGCCTTGGAAGAAATGATGAGGCTCTGGGGTTTCTTCCCTAATGAATAGATGAAGGTCATCACAGAGGTGGGTTGGTTATCAAGGCAGTGGATTTGCTATAGAAGTGAGCAGGGGCCCCTCCTGCACTCTGACTCCCACCTCTCTTGCCCTTCTGCCTTCTGCCATGGGATAACACAACAAGCAGGTCCACACCAGATGCTGGCACCATGTGCTGAGACTTGCCAGCTTGCAGGACCAAACACCAAGCAAAGTCTATGCTTCATGCATTACCTAGTCTCAGAAAATAGACCAAGACAGCAAGCTACGGAAGCAACCAGCTCTCCTCGGCCCAGCTGGAACCCAGACAGCTGCAGTCGAGCAGGCCTCGTTGGCGGCTCAGCTGTCACTGGAAATCACCAAGTTCAGACTGAAGTGACTGGCATTAACTTGGATCATTTAAATACTGTGTAATTTCATAGGAATTTGTTTTTATTAAGTAGTTGGATAATTTGATGTGATGTGATTATGTTCCCATACAGAAAACTGAGAGGAATTCTTGGTGTAAACTGAAGGCTGTGACTTTTTTATTACAATGGATCTCCTGGCTGCAAAGCTAGCCATCTTTTAAAGGAATTTCTGTGTCTACACGTTCCAAGTCAGGCTTTAGCTCACTAATTATCAGACACTTAACATAAAATGTGTTTCTTCCTTTCTGACTTTGAAAGCTCATCTTTACTTTCATGCCCATTCACACTGCTGAGCCCCCAGAGAACAGATGCCTTGAAAGATACTGCACTGTCAGTATCTTCTCAATCAGCCTTTCGTATGGAGTGTTCTCACTCCAACACAGGGCTTCATTCTTGCCCCACCAGTGTAGTCAGAGAGATGAGTCTCTGGTTGCGGTTTTGGTTTTTGTGATTTAAGTACCAAAACTCCCACAATACTTTCTTCTTTTCTTTGTTTTCAGAAAGTGCATATGAAAAGCACTAGAAATGTGTTCACCACATGGAGACTTGTGTACATCAACGTGCATTTGATTTTCAGGTGCAGATCAGCTTGGAATCATGGAGTACAAGCTTCATTAAGTTTGTGTGGCTCAGCCCTCTTTCCAAATTTTCCTTAGAAAGGTGTCCTCTGTGATAGGAAGAAACTGAATCATCAGTCACGTCATGTCATTGCTTTGAGTAACACAGGCAAAAATGGGGTTTTGAACAAGTGTTTTTAAACTTCGGGGAAAGAACAACATGAACTGTAAAACTTTACTCTAAGGATGTTTTGGCATTCTAAATAGTCTTTAGTACTCTATTACATGATGTCTCTTTAGTAGGCTGAGTCTATTAAAATATAATCTTTAAGATTGGGCTGTGGCCAGCGCTGTGGCATAGTGGGCTAAGCCTCCTCCTGAGGTGCCAGCACTACATATGGGCACCAGTTCCCATCCCAGCTGCTCCTCTTCTGATCCAGCTCTTGGCTATGATCTGAGAAAGCAGTGGAAGTGGCACAAGTGCTTGGGCCTCTGCACCCACATGGGAGACCCAGCAGAAGCTCCTGGCTTCAGATCAGCACAGTTCCAGCCATTGCGGCCATTTAGGGAGTGAACCAGCAGATAGAAGACCTTTCTCTCTGTCTCTCCCTTTCTCTGTAACTATACCTCTCAGATAAATAAATAAAAGATTCTTTCTTTTAAAAAAAAGATTGGACTAACTACAAAGCTGAATTTTTTAATGTTCATGAAGTGGCTTATGCATAGAAGATAAACATTGTTAAGAGACAAAATCCAATCTTTTTTCAAATTCATCAAATAGGGAATAAAATAATATTGGTTTCTTACAGCATATACTAACTTTATAAAGGCAAATAAAGTCATATCTAGTGTTAGAGCTGAGATTAAACTAACTGATTCTAGGGAGACACATAAGGCTTCACTTAGGATTTGCAGCAGTTAAATATCAATGCCTTTGTTTTTCTGTGATACCATAAGGTACTTGGTGTTTGCTAATAAGTAATTTTGTGACAAGGAGAAAAACAAAATGCTAGTCAAAAGTCTATGACGTAAACTTCACAAAGCTCTGAGCCTATTCAGTTCCAGTATTCTGGGTGGCTAATCTGAATCTCTTCTTGCCACCATTTGATATATATTTGGTGGAAAGAATTAGTGCTTCAAACTGGACATAATTATAAGGAAGCAGATCCCCTGGCATGTTTCCTTAGGTGGGCACCCACAGCTCCACAGTATCCGAGATGTCCAGTCAAAAAGGACGCCTTTGCTAAGATCCAGTTCCACCAGTACAGTGTGTTTCCCATATTGCAGTCTTAGAAGGTTTTCAAGAGAGAGCGAATGACCCTAAGGGAATTAGAAGGCCTGAGGAGGAGACCATCCTGGCCTTCAGACAAGATGCAAACGTGATGGAAGTTTTATTAAACCTGCTGAGAATAAGGAGAGAAAAATTCTTTCAAAGTATAGAACTTCAGAGTGTCATGAAATGAGTGCACAATGAGAAAAATAATCAATGGCATAACAGAAGTCATGACAGAACTACTGTCCTCCATCTGTCTTGTCTGCTAAGTGTGTGGTTTATGTATCATTTGTTGGTGATGATGATTCATTCCTTCAGTGGTATTTTCTTTATGAGTAATATATTCTTTATCCAAGAATACGTTGTATCCTTATGAAAGAGTTAAGCTTATCTCAGTCTTTCCTCATAATGCTAATAGCAGAAGAATCTGTTGAGCACTTGCTATGTCCAGGAATGGCTTTAAAGGCTTCCCACAAGAACCCAGTGGGTAAGCTCTGCTACCAACCACATCGTGCAGTGGCACAGAGAAGGTCAGTAACTCATCGAGCTCTGCCCGGCTGGCGAGCAGTGGAGCCAGGATGCAAACACGGGCAGCTGGATTGCCAGCTTGGGCTTCTTCACAAGTACACTCTTATCACCTTTATCTGCTTGTGTTTTTTTCTAACTGAATTCTGGGCATAAGGAAAATTTTGGCAATGCCGATACTTTTAAAGATTCCAAAAATTAAAAACTAAAACTTCACCTGTGAATAAATTAAGAAAGAAGACTTGAGGAAGACATGATTTTTTTATATGTATTATCTGCTAAATTTGAAACTCCAATATAAAATTTTCAAGAATTCTTGCCCTGGGCATAACTCAGAGAGTGTTGTTAACCAAAAAAAGATGAGCGGTTTCTGAACCAAAGGCACATTTATTCTGGATCCCTGAATTTTATTCAGTAATAAATGGACTATATGCCTGGACAGCAAAATGCGTGCTACTGTTAGGTCTAAAGAGCAAAGACAAAGAGGCTAAACCACCACATTTTGACCCATTGCATTGCCTTACTGCCCTCATTCACAAGCTTGCTGAGTTCCAGGTTACCCACAAGAACGTTCCCTATAAAAAGCATCCTAGTGCATGGAAAGACAAGACACTGTGGCAAAAAAACATGTCCTACATGAAGGATCTCTGTGAGACCCCAGCAGAAAGAAGTGGTCATCAAAGAAGGATGTACTTTTCTCTGAAGGGAGGAGGGAACCACTTTGCTAATGGCCTTGTCTAAATACTGACAGATTGTGGGTTCAGAAGGCTTCCATAGACTAGGCAGCTCATGTCAAGAGCCTCCAGTGGTCACTGATGTCATACATAAGAGTGTTAATTGTTAAATTAACAACAGGAGTCACTGTGAACTTATTTCCCATGCAGGACCACTGTCCTTAATGAGTTGTATTATGAGAATTAACTGTAAAACTTGCTCTCAAACAGTTTTGTGTGAGTGTGTATGTGTGTGTATGTGTGTAAATTGTCAAAATCTTAGTATAGAGTTGGTCTTCTGTGTACAAAGTTAATTGAAAATGAATCTTAATGGAGAATGGGACTGGGAAGGAGCAAGGGAGGAGGAGAAGGGGTTGGGAGTGTGGGTGGGAGGGCAAGTATGGTGGGAAGAATAACTATATTCCTAAAGCTGTACTTATGAAACTTGTATTCATTAAAAAAAAGGTTTATTTGGGAGGGGGAACATCATAGCACTCTCGGAAGAACCATTTCTGTAAGTGCAGTGTTTAATATTTTAAGTGACAGCAGTTTAGTGTCAGTAGTAAGGCACACATTGTTTCTGGAAATGGTGTTTTCTTTTCATTATGTATCACATAGTAGGCCCTCAGTGAGTGTTGAAAAAATTAAATAGATTTGATTTTTCAAAATCCCAAATCCAATACAAAGATAGAAGTATTTCTTATAGGAATTATTCATAGACTTCAAGGGAAAATATTTTTAGTGTATTTCTGCTAGATTAGTTTACTTTCTTCTCTGTTCTAAAATTGACATGTATTATTGATCATCCTTTGGTATAATTATGGATATATCAAAGTATTGAAATTCGGGGGGTTACATTGGTAAAACAAGCCTAGGTTATTATCCTGTGGGAGAATTTCCAGAAAGTAATGATGTGGTTTTTGAAAAAAAGATCAATTCATTTAACAAAAAGTCAAACTTCTGATTTATTTCAGAAAGAAGAGGCATAGTAAAAATTCTCTTATGGTATACAACACTTTTACAAATGGCAAGATTCCCTATTAATATCTGCATAAAAGGGAACGGAAAGGAGAGGAGGGAGATAAAGGAGAAAGGAACAGAGAGAGTAGCATGCAGAGGAATTTCGTTTTCCAGAAGCAAGTGGGAAGGAAGGAAAGAAGAGAGGAGGGAGGGAGGGAGTCCTAAGAATGCTGACTGTGCAAGTGTGTGCTACCTGCTAGTCTTATCTTTCACATGTCCTCTGCGATACAATGCGAAATTTTATTCAGTGTTAATTCGGATCCACCAGAAGAATTAGAGAACCTCTTTATGTATGTAAAATGACCCTTTCAAATTGATCTTTCTAGTCATCCCTCAAGAGTTTTTCAAAGAAGCAGCAGAAGAAGGCAGAGAAGGGCTATCATTATCAGTAGACTGTTATTTTCATTAAAGAATATTGAAGAAAAAGTAACTACAACTGAAATGAGACCTTAAAAAAATTCACATTTGCAACCAGTATTGTGACGTAGCAAGTTAAGCCGCTACCTACAACATCAGCATCACATACGGGTGCCACTTCAAAACCTGGCTGCTATACATCCAGTCCAGCTCCCTGCTAATGCTCCTGGGAAAGCAGCAGAAGATAACCCAAGCGCTTGGGCCACTGCACCTGTGTGGGAGACCAGGAAAAATCTTCAGCCTCCTGGCTTTGGCCTGGCACAGCCCTGGCAGTTGTAGCCATTTGGAAAGTGAAACAGCAGATAGAAGATGCTCTCTCTCTTTCTATTGCTCTTTCTGTAACTCTGCTCTCTCTCTTTCTCTCTCAGTCTTTCTCTTTCTGTAACTCTGCCTTTCAAATAAATAATAGATCTTTAAAAAAAAATTCACACTTAAGACTGGGAAGTGGCAAAGAGAAAGCAGTTTAAGACCCCAATACAAATCTTTAAATCTAAGAAGAAACATACACCATTTATTTCCCATCAACTGATTTCAGATACAATATTTTTTCTAAGTTCACCTTTGTTTTCTAATGCAATGTGTTGTTCGAAATTCCTAATTCCCAAAAGGGATGGCTAGGCTGGAATCTGCCTTTTTATCCAATTTTTGTAGCTTTTTCATCACCTTCTCCATTTTCAGAACAACAAAAAAAATCAAGGGTGTCTATTTCTTGAATAGGTGCATGTCTAAAATAGGAGCATTTGATTTGTTTCAGAAAAAGACTTGACCAAAATGTGAGGTATCGAACAATGGTTCCCCAAAGCCAAGCAGATCAAACTGAGAAGCAGAAGGAGGGGCAGCCCCCCTGCCAGGAATTTCCACGGGTTCCAGTGCTCCTCAGCTTAGCGTCTTCATGTATGGGCTCCACAGTTAATGTACCATGTTTTCCATGGTTTGATGAAGACTCTCGAGCCCTTAAGATATGAATTGCTATAATTCCTAAATCAAACAGCATTCAATTCAGTTCCAGACCATTGCGGGTAATAAGACCGGTATTTCTTATTTTAATTAGTCATTTTATACTTCTAACAACTTCTTTGACTATCTTGGATTACTTGTTTGTTTATATGTGATAAAAGCCGTATTTTGCTAAAAATATGAATGCTACATTTGAATGTCCATTTACATTCTAGTAGTTATAGAAATAAACTTTCTAGGCCTTTAGATTATAGCTTTTTATAGGCACTGAATACAATCACCTAATCTATTTTAATATTATCCCTTTCAGCTGTCTCATGAGTGTCTCCTAACACAGCAGAGCTATCAAGTTGATAATATGAATTCAAGACTAAATGGCTGAACACTCATCAGACACTGTCTGTTCATTTGCAGAGAAATTTGTGGCTGACATTTGAAATTGTGAAGATAAATTAAAAAAAATCATGTGGCCACATAAAAGTAGCATATACCATTACTGCATTTTAAAATTCCTAAGTATGAAGACTATCCTTGTATCCTAAAGACAATTTCATTATATAGAATTCTTGCTCAATAAATATATGACATTAATAACTACATAACTGAAATAATTCATACTATAATTAATAACTATTTTTCTCAAAATGTATATGCTAATTAGTAAGATTATCTCTCAAGCATACAAACAGCTAAAACAATTTTAAAAAATTATGTAGTGGTGGATGCTCAACCTAGTGTTTAAGATGCTGGTGAAGACAACTGCATCCCATATCAGGGTACCTGGGTTCCAATACTCAGCTCTGTCTCCCGACTCAGTGTCTTACTAATGTGGATCCTAAGAGGCAGTGGTGATGGTTCAAGGAGTTAGGTTCCTGTCACCTACCATGAGTTGAGTTCCCAGCTCCAGGCTTTGGCCTGGCCCTGCACAAACTCTCGTAGGCGTTTGAGGAGTGGGCCAACAAATGGCCACTCTCTCTCTCCCCTTGTCTCTCTCCCTCCCTCTCTGCCTCTCTTCTCTGCCTCTCAAATAAACAAATGTAAATTATTAAATTATATAAACAAATAGAGAGATATGATGATACATTCATTCTTTGGTCACCAACAGTTAGAGACTCAATTTATGTACTTCCCATTTATTGCATGTCTACTGTACTTTATATTCCACTTAAGATGTTTAATAAGTTAATTCTTGGCATAAGCATTCAAAGCACATTACAGTTTCTACATTAAAAAATGAGATGGAGGAATAACACAGCTAAAATGCCCCAGACTCAGGATTCTTATCTGGTCCAACTTCAAAAGCTTCCCATTGAACTGCACTGCCTCATCTTTATTCATTGTAGAATTATAAGAAGCCGTTTTTCTTCAATGCATGGCAAACTCAGGGAATTCATTTCTTGGGAATAAAGCCCTGACAGTAAACAAATAAGAATTTCTCAGGAGATCTGGGAAATGTAAGAAGAATCGCCCTGTGTCTTTTAAAGCCCCTAAGCTTTATTTGCCCATCTTCTATTAGGACAATTCTTTTGCTCCTTGCATCAACCACTGAGACAAAAATTCAGAAATGGCTCTGACCCTGTGTACAAATTCAAGGACCCTAGCTGTCAGGCCAGGTGGAAGAAGCTATGTATGATGCTGATCCACTCTGTCCAGGTCTCTCAGTGGTTGTTCAAAGGCCATTATCAAACTTAAGAATCAAAACAACTACACTGACAAGAGAAATGGAGTCTAAATATCCAAGGCTCAAAATGAGTCTCAGCCTTAGAGTTATATATACATAGGGACCATCCAGAAATCCCACATAAGCCGCTTGGAATTGGATCACAACTCCAGTCCCCATTCCTCCAGCCACCAGTTGTGTAGCTTTAGCTGTCACTTACACTCCCTTGATTGCAATGTTCTTGCCTCTAATACAATCATGTATGAAATCACAATGCTGGAAGCAAATGCAAGCAAAAGTGTTGGCTCCCACCCTGTCAGCCTCTCTCTGGTTTCTAAGTCACGGCCTTTGGACCCTGCCGTGAGACTCTGGGTTTCTGAGAAACCCCTGGGCACCTTCCTACCCTAAGTCCTACAATCATGAAACACCTAACGATATCCTCAACTAATATAATTTTCTAGAATTCCTACAGGAGTCAGTTTATATGCTGGTCCCCAAGAAACAGAGTTTCTAGAATACCTAAGGGAAGTTAGGGTGGAGAGGTTGTGACACCACATGTCTTCTCTGAGGGTGGCTGAGTCGCTGTAGCAAACAGATAGTGCCTTTCCTGCTAGGAGGTATTAAAGACCAGTCCAAAAAGGAAGGTATTTGCCACAATTAAATTGAGGCTTCTCCCAAAATCATATCCTGGTATTGCATGGAGGGAACGAGTGTTTAATGAGCAGGGGCCCAAGTGCAGTCCCATGGGTAAAGATTAATGGGTGGGGCTCAGGAATGGTGAGGCAGAGATACACCAGAGTAACGTCAACAACGACCGAACAATGCTGAGCCACCTGCACAACTCCACTGTGGGGAGTCGAAAGCCCTGCCTCTGATGGCCTTAATGCAAGGACGTTCTGCTGTAGCATCAACGTTTTACAACCAACATTTCTAGGGAAACCCAACTAGCGTCCCTGTTCTGCATAAGAATATGCAACACATGAGGACGAGCTCAGCCCTGATGTAGAACCACGAGGAGCATTTATTGGTGCTGGTAAATTTTTTCAGGCTAGACAGTCCTGTCCACCTGACCCTCATCTGAGGTATGTTGAAAGCCAATGTGATTTTTTTCACAATTTTTACCTATAAAGAAACTGAAGTGGGCGGGTATCATGGCTCACTTGGCTAATTCTCCACCTATGGCGCCAGCACCCCGGGTTCTAGTCCCAGTTGGGGCTCCGGGTACTAGTCCTGGTTGCTCCTCTTCCAACCCAGCTCTCTGCTGTGGCCCGGGAAGGCAGTGGAGGATGACCCAGGTGCTTGGGTCCCTGCACCTGCATGGGAGACTGGGAAAAAGCATCTGGCTCCTGGCTTTGGATTGGCACAGCACCGGCCATAGCAGCCATTAGGGAAGTGAACCAATGGAAGGAAGACCTTTCTCTCTGTCTCTCTCACTGTCTATAACTCTACCTGACAAATAAAAGAAAAAAGAAAAAAAAAGAAATTGAGGCATACTGTAGGAAATGACTCAAAGATACTTTGATGTAGAAAA
Source organism: Oryctolagus cuniculus (assembly GCF_964237555.1). Lineage (NCBI taxonomy): Eukaryota > Metazoa > Chordata > Mammalia > Lagomorpha > Leporidae > Oryctolagus > Oryctolagus cuniculus. Next base: position 103,931,445 of record NC_091433.1, on the reverse strand, counting down.
GTTTCCAAATTTACAAAACACAGTCATATACATTATTTCGTTTGATTTTAGAAGCAGTTATAGAAGGTGACTTAGGCAGGTGAGTTTATTCCCATTGTAGACACCAGACAGGCTAATGGTATAAAGCTGATGCATACTAGATTTAGGATAGGAACCCAAGTTATTGGCTGTCCATATTAGTGCCTTTCTGAACCCACTATCCTCTTTCACAACCAGATGGGCACAGTTTTGCTCCAAGCCCTTAAGGGGATTAGCCATCGGTGCCCTTGAAACTGGGGATCCCTTTACTGTGCTCTTAGAAACTAGGGTCTACTTCCCGCTGAAGGCCAAACAGTTGGGTGGCAAAAGAGGATCCTTACTTCAAAGGGAAAGAAACTCTGAAAAGTTCATAATAAATGAATCTCAAAGAGAAATGGTCAAAATGCTGGTCTTTATTGCCCCATGCACATCCTTTATATGGAACCAGTGGCTGCAAAAGATAGACATCCATGAGAGACTACCCTGCTCCCCAGGGTTGCTTCTAAGACCCAGATGTCAGTAGTGGCCCTAGGGAGGGATGACTTATAAGCAGATGCCAACAACTTCCAACGGAGCCTCAGATGGCTTTCTCAAGTCCCAAATATGTTTGCTTTTCCGAGTCTCTTCCTCTGTAAAATTTAGACTACACCTAACATTTTCCAACTGTATTGATATAAAACAAACTTATTAAATTTATATATGTAAAAACTTTTCTTTGACCTAAAAGTTCCTTTTTTTGCCTTCGGAATTTTAAACAAATGACACCATTTTTTGTGAGTTCCCAGGCACTGGGCCCCTGTGCCGCATGAGTGAGCCAGCCCTGGCCTCAACATTTCCCATGTTTGCCAAGTCACATGTTCTGCCCACTCTCCCTTTTGTTCTTTGCTGTTGTGGTTCAGTTTTGAAAAACGATGACTAATCACAGCCATGTCATATATAAGATCAAAGAAAAAAAACCTTCTCTTTCTTCTCTGATGTCAGAGAACTCTCAAATCTCTAGCTACAGTTTTAATCTCTCTGCTTTTATTAAGCTTCCAAGAGTTGAGTTGTCACCAAATATGTTAGTGCTACAAAATATTGTTAAGTCAGCTGGGCTCACCCTTCCAGCTGTTATAATAAATGGACAAAGTAACGGAAAACCGAAACCCCAAGTGGTTTTAACAACGCGATGATTGATGATTGATTTCTATTTCTCTTTTCTCCTCCCCTGCATTTGGCTGCAAATTACTTAAACCCTCTCCCCAGTGTTTTGGCCCTGGAGTAGGCATGTACCCTTGCCAATATGGAGAATTTGAGCTGGGCTTTCATGCCTTGGAATCCACTATGTACTCAATCCCTGGGCCTTTTGAGCTTCAGCCATAATTAGTTGTAATGTGTTTATGGGGCCAAGAGAATTTAAAACATGCAAGACATGAGTCAGGACAGGATGATATCAAAATCCTTATTTATTCTGGGGTTTAGTCTAATCTCACTGGGTTCCACACACATCATTGTTTTTCTTAAATATTAGCAGTGTAGGGAGAGATGGGAAAATCCCTTCAGGATTTAGACATTCAGGCCCTTACCCAACCGATTCAGATTTCCTTGTGGAAGGGTTTATGTCCCTGAAACTCACATCCTAGACAATGGGCTCAGCCCTGGAAGGTCATGTTTTGTTTTCCTTTCATTTGGCTAATAAACTAGTACATATTTGCTCTCACGACCAGAAATCATCTTAAACTGTGTGTGAGCTTATTGAATGCCAAGAAAATGCAGGCATAAAATGAAAAGCTAGGAAGTGGGAACCAGGTGTTGCCTTTGGGAGGCTCTCCATAGCCATTGGGGCAGTCTTGAAGGAACTCTTCACAGTGGTTAAAAAAAATCTAGGCTATTTTCAAAGACCCCTTGTGAATTTGTCCCACTTGTATGGCCCATAAACCCTATGCATGGTGGTTTCTGAACACAAAGCCCAGCCTGGCTTCAGGGAGCTGCAAAATAAGCAAACTGATTCCACAGTGCAATTTAAAAACAGAAGAAGGTACCCTTCCCCAAAAAGACCCCAAACTACACCCAACTCTGACACCACCTCCTCAGAGCTAGCATCAGATCAAGATTCCACTATTCTAGATATTATTCAGCCTTCAAAAAGATGAAATTCTGACATATTACACCATGAATGAACCTTAAAGGCATTATTTTAAGTGAAATAAGCTAGACAAAAAAGGCCATGTATTGCATGATTCCACTGCTGTGATGGTATGTACTGAAAGGCTGTGCCCTCGCCCCAGCAAATGCTTAGGTTGAGGTCCTCAGCCTAATGTGATGGGGCCCCTGGGAGGGGATGTGGTTGTGATGTGGGAGAACCACAATGAGGTTAATACCAGTATCAGCAAAGACAGAACTTGCTTCCTCACTCTAATCTCTGCCATGGGAGGACAAGACAGGAGGATGACCAAGTGAAAACCAGGAACAGAGCCCTCACCAGCACTGAACCAGGCTGGCACCCTAATCTCAGACTTCCCAGCCTCCAGAGCTATAAGAAATAAATTTCCGTTGTTTAACTCTCCTGATCCATGGTGACGTTATAGCAGCCTGAAATGATGAGCATGGATGGGGTTCCCCGAATAATCAAATTCATAGAGAGAGAAAGTAGGGTAGCAGTTGCCAGGGGCTGCGGGTTAGTGTTCAATGGCTATGGTTTTTTAGTTTGGGAAGATAAAGAAGCTTTGGAGACAGACAGTGGTGATGGTTCCCCAAAAAATATGAATGTGCTTAATGACACTGGGACTTTACACTAAAGCCTAGTTAAGATGATAAACTTGATGTTATGTATATTTGATCACAATTTTTAAAAATGGCTCCATCATTCATATCAATTCTTTGTGTAATGGCTTGTGTACATAAAGCCTCCATTAAAACAGAAATGATTTTCCCATAGCAGCTTGTATGTCAACAATCACTAATAGGTGAAAGCAGAGATTCTTGACCAGGGTCCATGGCTTCTGATTTCCAGTGAAGAGAGCCAGACAAAGCATGCAAAAGGCACGTGAAATTGTTGTTTGGTGCAAGAGTGACAAAGAGACAATGAGATAGAGATATGGGGGGAGAGAGAATGACAGAGATAAACACACACACACACACAGAGAACACACCAAAATTGTTCCTAGGACAAGGGTCATAATTTTCATAATTATTTCTGATGAGTCTGGGCCCCAGCCCATGAAAAAAGCCCCAGTGATAGACTGCATTGGTTTGTTTCATCAACACCATATCTTTGGAAAGGAAGTGACAGTACTGGACATCAATCACAATGGTAGTAGCTATCCTTTGTGGAATATTTTCATGTATAACACACCTATCTGCACATCTCTAGATGGTAGCTTCAAATGTTTCTTAAAACAACACTGTACAACAGCTCTTACAGTTGATTTTCTTCCAGATTTTAAGTATTCTTTTTAGAATAGTTGTAAAATACACTTATTGTAAAAAATATTCCACTTAGCTGATTGAAAGTGTCAAGTGACATTTTGTACCTTCACAGAGCTGTGCAACCATCACCACCCTCCAAATCCAGACCTCTTCACCTTACCTGAGAGTCTACACCCCAACCATTCTATTTTCAGCCTCTATGAATTTAACAAATTTATGGTCGTCCCATAAATGAAATCATACATGATTTGCTTTTTTGTGACTGGCTTATTCCACTCAGCATGATGTCTTCAAGGGTCATTCATGATGTAGCATTTGTCAGAACCTCCTTCCTTTTTAAGACTGAATCATATTCTGTTGTGTGACTATAACATACTTCTTTTATCCTTTCATTCATCAGTGGACACTTGGGTTGCTTTCATTTTTTGGCTATTGTAAGTAACACAATTATGAATGTAGATTACAAATAGGAGATATTAATTTTATCTTCACCTTATAAATGAAGACACAGAGAAGGAAGTCACAACCAAATGGTATATGGGATTGAACCAGGGGTGAAAAATCTATCTCTCTGCATGTTATATAACATGAAAATAAATAAATAAATAGTTAAAGAATATTATTTTAAAACATAGAAAGCTTTATTTACATAGCTAATATGAAATTATTAAATCCTTAATAATTGCTTGGTGGCATGACACTCATTCCATATTCAAATCTCCCCGAGAGGGTCACTTTATCCCTTCCAGTTGGCCTATATGAATCATATACAAACTGGAATCACATAGTTCATGGTTGGTGACCTAAATTTCACTGAATCCAGGGCTGCCCTTTTTCCCTTTTTTATGTCATTGGCTTTTTGAACATCAGCCAGGTTGGTTGTCCTGGAGAAGTAGCTCCTTGAATTAATCTGGTCACTTCTTCCCAATGTCCTTTAAGTTGTATTTCTTTTTTAAAAGATGTTTATTTATTTATCTATTTGAGAAGCAGAATGAGAGAGAGAGAGAAAGAGAGAGAGAGAGAGAGAGAGAGAGAGATTGTCCATCCACTGTTCACTCCCCAAACAATTGCAAGAGCCAGGGATGAGTCAGGCTGAAGCCAGGAGCCTAAAACTCCATGCAGGTCCCCCACATGGGTGGCAGGGGCCCATGCACCTGGGCCATCTTCTGCTGCTTTCCCAGGAGCATTAGACAGGAGCTGGATCAGAAATGGAGTAGCCAGACACGAACCTGTGCCCATTTGGGAAGCATGCATTTCGGGAGGTAGCTTAACCTGCTATACCACAACAGTGGCCCCAGAACAATCCCTCCTTAATACCAGTTATCCTGTGGCAGACACCTTCATGCTGTGAGGCCATGTGGATGAGCACTGAGAAGCCAGACAGGTGAGCAAATCCCTGTGCACTTGCAGGCCCCCCTGCAAGTCATTCTCCTTCTCTCTGTAATTCTGCCTTTCAAATAAATAAATCTTAGAAAAAAAAAAAAAGAAGGAGTGTTCTAAGTGACAAAAGTGGAAGTTGTAGCTCTTAAGACACAGCCTGTGGACAGAAAGCATCACTTTCACATCATCCTATTGGCCAGAACAAGTCACAAAATACACTCTGTCTCTTGCTGTCCTGGCCACAAGAAAGATGTGCAGAGTTAAAGTGGCCCTTGCTGGGGCTGGCACTGTGGCATAGCGAGTAAAAGCCGCCGCCTGCAGTGCTAGCATCCCATATGGGCACTGGTTCAATACCCAGCTGTGCTACTGCCAATCCAGCTCTCTGCTATGGTCTGAGAAAGCAATGGAAGATGGCCCAAGTCCTTGGGCTCCTGCACCCTTGTGGGAGGCCCAGACGAAGCTCCTGGCTCCTGGCTTCAGATTGGCCCAGCTCTGGTGGTTGTGGCCATTTGGGGAGTGAACCAGCGGATGGAAGACCTCTCATTCTCTCTGCCTCTGCCTCTCTGCCTCTCTGTAACTCTGCCTTTCAAATAAATAAACAAATCTCTTAAAAAATAAATAAAGTGCCTCTGGCTGGAAGTGACAAGCTAATCCTTGCACTGTGAAGTTCCTGGCATACATACCTAAAGATTTCCTCCATTCTTGAGTTTCATCATCTATCGTATGTTATGAAATGGAGACTTTTAAGTCAGTTGACTTTCCTACCTTTTTTGTCCAGATTTTTCCTTCATCAACTTGGGCTTCTACATTTGTAGGCAAAGGCAAGATAGATGCTTGATTCCTTTCCTTCAATTGTCAATATTCAGACAAATGATTTTTTTGTGTTGGGAAGCATACATACAGAGAGACAGAGACAGACAGACATAGAGTTAGTTCTCATTCTCGATTCATTCCCCAAATACTCACAATTGGCCAGGTGAATGGATTAGGTGGCGTGCCAGGAACAGGGTAAAGCCAGGAGCCAGGAACTCAATCCAGGTGTCCCATTTAAGGAGTGGGATCCACTCAGATGCAGGACATGGGCCTCCTAGCTGACTTCTTAAGCACCAGGCCAAAAGCCTCCCCCCAGACAAAGAAGTTGAAGTCTTACTTATCTCCGACGGTTGTCAATGAATTGGTTTGTTTTTTGTGCACTTGTGTACTTTGGTTTTGTTATTGTGTTTAAATTCACCCTCTTAGCATCACTGAGCATTCCAATTTAGTGAATTTCAATTGATTAGCCATTTTTTGATGCTCAGCGTGCTGCCTCTTTGGCCAGTGGTGCCCCTTCACATGTCTAGTGTGTCATTATGATATTAGCCCACCAGTCATTCATTGCCGCCTGGCTTTCTCACACACAGAAATGTCCAGCTCATGTGTGTATTTCCTATCACAGAACTGGATCATTTCAATGAGAACATAACATTCACAGACTACTATTCATCAACTCAAGCCTAACACAATGTTGCAACTCTATTTGTCCTTACAAAATATTCCTCCCAGATGCACAAGTTAAACGATGGCATCGAAAGTCGCTTGAAACAATTATTTTCTCTCTGTGATAATGTCACCAAATTGATAGAGAGCAGGTTCATTCATCTCAGCATATTTTGAAATGTAAATGGCATATTTTTGAATGTGCAACATGTTGACATGATTCCGAGAAGTCTCATTTCCATCTGTCCCTCCTGCACTTTCCTATAGGTAATGATTTGTACTTTTTTATTTCTCTCTCCAGTGCTGCTTTTTGAAAAATAAGCAAATAGGTACATGTATTTATGCCACCTCTCTTTCTTACATAAAAGGCCTGTGTTCTACATTGTCTTGCTTTCAAACCATAATATACACTGAAGAACGCTCCCTATCCATGTGTGGAGATTTTCCTCATGATGCCTTGTTTCTCTTAGGGGTACAGAATTCCCTTATTTGGTTGCTCTATTGCTTAGAACTCCAGCTCACAATTGATGCTATTGATGGGGACACCTTGGTTGTTTCCGATCTTTTTTTTTTTTTTTTTGGACAGGCAGAGTTAGACAGTGAGAGAGAGAAACAGAGAGAAAGGTTTTCCTTCCGTTGGTTCACCCCCAAAATGGCCGCTACAGCTGGCACTGCGTCGATCTGAAACCAGGAGCCCGATGTTTCCTCCTGGTCTCCCATGCGGGTGAAGGGCCAAAGCACACTGCACTCCCAGGCCACAGCAGAGAGCTGAACTGGCATAGGAGCAACCAGGACAGGATCCGGCTCCCCAACCAGGACTAGAACCCCGGGTACCGGCACCGCAGGTGGAGGATTAGCCTAGTGAGCTGCGGCACCGGTTCCAATCTTTTACTGATACAAATATGCTGCAATTCAGTACATATATACCTTACTATATTTTTGGCAGTGTATGTGGAGGAAAGAACCCTAGAAATGAGTCTCTGGATCCACGTGTACAATTGTATACAGTTTTTCTAGATATTTCCTAATTGCCTGCCACAGGGGTTGTATTATTTTACATCTTCCCAAACACTGCATCATAAGGCCTGTTCCCTCACAGCCTCATCCACGAAATCTGCTGACAAGCATGAGTTTTTGCCAGTCAAGTGTCTAAGTGCTCTCTTTATTTTCCTATGACTGAGGCTGAGTACCTCTTGGCTTATTTCAGTCCATTTACTTTCTTCTATGAATTCCTCACTGATACCCTTTGCTCATTTTGCTATTAAATTGTCCATCTTTTTCTTCTCTGATTTTAATGGTCCTTTATTACTTATGGCATAGCAGCTTATAATAGCAGCTTGCCAAGGTATGTTTATTTAATATGCTGATAGGACTGTCTGTTCGTAGGGGTTTTCAAGACACTTGACATTGGGAAGCTACCCCAGGGTTGGTTCCAGGGCCAGGTCTACACACTGGAAGGTTCGGGGAAAGGCCTGAGAAGTTCCTACTTGGACAGAATTAAGCTCATGAACTGTTCTCAGCTGGGAGCTTCCTGCAGCCCACACGTCATGCACCAGTCTAATCACAAGTGTCTCAGCAGGCAGTTCCTAACAGTAGAAGCAACAGAAGATCCATCCTCAAGGAGACTTAGGGAGGATGGCTGCTTTGGAGGCCTGCAGAAAGGGCCCCCAACTGTCCCTGGACCCCAACTGTCCCTGGAGCTTCGCATCTCTACTGGGAGCTTGTTGTGCTAGCCAAACTTTTTCTTTGCCTGGATTAATGGAGCCATGTTTTTTTGACTTCATCAGGGTTTGGCTGGAAGCCAAGACACTTAACCTGTTAGGGCTCAGAAAGGTGGCTCACAGGGAGTTCATTATGGCATGTGCACAGGCACAACACCAATTCAGTGTGATAAACTTCGGGCAACTGACTCTCTCTTGGATCCCCATGATGAGTGGGGACAGAAGCCTAGAAAAATGCACAGAAGGTGGTGGCTATTGGCATTACACAGGAAAAGAAGGGTGCATTCGTGTCTCCCAAGCCTAGAGGCCAAGAGAAGTATCAAATTATTTCACAGTAAAGTCAGAGAAATAAAAGTGAACACCATGTCAGTTATGTCATCATTTTCTCCACTCCCACTCCTAATCCAATTCCTATATTTCAAATTAGCCAGTACAGAGGATTTTGAATGTCTCCAACACAAAGAAATGATCAATATTTGAGGCTGTGGATATGCCATTCACCCTGATTTGATCATTATTCTCTCTCTCTCTCTCTCCCTATATATATGTGTGTGCGCGCGTGTGTGTGTGTGTGTGTGTGGAAATGCCCCCACTTTACCCCATCAATATGCACAATATTATATGTCAATTAAAAATAAAAATATTTTAAAATGATACAATAAGGATATTCCAACACATTACATCATGCTTTAAATTTTTTTTTTTTTTTTTTTTTTTTTGACAGGCAGAGTGGACAGTGAGAGAGAGAGACAGAGAGAGAAAGGTCTTCCTTTTGCCGTTGGTTCACCCTCCAATGGCCGCCGCTGCAGCCGGGCGCACCGCGCTGATCCGATGGCAGGAGCCAGGATCCAGGTGCTTTTCCTGGTCTCCCATGGGGTGCAGGGCCCAAGCACCTGGGCCATCCTCCACTGCACTCCCTGGCCATAGCAGAGAGCTGGCCTGGAAGAGGGGCAACCGGGACAGAATCCGGTGCCCCAACCGGGACTAGAACCCGGTGTGCCGGCGCCGCAAGGTGGAGGATTAGCCTATTGAGCCACGGCGCCGGCCATCATGCTTTAAAATTTACAAAGCCCTTTCACACAACCATCACACAAGGGTGAGGTGAAGAAATTTAGAGACCACACTCTAGACCTGAAACCAGAAGCTTAGTCAGATTAAGTTGCTCGGCATCATACAACTAGTGAAGGAGAAAGCCAAGACTTGAAACCAGACCAATGCCTGCCACAAAGGAGTACAATGCCCATGCGTAGAAAGGCCCATGCTTGGTTAAATGCTCTGCTACTGTCATAAAAATATTCTTAATACCATTTCTACAGGGTATCCTGTGTTTTTGTTTGGCACAGAACTTCCCCAGTTATGTAGCCCATTCTCTGCAGAATACAAGTCTCCTAATAATCAGAGCAGTAGATCTAAACTCATGGAAACGAGATTTCACGAACATCCTTTGCTCCCAGTGGCGTTGGTTGGTATTGAGGTTTTGTGTCAAGAAAATAGTTGAACTGTTGAAGACCTTACACCCACTAGACCAGGCTCTGGCTGCTTCACCCCGTGAGCCCTTCAACCAGGGCCACGTGCAAAGGGGTCCCTCCAGGCTGCTTTTAACAATATTTTTGATGCCTAAAACATGTAGGACAAATAGTATAGCTGTTTTATTATTTAAATCAGGACAAATTTCTCTGCAAAATAAACAAAGATAGTAGAAGGGCATGTTTAAAAAAGAGAAAAGAAAAATGTTTGTTGTCCTGGGATATTATTATACTGAAAATTAATCCAAGCAAGCCTTAACGCAGGGCTCTAAAATCCATTTTTTGTAAAGAGATGTACATTAAAACATGCTCGTGCTGGGAATATTCCATCAAGAATTCCCAAGGGAGCTGGGAGAATTATTGTCACTTTCAAAGATACCTGATTTAGCCATGAGACCTATCCATGGAAGCCGCATGTGTGGCATCATTTGAGCATCACAAAAGCCTTACATAAGTTTTCTACAAAAATGTATAAGAGTTGCTAGCTATCTAATGAGAATTTCACTAATTAATTTGAAGGATGTCAGAGGGGATGAAAAAAGAGAAAATGAGTAGAGATAGCTAAAAAAAAAATAAAGGAAATCTGATCAATATATATTTGCTTACTCAAACGACATTTTAAAGGGAAGGCTTTGTGCTCCTGGTCCCTTCCTAAACACGGGACTCCAAGAGAAATAAAGTAAGTATACAATACTTTAGTAAATGTGATGGTATGAGTCCTTATTACTAACAGAGTGTGTGATTTTTTTTTTTTTTTTTTGCCATCATGGGTCATATGCTAAAATGCAGTGTAAATTTTAAAGGAAAGAGAAATGTTTCCAAACATCTATTAGTTGGAATAGCATTGTGGCCAGTTTAACCAATTTCTTAAGCAAGTCGATTAGAGAAGAAGATCTTTCAGGTATCCAATTTGATTTATTATTCACGTGGGAATCAACAGAGAATAGATCTTGATATAAATTCCTCTGTTGGTTTTATTATATTGACATTTTGGCGGATAGATAATATATAGAACCCCTGGGTATATCACTATCAAGGATGTTATTGATTCTATCAGCAGCATTATCCTGCAATTTTCCCTCATAACTATTTATGCAACTCTCTCTGATTTGTAATTCAGTCGTAATCTTTTTCGGTGGCGGCTGCAATTTTCTTTCCACGAGGTACCTGGGCTGGGTCCTGAAACAAGGCTCGGTTTTAAGCTCCAACATTTGGAGTTTCGTTTTAGAATAATGGAGAAGAGATCAAAGAAGTTTTAGAATCGGAATGAATCATTCGGGATGGGAAGGAAACATTAGTCTTTTATTTTATTAGTTTCATGAGGTGGATCAGAGATAAGCAGCAGCAAAGTGGGAGAACACAGATAAAATCAGAGGCGATTTCACAAGGGTAGTGTGAGAGGAAATTAGCAGGAACCTGATGCTGCAACAAAGTTGCCTCTGCTTTTCCCTGCTGGCCCCTCTGGGAGCTGCTTCTGGAATGTTTCACAGGCAGGGACCCCGGCAAGGGGCCAGAGCTGGGGAGGGAGATGAGTAGCTTTTCCTTACTTAATTGAAGGATAGCCATATAAAGGTGATCCTGTAAAACCTACTCATGAACTTCTGTCCTTCCGTGGTCAGGAGGAAACCAATAGAAAAATAACATAAGAAACAGAAAAGTATTCACACCCTGAAGCCAAAGCCAGGGTCTCCGTAGGGAAGTTCTACAAACTCTAGGGGACAGGAAAATAACACAGTTGTCATCACTGAACCATGAGAGTATCTGTTCTTTCTTTCCTTATTTAGTTACTTATTTCTGAGTCTGAGAAAGAAACCATTCCCATCCACTGGTACACTTCCCAAATACCCTCAAATGACCTGAAGCTGAGAGCCAGGAATTCAATCCAGGTCTTCCACATGGGAGGGAGAAACCCAATTACCTGGTCCATCACTTGCTGCCTCCCCAGGTCTACATTGGCAGGAAACTGGAATCAACAGCTAGAAAAGCAATCAAACCCAGGCACTCCAATGTGGAACGTGGGCTTCTTAACTGCTAAGCTAAACATCCCACCCCAATACTTCTGATAAATAAATCTTTAGATGATTGCATCCTTGTTCAAACACTGTAGAGTATACTTAAACTAAGACCACTATGATGTTCCCAGACAATATAATCTTGTGGGACCACCATTGTACATGCGTGCTGTGGTTTACTGAAATGTCGTTATGGAACATGTGATGCTTTTTTATCTGCTCTGCGCTATGAGCGGAACTGAAATTCTGGAACTTTAACTTTTAATTTTGCTCAAACTTAGTGCCCAGGATCATAGCATTCTCCATCACAGATCCATGGATCCTCACATTTACTGCAAAGGGAACAGGCAATCCAGCCACTGCCTAGCAGCAACCACACCTACAGCCAGGTTATATTTTCCTATAGATTAAAATTATAGGACAGCAAGAGCCCCTCCCCACCACCTTGGAAGAACACTATTTCCACAGTAGAATCTGCCTTGTCCGGGTTTTTGAAGCGCCTGGCTTTTGAAGCTCCCACCTCCTCTTTGTATTGTGACTCCACAGAGGGGCTTACCAGTGAGGTTGATTTCCTCTCTCCTCCACATCACTACAAAAGCTGGGAGGTGGACGCCCTTCCCATTTGCTTGCTTAATCTAGGAAATGCACAGGAGCCTCTTGCCTTGTAATACACAGTCCGCCTCATTCATAAAGTCTTGTCCTGGAAAATGCCTCATTCATTCCTGCAGAAGACCCACCGTTGGGAGGGCAAGGGCATTGAAAACCTTGGGAGATAGAAGACAATAGTGGAGTGCTTGGCAGCCGTTTGCAGGCTGCTTTAGCAACATGCCCCAGTGCCAGGGAGAGGATAAAACGCTGCAGTTGTTTACTTGTCTCTCCGGAGCAAAGGGAGTCTCTCTGCCTACAATAGAGATGCCAAATCCTCAGGACCCAGGCGACAAAACGATGAGCTGCACCGGGCATTGGCATCCAGTCCTGTGCTCTGAGAAAGCAAGGCATTTTGCTTGAAAGCGTTCCTTGTTGAACAAGAAAACAAGAATTGTGGGATTTGTTGTCAATCAGGGGCTAGGTGGCTTCCTCTCTCATGGATGCCCACCAAGCCTGCCTGTGTCCAGCCAGGGAGACACACTGGCATGCCTCCTTGGCCGCCCGAAAGGCAGATGCATCCCACTCCTCTGGATCCCATGTCAGGGAACTTAGATTTTTTTTTTTTTTTTTTTTTTGCCAACGCGCCCCTTGTTGGTGTTTGCCAAATAATAAACACGACAAGATCCAGATTCATAGGACATCCACTGTAACTCCTTTGGCAGGGAGAGAGCCCTCTGGAATCCTAAGCATAATCGCTCTGTGTTTACTTCTCCACCAGCGGCATAATGTGACTGATTTACAAGAGTTTAACTCAAGTGGTAATCTGACAGTGACGAAGAGCTCCTCACTTACACTATCATATTCGTTGCCTCCTCTATTAAGGCAGTGTGGTCGATAATTGGAAGGCTTTCATGTCTAGTGGTTCTGACAAGCCTCTTCCTCAGGTCACATATGGGCGGTCTAGCTCTCTGCTCAGCCCAACAGTGGCAAATAATTTGAACTGAGAAAGTATTGTTCTGCTCGTATTGTGGAGCCGGGGCAGTTCAAGAGAAGTGCGACTGGGCTCGGGCTACCCGCTGGTGGGTAGTAAAATAAGATGGACATGATACTGGGTCGGAGTACAATTAAATCCATTTTGCACCAACGTGTTGCTGGACAGATGAGTTTCCACACGGCAGAGCGTTATGGTCTTTAAGGTAGACTGAACTAATAGATTGGTGTGGAGCCCACTGAAGTTACTAAGGATGAGAAAGCAGGCAGTAGTACATTTGATCTACAGGTTTCTCATATGCTCCACGTCATGCTGAGTTTTTATAGCTCCTGGCTTTCAAAAAGCCTGTTTCAAAGAGGTTTGCGCTAGACTGGGCATGCAGTTTTGCTCTGCAGATATTGTCGCTACCGATTTAGTGGAATGCAATTAGGAAGCCTAAATTAAGTGGTAATGGAGAACCAGCTCTTGAAACTGGGGTTTCCACGGCAACCACTGCTTACAATACAGGCTTCAGTTAGTTTTCCCACTTTATCTGCAAAATGCACAATTGAGCTTTAAAACAGCTCTGCGCTGAAAAACGCACTGTAAACAACTGTTTGCAACGAGAGTTTTACACTGTCTTTAAATACAACAAACTATCACATAAAATTCACTTGTCCACACTAATAAAGCAAAATCTGAGTTGCCAATCGGTGAGGGATGTTACAATGTATCCTTTCCTGCCCATTTTCAGGTTTATTTTTAAGGGGAGATGTCACGAGTCATTAGGTCTCTCAACTTTGGTCATTCTTGCTCCATTTCCAGCTCCCCTGACAGTCTGTGTTTCCCATCAGCCCCTTGCTAAAATGCATTTTCATTTCAGCAAACCCGGCATTGTCTTAAATAAACAAACCTTTCAAAAGGCTCTTTTCAAACGCTCATAACCTTTCATAGATTTCCCTCATACACATGCAAGACTTGTGTGTGCTGATTTCTATTTATCTTCTTTCCAGATTACTACTCCTTCAAGTCTTCCAAACCCATGTTCCAGTTCTCGGTACACCGGATGGCTAACCAACTAGGATCCACTTGTGCCAACCTAGGCAGGCACGGCAAGACAGTTAATTGACAACAGCTGAAGTTGGTGAGCTTTTAAACACATGGTTGTTTATAATAACTATGGAGAACTTGTATGTCTGTACAATTCATTTTGTTTCATGGTTGGGAACCCATACTTTATGATCATAAGATTGTCATTATTGTTTGGTATATCAGCAGCACGCACACACACATAGACAACCAGCTCTATGTACGCAAGCATTTTTTTTTAAGTGGGAGAAAAATCAATTGAGCTCTGAAAACAGGAGAGAAAGATGGAATGAAATTTGGGGTCTCCTAGCTGTAACACTGTGTTTAATTGCCAGTCTTAACGGGATGAGCGCTCGAACATGTCCGGACAGATCCAGGCAGCTGGTGAAAACTCACGAATTCGCTGCAGCACAGAAGGTAATGTTTCCCAGCAGTTTGTGCTCTCTCAAGGTTGGCGTATTATACGTGTGTTATTTTCACTGTGAGAACATGCAGAGAGAAAGGCAGAGAGCTTGTGTGTGTCATTATAGTACCTCCCATTTATGTGGCTTTTGGTGAGAAAACTAGAATTCTGGTGTCAGCGGTCATGTCTGGCTCTCTCTTTGATGTGTTCTCTGCAGACTTGGAATACACAGGTGGGGAGCACGCCCCGCACAGTGAGCGTGTACCTTCAGCAGCCTGGCTTGGCTGTTTGAATTTGGATTTGTTGTAAGCTTCATTTTTGACCTGAAACTGACTTAGGTGACCCCAGAGCTTTATAGAAAACCCATTTTTCTCACGATTCATGATACTCGCATGTGCTCCGACAGTTTTCACACTTGGAGAATATAAATACCAAAAAGAACTTAACAACCACGTACATAAATGAGGCTTCTGTTTTAATAAAGCTCATAGTATTTTCAAAAACATCTTTGTTTCCTCTCTTGATGTTGTTATAAACTTGACCAATGCTTTATTGGAAAAATGCGAGCATATGTCAACTTACATCTTTAAGAATTTAAACTTGGAGAAATTGTATGCATCCGTTTGCTCATTAATTGATCAACTTGAGAGATAGTATTCAGAGGCCCGTTTTTTATCCACGCCTTCAAATAGAATGTAAATTTAGTGAGCTCTGAATTTAAATCTTCTATGAGAAGAAACCTGGAGTAATAATGGGCTCACAAATTTTGTGGAGCATCTTGTTTCAACATTGCTGGCATTTTCTCCAAAACATACAAGGACACACTGAAATTATCCTCACTTGGCAACAGTGTGCAGATAGTTATGTGTGCATTCAATTCCACTTAACAGAGCTTTGGGGCAAGGAATAGGTTCCACTGTAAGGAAATACCGTAGCATATTCCCAAACTACATTTTTTTGAAAGCTGCATTTGTAAACTAAACATGTGTCGAACGATTTGCCCTCCCCAGGGAGGAAGCAGGTTTGAACTCAGGCCACGGACAGGACTGAATCTACAGCACAGAAAAGGCTGTCCCTGCCAAGAGTATGCCCTCTCCTCCTAACTGTACAAAGAAGTCCTCAACCCATGTGCTGCCAGCGCCAGGCACCACAGAGATCACTGCTATCACTCCAGGTGGAGCCGACGGACTGCTCCCTAAGTGCCCATTGCATGCACACTCCTCTGTCTTGTGCACTGCTGGAGATGTGCAAAGTAATCACCATGCCCGCTGAGCTCTAGCGGCGTGCCATGCCCTAAAGAGAAACAAATGCATTGCCGTAGAATTCTTATAGATACAATTACCCCTTTAATTCTTTTACATTTCTTTTCCTTCTACCTACATTTTTTTAAAGATTTATTATTTATTTATATTTTGAAAGGCAGAGTTACAGAAAGGAGAGACAGAGAGAGAGGTCTTCCATCTGCTGGTTCACTTTCCAAATGGCCTCAATGGCTAGAGCTGGGCCACTCCAAAGCCAGGAGCCAGGAGCCAGGAGCTTCTTCCAGGTCTCCCACATGGGTGCAGGGGCCCAAGGACTTGGGCCATCTTCTACCGCTCTCCCAGGCCATAGCAAGAGAGCTGGATTGGAAGTGAAGCAGCCAAGTCTAGATCCAGTGCCCATATGGGATGCTGACACTGCAGCATGCAGTGTGCTCTACCTGCCATGCCACAGTACTGGCCCTCAAACTTAGAATTTTTAAAAAATATTTATTTATTTATTTATTTGAAAGGTAGAGATATAGAGAGAAGGAGAGAGAGAGAGAGAGAGACCTTTCATTTGCTGGTTCATGCCCCAAGTGGCCTCAACAGCTGGTGCTGGGCCAGGCCAAAGCCAGAAGCAAGGAGCTTCTTCCAAGTTTCCCACAAGGGTGCAAGGGCCCAAGGACTTGGACCATTTTCTGTGCTTTTCCCAGGCTCCTTAACAGGGAGCTGATCAGAAGAAGAGCAGCCAGGACTTGAACTGGCACCCACCAAGGATGCCAGCACGGCAGGTGGCAGCTTACCCTTCTGTGCCACAGCACTGGCCCCCAAACTTAGAATTTATTTTTTTAATTTTTTTATAATTTTATTTATTTATTTTTTATTTGACAGGTAGAGTTATAGACAGTGAGAGAGAGATAGAGAGAAAGGTCTTCCTTCTGTTGGTTCACTCCCCAAATGGCCGCCACGGCCGGCGCTGCGCCAATTCAAAGCCAGGAGCCGGTGCTTTGTCCCGGTCTCCCATGCAAGTGCAGGGACCCAAGCACCTGGGTCATCCTCCACTGCCTACCCAGGTCATGGCAGAGAGCTAGACTGGCAGAGGAGCAGCTGGGACTAGAATCAGCACCCATATGGGATGCAGGCACCGTAGGCAGAGGATTAACCAAGTGAGCCATGGTGCCTGCCCCCAAACTTAGAATTTAAAGGATATTTTTTTTTTCAGGCAGAGTGGACAGTGAGACAGAGAGACAGAGAGAAAGGTCTTCCTTTGCCGTTGGTTCACCCTCCAATGGCTGCCGCGGCCGGTGTACTGTGGCCGGCGCACCGCCCTGATCCAATGGCAGGAGCCAGGTACTTCTCCTGGTCTCCCATGGGGTGCAGGGCCCAAGCACTTGGGCCATCCTCCACTGCACTCCCTGGCCACAGCAGAGAGCTGGCCTGGAAGAGGGGCAACCGGGACATAATCCAGCACCCCGACCAGGACTAGAACCCGGTGTGCTGGCGCCACAAGGCGGAGGATTAGCCTAGTGAGCCGCGGCACTGGCTGATGACATGTTCTTTTCACTGGGATCTCACTTGCGGAGATCTTTCATTTAGGTGGGTTTTTTTGTTTTTTTTGTTTTGTTTTTTTTGCCAGAGTGTTTTGGCTTTCCATGCCATTCCCAGTGAATGCCAGAAACTGCAAATAGTACTGAGCCCTACATATGTTATGTTTCTTTCCATGCAGACATACCTCTAATATGCTTTTTTGTATTTATTTATTTATTTGAGAGGCAGAGGCATAAAGAGAGAGAGAAATGTGTTCCATCCGCTGATTCACTCCCCAAATGTCCACAATGGCTGGAGCTGGGTTGATCCGAAGCCAAGAGCCTGGAGCTTCTTCTGGGTCTCCCATGTGGATGCAAGGACTCAAGGACTTCACCTATCTTCCACTGCTTTTCCAGGCCATAGCTGAGAGCTTGATCAGGAGTGGAGCAGCCCCTATGGGATGCCAGTACTGCCAGCAGCGGCTTTACCTGCTATGCCACTGCATTGGCCCCTCTATATACATTTTAATTTCAGATTATCTTCTCTATGACCTAAAAATCCTGCTCTGGGTAGATTGGGATTCAGGATGGAAGGGTTACTATGTGTGTGTGTGTGTGTGTATGTGTGTGTGTTTGGTTTTGTTCTGCTTTACAATGCACAATAGTAACTCAAAGTTAAACTTGAATAAATGGAATAGTGTTAATACACCTCCATCTTTCTCCTTTAAGTCACCACGTAGATCTTGGTTCCAGCTGGTGTTATTCTGATGATTGCAATGACAGTGCCACATGAAGCAGCCCTTACAAAGGTGGACTGGCGAAGTTCTGCTGGACCTTTGCTGTTTGCTTCGGTTTTGAGGATTAAATACTTACTTAATCTTTTAGTGAATATATACTTCCATGGATGCCCTTTCTCAAGGAAACTACGCTTAATTTATGCTGCCAAAATGATTGCATTGCATCCTGTCTTGCATGTGTGAGTGTGTGTATGTAGGGGGCACGGTAGGGCTGGATATGTGTTTTGTCTTCAGCAATGCTACTTTTAAACACGTAGGAATTCCAGAGTCTAATGTGGATTAAAATATTTCTACCTTGAACTTTAGAAATTGACATAAATGGAGTGGGTAGAAGAAGATGATCTCTGTTTTGATTACATGGAAATGCTTTCGTCGTCCTTTTCTTCAGGTGAAGCAAACATCTTAAAAATACGCACAATAAATATGTTTCAAGCACGGTGTATTGTAATTGTAATTAGCTCTTCCTGCCTTACGAGGTTGCGTGCATCAGATTACGTCTAATTACTCCTGAGCGCTTTGCTGGTCTCCTGTTTTTTTGCAAAGTCTCACAATACATCTTTACAGCCATAAAGACGCTCGTTTGCTTATCATCAGGTCTTTATGGGCAGCTTGCCTTCCTTTTATTTAAGGGGAAAAAATAAAGGTGAGCATGGTTTGAGCTCTTTTAAAACCCTGCACAGGGCAAAGAAGCAAGGTGTGATAGGCTGCCTGGTAATGCTACATTCCTGCACTGCAGCATTTTCCTTGACCAGGTAGCTGATAATACCATAGAAACTGACTATCGATACTGTTATTATCCTTGCTTAGAATATCTAATTGCTTTTCTTCCACAGGTTTGGATTGGGTTTGCTGGGTGAGGGTGACCAAAGAAGGAAGTTCCCTACTTGGTCAGACATATCCCCCAAAGCAGAGCGGTACAGATGGCAAATCAGACCTGGGTTCTGTCCAATTCAATTTCCATAGAATTTCAAGTATCATTTTTAATTTTTTAAGATTTATTTATTTATTTGAAAGGCAGAGTTACGAGAGCAGAGGCAAAGAGAAAGAGAGAGAGAGAGAGAGAGAGAAAGAGACAGACAGAGAGAAAGGTCTTCCATTCTCTGGTTCACTCCCCAGATGGCCACAATGGCTGGAGCTGTGCCAATCCAAAGCCATGCTGATCCAAAGCCAGGAGCCAGGGAGCTTCTTCTGGGTCTCCCACGTGGGTGCAGGGGCCCAAAGACTTGAACCATCTTCTACTGCTTTCCCAGGCCAAAAGAGCTAGATCAGAAATGGAGCAGCTGAGACTTGAACCAGTGCCATATGGGATGTTGGCACTGCAGGCGGCGGCTTTACCCATTACGCCACAGTGCCAGCCCCTTAATTCTCATTTTAATAGAAATAAAAATGCACCTGACTTTTCTGTGCTTCAAAAGTTTCTTTAAATGAACTATTTAAACCCTGTAGAAAATATTCATGATTTATAGTTTTATTTAGAACACTTGCACATCTATAAATCTGTTTTCCTTAGATATAACATATCTTAGAATTTTTATTTTGCTTAGAGTATAGGGATATATGACTTGGAATTCTATAGATGATCTTAAATGCCTAATATACAAGTTAGCAAAATGTCAAACTAAGTTAAAATCAAAAGTAGAATGGTAGATATACTTGGGCCTCCACGTATGATGCTGACATCCCAAATCAGAGTGTCAGTTCCAATCCTAACTACTCTGCTTATCATCCAACTCCCTGCTAATGCACCTGGGAAGGCAGAGGAAGATGGCTCAAATACTTGGGCCCCTGACACCCAATGGAAGACTTGGAGGTAGTGCCTGGATCCTGGGGAGTAAGCTAGAGGTTGTAAAATACCTCTTTTGGGGGCAGGTGCTGTGGGTTGTGGGTAGGGCTGCTGCCTGTCGTGCTGGTATCCCATATGGGCACTGATGCTCCCAGCTCCTGGCTTTGGATCAGCTCAGCTCCAGCTGTTGCAGCCATCTGGGGAATGAACCAGTACATGGAAGATCTATCCCCGCCCCCCATTCTCTCTTCCTCTCTCTCCCTCTGCATCTGTGTCTTTCAAATAATTAAATAAATGTTAAGAAAAAAAAAAACCTTTTCCTGCTCCTCCCATTTCTCCTCTCTCTGATGTTCTGCCTTTCAAATAAATAAATGAATAAATAAATAAATGCATTTTTTGAAAAAGACAAAATGAAAATTTTTTAGGGAAAAAGTCATAATCTTAGAGCAATAATCTAATGATAGCTATGCTTAACCACATGCATGCACTTATCTAATTTAACATCTCTGAATGTTACTTGACCTCCTAATTAAATATAGATGAATCAACTCATGACTAAATATTATCTCAATATCCTTTATTACCCTTAACCAAGCCTGTGATTAGAGTAGCATATAAAAAAAAAACCTCATCATGCTACAATGCCAACTTGGGGACCGGATAACATTTGCTTGGCCTTTGATTTCACTTTTTTAAAACACACTTACAAATTTTGGTTCTGTCCAAATGTTACTTCTGTCCCAGTTGAAAACAATTCTCCATATCTGCCAGTTGGAGCACACCAAGGGGTGGATTCTTGAGCCCTTGCTTAGTTCAGCTGAAAATTTTGTTCTCACTGCGAACTACAGAGACAAATGCCTTAGGTAAGTTTTCCCACAACTTATGTTAACTCATTTCAGGCTAAGTCTGTTTTGTCCCTATGAAAATGCCCAGCCTGCAGGCATTGATATGTTCTGCCGTGTTGGTCCGTATCCTAACATACATACTGCTTTTCCCCAGCATCATTTTTTTCTACTACTATGTTGCCTTTGCATAGGGTTGGCACTTTATTACTATTCTCTGCATTTAATTGAAATAAACTAAACAAAGATGTTCAGTAATAACCAGAGAATGAATCGCATTTGTTAAAAACATGTTTAGGCTCTGAAACCAGATAGGGCAAGTTTACACCCTCTCTCCCACAGCCCAAGGAAAGATGCTCACTCTCTCAGTCCTGTGAAGATGAAGTAAGACTGAATGTAGACAGTGCTTAGATTATCAGCACCACATAGCGTTCAGTTGTTTACTTCTCATGATTTTTAATGAATTTTACCCAGGAACACTGGACGTCAGTACAATGATTAATTCTTATGTGCAATCAATGTTAAATCTTAGGTATTTGCTACAATTTGACTTAGTTACTGCATTAAGTCATCTTTTGGGGTTGTTTTTGCTCTTATTGTTTTGATCCTCCTCTTTTTTGGTGTTTCCCTTTCCCCAGTATATCCTGAATCTATGTGCAGTGAGAATGTCTACATTTAGGGGAATTTTATGATGCAAAATACAACAGAAAGATTTAGTTTTGTTCACTGCATATCTTCACATAATTTTGGAAGCGGGGAATTTCGACATTTGCATCTTATCTATCTTTTGAGATAGTTGGGGTTTTTGTTTGTTGTTTTTTGGTTTTCAGAATCCTTCTATGCAGTGGGAGACCCAACCGTAACTGGTAAAGCCACCACCTGCAATGCCAGCATACCATATGGGCTCCAGTTTAAGCTCCACTTCCTATCCAGCTCCCTGCTAATATGCCTGGGAAAGCAGCAGAAAATGGTGCAAGTCCTGGGTCCCCTGAAACCATGTGACAGACCCACAAAAGGCTGCTGGCTCCTGGCTCTGGCCTGGCCCAGCCTTGATCATTGAAGCAATTTAGAGAGTGAACCAGTGGGTGGGAGACCTCTCTCTCTCTCTCTCTCTCTCTGTGTAACTCTGCTTTTCAAATAAATAAAATACACCCTTTTTTAAGAAATAGGATATATTGTGTATAAAAGTATAAGGTACCAGATTTTGGTTTGGGTTTTAGAAATCTTTCAGGAGGGTGGGAATCTTGGTGGCTCACAAATCTGGCACACAGCAGCTACTCTGTAAATGCTTGTTGAATGACTATAAAAAGGACATCAAGAAACATTAAAATAGATAGTAAATGAAAAAAATCATCTGCCCTTTCATAGCGAAATCCATGCTCCCAACATTTAGACACCAGCAAAACTTAGACTCTAAGATATTAAATTTCACAGAAAATATAAGTAAAGGCCCAGTGTCTGCTCTGCTCAATGTGTAGACTCCCTATGTAAACAGAACTCTACACTGGGATAGAGCACAAAATTAATGGTAAATATGATGCATCATCTATTTAGCTCTACATTACATGATAATAATAATAATATTAATAGCAGTAATATGAGCTCAGTGCTTTACAAATGTTAACTCATTTAATCCTTGTTATGGCCTTGATTTTACAGTCCCACGGCAGCCACGGGGAAACAGAGTGATGGAAAAGATCTAGTCATTTGTCCAAGGAGGCGGTGGAGCTAGAATTTCGAACCTGGCAGTTTCAAATAGTTCTGCAGTCTGTATCATGCACCACGGCACCTCATAGCCAGATAGCAATAACAGTAGATATTGCTTGTTGTCTTGTATTTGTTGTGTGTGCATCATGGGCCTCTTCTTCTGGTCTTGACAGTGGAAATTGAGAATGACTTGTCTGCCTCTCCCAGAGCCCACTGTCCTTCTACCATGCGACCTGGACTTTGTGCCAATCCCAAGCCCTCTCAGGTCCCTCTGAGCAATATTCTCTCTCTCTCTCTCTCTCTCTCTCTCTCTCTCTCTCTTTTTTTTTTTTTTTTTTTTGACAGGCAGAGTGGACAGTGAGAGAGAGAGAGAGAAAGGTCTTCCTTTTGCTGTTGGTTCACCCTCCAATGGCTACCGCGGCCGGTGCGCTGCGGCCGGTGCACCACGCCAATCCGAAGGCAGGAGCCAGGTGCCTCTCCTGGTCTCCCATAGGGTGCAGGGCCCAAGCACTTGGGCCATCCTCCACTGCACTCCCTGGCCACAGCAGAGAGCTGGCCTGGAAGAGGGGCAACTGGGACAGAATCTGGTGCCCCGACTGGGACTAGAACCCGGTGTGCCAGCGCCGCTAGGTGGAGGATTAGCCTGTTAAGCCACGGTGTCGGCCAATATTCTCTTCTAATACTGCCTTCAGGCTTCCACTCCAAGTTCCTAGCCATCAACATTTCCATCTTTCTCCATTACCCCACTGTCCACAGCTCCCAGTAGAAAGAATATAGATAGACTCTTTGATTCTCAAATAACCTAATATTTCCAATGGAATCCTTTTTCTATTGACCTCCCTGAACCATTTGTTCACCCTGATCATGGAAAACAAAGCTTTTATAATTAATAAAATTATATGATATATTGCCTTGCTTTCTAAAGCCTGTCTTGAAACCTGAAGTTACATTTAATGAGTTATATAACCTGCACAGATGTATTTCAGGAAATGAAATGCAATCCCCATTTTCATAACTTTATTGGAAAGGAGACCCTATAAGGTGCATTAAGATGCTTATCCAGGGGCCGGTGCTGTGGTGTAGTGGGTAAAGCTGCTGCCTACATTGCCAGCACTCCATATGGTCACTGATTTGAGTTCCGGCTGCTCCACTTCCAATCCAGCTCTCTGCTATGGCCTGAGAAAGCAGTAGAAAATGGTCCAAGTGCTTGGGCCCCTGCACCCACTTGGGAGACCTGGAAGAAGCTCCAGGCTCCTGGCTTCGGATCGGCGCAGCTCCAGATGCTGCAGCTATTTGGGAAGTGGACCAACGGATGGAAGACCTCTCTCTGTCTTTCTCTGACTCTGTCTCTCTCTCTCTACCTCTGCCACTTTATAACTTTGCCTTTCAAGTAAAATAAATAAACCTTTTTTAAAAAGATGCTTATCCTCTGCTTCCATTATTTCAAAGTGACAAAGCAGACAAACAAATATGCTCTTGTATGTGGCACATGATTCTTTGTTCCTTCTTCCACACTTATTTTGAAAAAAGTTTTGCCTTTTGTTTAGTTGCTCTGCCTTTTTCCAATATGGAATGACTGCCTTCAAATTTAAGCCATGCTTAAAAACCTTCTGTTTGCAATGGAGACTTTACAACAAGACAGTGTAATCATGAGAAACCAGAAGGCTTCGTCCCTTTCCATCGTGACCTAGTAAGAGCAATCTTTGAGAAGCTTTAGCTGTGCACAGAAAGTTCTGTTCTGATGGTTTAGGTGCTAGGGACATAGTGTTATGGGACCACTTGTTGTTCTCCGAACCAGGAAAATGTGCAGGCACTGCTCTCCCTCAGCCAAGGGGCAAAACTGAACTGAGCCTCATGCATTTATTCTACGCATGTGTGCCAGGAATTGTGCTGGACAGAGTCTACAAGGGTAGGCAGATGTGTACACACAGTAAGGAGATTCCAAGCAACAGGGAGAGAAAATGCAAAATGTTAGCAGCAATAATGAGGGAGTGATTCAGGCTGCTAGGGAGCTCTCTGAATAGCTTCCTTGTGGGAAGTATAGTAAGTAACAATATTCTAGCGGACAGAGAAGTGGAAAGACGTGACACCCAGAAAAAAATAGCATGTGAAAGGTGCAGAGGAATAAATATCCTGGTGCATTCAGGAAGAGCAAGACGTTTGAAGCTGCTGGTAGTTTTTAAAGAGTGAGAAGAGGCAAACTGTGTGCTTTTGAAGAGGTAGCTAGGAACTGGTCATTCATTCGTTCATGCAACAAATATGTATTGAGCACGGATGAGAGCCAGGCACGTAGAGGAGCCGCAGTGGTGAGCAAGCCGACTTGGCACAAGCCCCGGGGAACTTGTAGCCTGGTGGAGAAGTCGTGCTCTAAAGGAACAATTATGCATTCATCAGAGTGTTGAGGTCTAAACTGCATTATCATGCCCTGGTACTTTGCGGCTTCATTTTGTAAGAAAAACGGAGTCTAGAATCTTCCAAACCAAAAAGCAAAAGGCATTATCTAATTTGTCAAACAAATTATACATCCAGTTGTTTAAATTTCATCGTTCAATATTATGCATCCATTCCTTTAAAAAGAAAAATGCTAAATTGAGACTTTGCTGCAGAAACAGAAAGAGCAGAACTGTGCTGTTGTTCTGCTGCTTGACACAGTTGCAACAAGAAAAAAAAATCAAAGAAAAAAATATAATGAAAAATTTCTCATCTTCCAAACGAAGAAAGTACAGAAGTCTCCTGTGTGCCTTTAAAAAGAGGTCTCGTCATCATCATTTATCCTCCGAGGACTTGCTGGTCCCGCATCTTCAGACTAAACTTTGTGCCAGTAAACTCTGCTGGGAGTTTCACTCGTGGCCTTTCATTAATCCTTACCACAAACCTGCAGTTGCTGTAATATTTCTCTCCTTGTCACAGAGGAAGATACCGAAAATTAGAGAGATGCAATAGTTGACGGAGGTTTACAGTGTTAAGTCTAGCAGAGCTGGGGTCTGAATGGACAAGTTTCTCACCCCAACACACACACCTTGTCCAGGCAATGCCATCTCCCATATTTCTGGATGAAAACTCATTGAATATGTACAGTTTGGATGAATCCATAGTTCGGATTTTTTGAATTGGAATACCAATAGAAATTTTGAAATCCTAACAAAAATTCTCTAAATTTTGTTGGCATTTCTACATAGCATTTTAACCAGAACACATTTTGAAAATACGAATGCCCGGGTAGACATTTGGCCTAGTGGTTAAACCATTGATTAGGATGCCCATGTCCTACATCAAAGTGCTTGGGTTCAATTTACGGTTCTTGCAGCTGAATCCAGCTCCTTGCCAGTGCAAACTCTGAGAGGCAATGGTGATGGCTTAAGCACTTGGATCCTTGCCAGCTACCTGGGGGAACTGGATTGAGTCCCTGGCTCCCAACATCTGCCTGTCCCAGTACAGCCATTCTGAGCATTTGGGGACTGATCCAGGAGATGGGAGTGCTCTCTCTTTGCCTCTCAAGTTAAAAAAAAAATGGGGTGGCACAACATGTTAGACTGCCACCTGTGACCCAGGATCCTGTATGACACCAGTTCAAGTCTCAGCTGCTCCACTTCTGATCCAGCTTCCTGTTAATGCACATGGGAAAGCAGCAAAAGATGGTCCAAGTGCTTGAGCCCTTGTAGCCATTTGGGAGACCTGGATAAATTCCTGGCTCCTGGCTTCTGCCTGACCTAGCCCCAGCTGTTGAGGTCATTTTGGGGAGTGAACCAGCAGATGAGAGATCGAGTTCTCTCTCTCCCCCGCCTTTATAACCCAACTTTCAAAAAAATAAATAAATCTTTAATGAATACATATATATATATGTAAAATTGATACAACCATTATGAAAATAGCATGGAGATTCCTCAGGAAAACTAAAAATAAATCTATCATATGACCCAGCTATTCTAGTTCCTGGGAATATATCCAACGGAAATGAAATCAGCATATGAAAGAGATATTTTTCACTACCATGTTTATAGCAACTCAATTCACAATAGCTATGATAGAGTCAATCTAGTTAAATTGATGATTGGATAAGAAAATACGGTATATAGACATGATAGAATATTACTCAGTCATAAAAACGAATGAAATCCTGACATTTGAAACAAATGAACACAACTTGAGATCATTATGCTAACTGAAATAAGCCAGACCCAGAAAAACAAATATCAGATGTTTTCTCTTATTTGTGGAAGCTAATATATAGAGTATAAAAATGGTGTGGCCATCATGCCATTTGATATTTAGTTATATTGTTTCACTGAATCGTACCATGTAAGTGAAAATATACTCTTCTTTCCCACATTAAAAAACAAGAGAAAAAAAAAGGAGGAGGGGGAACTAGTGAGGATTCTTGATGTATGAGTAATGTTTTGTTCTTAATTCGAGTGTTGGTTATGACTGCTCAAAGGACAAAAATCTGATTTATCTGTATGCTTATGTACACATTTCTTGGTAGGTATACGGTATTTCAATGAAATGCTTTTAAAAATAAATTTTTTAAAAAAAGAAAAATAAGAATGTAAGATGATGTACTGTTACAGAAACAGAAAAATCGGTGGAAGAGAATAAGTAATTCAGATTCAGGTACATATAGTAATGTGATATATGATGTGGTGGCATCTTAAGGCAACGATCAGGGAACAGACAATCCAAATGCCTCCTATAGCCACAGGTTCTGCAACCACGCAGCAAAGAAAAGAAACTGCACTTGTGCTGAGCAGGTATAGGGTTTGTCATTATTCCCTCAACAACACAGCACAACTATCCACACAGAATTTGCTGTGAGTATTATAAGTAATCAGAGATGAATTAAAATACAAAAGAGGAGATGTATAAATATGCAAATGCTACACCCTTTATATAAGAGTCTTGATCATCTGTAGGTTTTGACATCCCCAGGGGACCCTGGAACCCATCCCCCACAGATACTGAGTGATGACTATACTGTGAACTCAATGGAGCATCAAGTGGAAAACATAAAATGTAACTCCCAATCCATAGTAGATACCAAAACATGTTTCAGGTGGATTAGAGACATACATAAAAATAAAACCAAAACCTATCCCCCCAAAATTTGTTGAATATTTATAAAGCTGTAAAGCAGGGGAAAAATTTTAAATTAAAGCCCAAAAGCAGTAGCTATAACTGAAAAAAATACAAGGAATTCTTTCAAAGGTTTATCTATTTATTTGAAAAGCATAGAGATGGAGAGAGAGAGAGAGAGAGAGAGAGAGAGATCATTCACCCACTAGTTTACCTGGCCAGCCAGACACCAGAGAAGTCAAGAACTCCATCCTGGTCTCTAATGTTAGTGGTAAGGATTCAAGTACTTGGGCTATCTTCTGCTGGTTAACAGAGAGCTGGATCAGAACAGGAGCAGCCAGGACTCCAATGGGCGCTCTGATATGGGATGCCAGCACCGCAGGTAGCAGCTTAACCGTGTGTGCCACAGTTCTGACCCCTACATAAGTAAGTTGAACTTGCATGGTTAGTGTTCAAAAAGATAAAATAATTTTTAGAAAAACTTTTCAAATTAATAAAGCAAAAATAGACACATCTATACTAAAACACAAAAAATGAACAGACATTAAAAAATAAAAACTAGGGTGCCGGCGCTGTGGCTCACTTGGTTAATCCTCCGCCTGCGGCACTGGCGTTCCATATGGGCTCCAGGTTCTAGTCCTGGTTGCTCCTCTTCCAGTCCAGCTCTCTGCTGTGGCCCAGGAGGGCAGTGGAGGATGACCCAAGTGCTTGGGCCCCTGCACCCGCCTGGGAGACCAGGAAGAAGCACCTAGCTCCTGGCTTCAGATCAACGCAGTGCTGGCCGTGGCAGCCATTTGGGGAGTGAACCAACGGAAGGAAGACCTTTCTCTCTGTCTCTCTCTCTCACTGTCTATAACTCTACCTGTCAAATAAATTTTAAAAATAAATAAAAAATAAAAACTAGGCACCAGAATTAATAAAATGTTGTGATGAAGTACCAGTTAAAATAACCAGAAAATAGATTTATTCACTCAGCTGACCAAGATCAAGGGAATGCTGATAGTAAAAAAGTGCAAGTTTGAGGAAACCTGCATGGCCATCCTCTCAGTGCGTACTGAGTGTCTCCTATAGCATCCATCTCAGCTTCCTTGCCAGGTGCCTTCCTGAGCTGCAGAGACTAGAAGCCCACGGTGATCTTGCCTCGGCTGCTTAGAGCTGAGCTTGTTTTTCTGACATTTTATTTCAGGGTAGTTTTAAATTTACAAAACAAAAAATGTGTGGCAGTAAAAGAGTTCCCATATATACCCCTCTCTCCAGTTCCCTTATTAACAACTCCTATTAGTATCTTTGTCATAATTAATGAACCTCACCCAGCACCCCCTATTGTTTTTTAAATCCAAAAAACCTTTTTCCCTTCCATCTCTCCAAGCTTCTAGTAATCAACATTCTGTGTTGATCAAAGTTTCTTTTTTTAATGTTCACTCCCATGTACAAGAGAGAACGTATGGTATTTGTCTTTCTGTGTTTCACTTATTTCACACAACATGATATCCTCCAATTCCATCCATTTTGCAAATGACAGGATTCCATTATTTTTATAGCTGAATAATATTCCATTGTGTATATATAGCACATTTTCTTTAGCCATTCATCTGTGAATGGGCAACTTGGTTGATTTCCCATATTTTGGCTATTGTAAATAGTGCTGTTAAAAACATAGTGGAACAGGTATAGCTTTGATACGATGAGTTCATGTCTTTTGAGTAATGCCTATTAGTGGGATTGTTGGATCATCTGGCAGTTTCATTTCTAATTATTTAAGAAATCGTTATACTGTTTTCCATGATGGCTGCACTAATTTACATGCCCACCAACACTGTGTAACTGTTTCCCTTTCTTGGTGCTAAGGTCTGAGAGTGGTTTAGGATCCACCAGCCGTGTACACTCACTAAGCAAAGCGGAAAGACAATCTGGGCAACATTCTTCAGGCTGCTGAAACCTTGCTAGAGCCCCTGTCTCCATCATTACAATGACTTTGAAAGCCAGTTAATATTTAAACATAAATGCTCTTCTGGTTAATCTAAAATGAGTTCCATCAACTGCAACTAAATGCCAATCTTTTGAGTAACTTGTCCCAGTCAAGTGCTGAAAGTAACACACTTTTGAAAATGGGAATCTGAGTGGGGATCCTATTAACATGCAGGGACAAGACATTGTAGTCCCAGCATGTGAAGATGAAATATTCACATAAATTGTCACCTGTAGTCACCAAGATTACCTATTGCACACCAGACTCTGGCTCACTGAGTGGCTGCTGGCACAAACCATTCTGGTGAGAAATTCAAGGGACTTTAAGAAATTCAGGGAAAATGTATATTTTGAGAAAACTATGTGTGGGTCTGAAAAATTTTTTGCACCAAGATAACCTTATCTCTTAATTCTGTTCCCATTAGTTTTTTGAACTACCCTTAGAATGCAGAGGCTGTGGGGTGACAGACTAGAGACTTCCACTTGTACTGGAAAGGTTAAGGGAAGATGTGGTGAGTTCCAGGCATGGTCAGAGGACAAGAAGCCTGTTGCCTTCCGTGAATGAATCACCTCTCTTGCAGTAGGTCCAGAGTAACCCAAAATTGGAGTCTGTGGGTTGTTAAACCATAGTAATTGACAGCCTCATAATGTCTCTTCTAGAAATGTTAAGAATGACTGCACATGGAATAATTCTAAAAGCTGGAATAGAAAACTTTGAGAGCATTTGAATAACATTAAGTTGTCTGCATTCTCAGATCTCACTGAGTCATCCTTACCTAGAGATACTGGCGCCCCTCCCTGATAATTGACTCTGCCTTGATTGAAAATCCTTGCAATAATCTCATCTGGGATCACTACTTTTCAAGGATATTTCAATACTCCTCATGTCCCTGCTCCTATCTGTATTCCAGCCAGGTACATTCCAACCGGACCCTGGGCATGGGAGGGTTAAGAGGGCAGAAGGGACAGGGAGAGCATCATCCTGCCAAGGATATAAGGGTTTATGTGCAGAAAGAGTTGAAAAGAGAGTTGCAAAGATTTCTAATTGAGATCATCAGAAACTTAGGTAAATGTGTGAGGAAGGACTATGAGAGGACTAGACCACAAGGGGAAAGACATACTTTTGGGTTGGGTCTGATTTACCAATTCCAACACAAATACACTTGCCAAAGATTCATTGTGCTGCTCCAAGCACTTGGGCTGGTTGATTCAATGGCAGGCAAAGTCAAAGAAAAAAAAACTGTTCTTGGTATAATGTGGGAAAAGAAACCCAGAGACATAAAATGATGGTCACCTTGTGAGAGTCACTCAATCACCTTTTCTCTTTGTCCTCCATGGAGGCTCAGCAGAGACCTCATTCCCCAATGCATCAGATACATATGGCTGAGGGACATACTCAAAGCCTTAAAAAATGCTATAGTGACTGTACATACTCTGTATGTCAGAAAGAAAAAAATGAGAGGTGCTGCCAGTGAAATGGGCTAGCTGATTTCACTGGGCATAATGAGATCTCAGATTTATAGAGGCCAAGTGGCAGCCCTTCACCCACCAGGAAGGAGTACGGTTACCATAATAATCAACAGAGCCAAGATGGCAATCAAACTGGCATCACACAAAGGGCTCTTTGGCAGGGGATAATGGAGAATGGGACCCCTTGAACTGAAATGGGTTGGCAGCCCACCAAGACCCTACTTGAACTGTATATCATCCCTAAGAAAACCCTCTAAATTTGGTTAACAGATGTCCAACTGGAACAGCAAGATGAAGAGTCACGTCAGTTTATTCTATTTCCAGATATAAATCAGTTCACAGATCAAGAATGTGTGTGTGAAAGGGAATCTGGGTACACTTGAGGAAGGATCTTGTCATAATATACAAACATATGCAATATATATTCTTATTGCATCCTTCCAGAGATCCTGTGGCTCTTGAGTGAGTTATCTGTGCCACAAGGAAAGGAAAATATCCACATTTCCCAGGGATTATTGGATACTAGTATCAATCCATGGGGACTCAGAAATGCCCTGCTGTCCACCAATCAAGTGAAGAGTTATGAAGATAAGTTAACTAGTAGATCTCTTGATCCAGCCTCTGATTAGTGTTTCCATTCCTAAGTGAATTGCTTGACTAGACATGCTTAGAGCCATAGCATGGAGAAGGGTCAGGTGGAAACTCTTGGGCTTGTTTCCTTGCCATGTCTTTGTACACAAAAACAAATCAAAAGCAATGCCATACATCACAGGTGGGATCATGCAGACATGTCCCACCACCACTGACCCAAAGGATGCACAAAGCTTGATTCTTATACTGCCCTTTCTGAGCACATTCATTCTGTCTATGTGAAAGAAAGATGTATTTTGAAAAAATTATGTTAAATTATCTTAAACTTAATCAGATGATAATATCAGCTGCCCCTGCAGATCCTAAAGAAATCTCTTTATGAAAGTCAATCAACAAATCTTGGTACCTGGTATACAGCTATCAATCTGACCACATTTTTCCTTTTCCAATAACACCATCACCATCTGATTTCAGGGTTATGTCAGTCCTCTGACACTTTCATAATTAATTCTACATAGGACATAGTCACCTCACCATCACACAAGACACAATGATTATGACATGTCTTAAATCTCTTGGTGAGACACAGGAGCATCAGGGAGTAGAGATGAAAATTCAAAGACTTTGAAGGTTTGGCATTTCCAGCTGTTTAGGACACATGAGGAGAGCCTCTCCAAACAGAAAAAAAAAGTCTCTATCATGAACCCACCACACTAAGAGAGTGGCCTCTTTGAACTTGGAAGGCAATAGATACTACCTTTGTTTGTGCAAAAAAAAAAAAAATCCATAAAGGTATCCCTTTTAAAGAGGCCCAGGATGGTTTAGTAACAGCAAGCATTTGGAACTTCAGCTAGAGCACCTCCATAGAAATTCACAGCGTCTGATACAGAGTAGAATCCTATGCAGAACTCCAGGTAGACCTTAAAAGGAAAATAACAGTCCATGCTCAGAGGGCTTTGAAGGAAACTTATGTTGTCAAGACCATTCTCCTATTGAGATATAATGCTTGACTTACCTATGGATCCTTGTAGATGAAATATCTGACTACGGAACAAAATGTCACCTGAATAGACTATCCAGAAGCAGTTGTAATCTAAATCACCAAGCCATAAAGTTGGATGTGCCCAACACATAAGCACATCAGGCTCAAGTCTCCTGGGGAGCTCTCTAAAAAAGCTGAAGAAAAAATCTGGTTTACAAGTTGGTCTTCATGATAATGATACTGGTAACAACCCCAAGTCAACTCTTCTACTTTTCTAAAAGTGGAAAGGGGGATCCATGTCTTTGGCAGAACTTCAGAAACACACCTATTTTGCTTGTTTGTGTGCTTGCTTGGTTTTACTTTGTCCAGAAAAAGAGATAACCAGTAGTATAATTCTACACTGATTCATGAGCGATAGTTAATGGTTTAGCCTGTGATTAAAAGTTTCCAAAAACCAAGAGTGAAAGATTAGTAAAAAAGGTTAGTGGAGACAGCCACACTTCCACATATCAGAGAAAACATATGATATTTGTCTTTTTCAAACTGGCTTATTTCACTAAGCATAATGGTTTCCAGTTGTATCCATTTTGTTGTGAAAGACAGAATTTCATTCTGTTTTATGGCTGAGTAGTATTCCATAGTGTATAAATATCACATTTTCTTCATCTAATCATCAGTTAATGGAGCTCAGGGTTGATTCCATATCTTAGCTATTATGAATTTGAGCTGCAAGTATAAGGGGGTTCAAATAACTCTTTCTTTTTTTTTTTTTTTTTTTTTTTTTTTGACAGGCAGAGTGGACAGTGAGAGAGAGAGACAGAGAGAGAAAGGTCTTCCTTTTTGCCGTTGGTTCACCCTCCAATGGCCGCCGCTGCAGCCGGCGCACCGCGCTGATCCTGGCAGGAGCCAGGAGCCAGGTGCTTTTCCTGGTCTCCCATGGGGTGCAGGGCCCAAGCACCTGGGCCATCCTCCACTGCACTCCCTGGCCATAGCAGAGAGCTGGCCTGGAAGAGGGGCAACCGGGACAGAATCCGGCGCCCCAACCGGGACTCGAACCCGGTGTGCCGGCGCCGCAAGGTGGAGGATTAGCCTATTGAGCCACGGCGCCGGCTTATAACTCTTTCACAAGCAAATTTTATTTTGTTCAAATAAATCCCAGGAGTAGGATGGCTGGATCCTATGGTAGATCTATTTTCAAATCTCTGAGGAATCTCCAAACTGTCTTCCACAATGGCTGTCCTAGTTTACATTCCAACCAACAATGGATTAGGGTACTTTTTCTCCACATCCTTGCCAGCATTTATTGTTTTCTGATTTTTGGACAATAGCCATCCTAACTAGGTGAGGTGAAACCTCATTGTGTTTTTTATTTGCATTTCTCTGATGGCTGGTGATTCTGTGTATTTTTTCATGAGTCTGTTGGTTATTTGTATTTCATCCTTTGAAAATTGCCTATGCAGATCCTTTTACCATTTCTTAACTGGGTTATTTGTTTTGTTGTTGCTTGGTTTCTTGAGCTCTTTGTAGATCCTGGATATTAATCCTTTATCAATTGCACAGTTCACAGGTATTTTCTCCCATTCTGTCAGTTGCCCCTTCACTTTGTTGAGTGTTTTTTTTTTTTTTTTTTGCAGGGTAAAAGCTTCTTAGCTTGATGTAATACTCTGTCTATTTTTGCTTTAATTGCCTGTGCTTCTGAGGTCTTTTCAGGAAGTCTTTGCCTACACCATGTCTTGCAGAGTTTCCCTGATGTTTTCCTCTAGTAATTTGATGATATCAGGTTGTAGATTTAGATCCTTGATCCATTTTGAATTTTTTGGATTGATTTTTGTATAGGGTGTAAGGTAGGGATCTTGTTTCATAGTTCTGCATATGTAAATCAAATTTTCCCAGCACCATCTGTTAAAGAGATTGTCCTTTCTCCAGGGATTGATTTGAGCTCATTTGTCAAAGATTTGTTGGTTGTAGATGTATGGATTCATTTCTGGAGTTTCTATTCTGTTCCACTGGACTACATGTCTATTTTTGTGTGCCAGTACAAGGATGTTTTGACTATAACTGCCCTGTTGTATGTCTTGAAGTCTGGTATCGTGATGCCTCTAGCTTTGTTTTTGTTGAGATCGCTTTAGCTATTCATAGTCCCTTGTGTTTTCATATGAATTTTAACATCATTTTTTTCATGATCTGAGAAGAATGTTGTTGGTATTTTGATTGAGATTGCATTGAATCTATAAATTGCTTTGGGTAATGTGGACATTTTCATGATATTAATTCTTCCAATATATGAACATGGAAGATTTATCCATTTTCATATGTTTTCTTTCTTTAATGCTTTGTAATTTTCATTGTAGAGATCTTTCACCTCATTGGTTAAATTTCTTCTAAGATACTTAAATTGTTTGTCACTGTTGTGAATGGGACTGATCTTACAAGTTCTTTCTCAGCCATGGAATTCTGTATACAATTGTGTATACAAAAGCTATCAGTGGATTTTATATCCTGCAACTTTACCAAACTTTCTTATGAGTTCCAATCATCTCTTAGTGGTGTCTTTTGGTCCCCCTATATATAGAATCATGCCATTTACAAACAAGGATAATTTGACCTCCTCTTTTCCAATTTGTATCACTTTGATTTCTTTCTCTTGCCTAAGAGGTCTGACTGAAATTTCCAGAACGCTATTGAAAAGCAAGGTGAAAGTGGGCAGCCCTGTCTAGTTCTGGATCTTAGTGGAAATGCTTCCAACTTTTCCCCTCATTCAATATGATGCTGGCTGTAAGTTTATCAAATATTGCTTTAATTATGTTGAAAAATGGTCCTTCTATACCCAATTTTCTCAGATTTCCTTTTTTTACCATGAAAGGATGTTGTGTTTTATTAAATGGTTCTCTGCATCTCGAGATAATTATGATTTGTTCTTCTTGGAATTGTACCTACGGAATCCATAAAATCTGTTTTCTTTATATTAATAAAAAGTTTTAATGATCTGCAAAACTTGATGAAAAAGAAGTTAGTGAAAGTGTCCTCAGGTTTGGAGGACAGGCATATGAACATGTTTATTCAAATGGCTTGACAGAGTGGGAAGTGAATCATTTTCAGAAAGGTCTTCTTCAGAAGAGGTTCTCAATAACAAGGGATATAAGACAAGTGACCTGTGGATATGCATCAAGCTTTTCTCCAGCTAAACTAATGCTTTTGCAATGGGCTCAGGAATTAAGTACCCATAGTGGCATAAACGGAGACAAGGCATGGCTTGTCTTTCCCAAGGTAGTCCAGCTGGCCTCATTACTCAAAGGATCCAGTCAGCTATCAGAGATCAGATCAGTTATAATTGGATCCCTTACAAAATGGCAGAGGCATTCCCTGGCTTAGAGACATAATGGATATGGATATTTTCATTGTTGCCTGCCTTGCTTCTGCCAACATCTCTCCAGGACCTAATGAATGCAATATTCACAAACACAATGTGCAACACATGGCTTCTGATTAAGGAACTGGTTTTACAACAAAAAAGTGAGACAATGACATACTACCCAAAGGATTCACCAAGTTCACTATGCACTATATCCCCATTAGCAGCTGTTCTCCAAAATGCCAGAATGGCCTGACTTGTGTCAACAACTGGTTAACATAACCTTGCAAAGTTAAGAAATTATCCTACAGAGGGTGTCTATGCCCTGAACGAGCAACTAATATGTGGCGCTGTTCCTTCATACTGGGAAACTGGTTCAGCATCCAAGAAAAGAAAGTGAGGTTGACATTTTCCCTTTTCCACATAATCATGCACCCACAAAATCTACATGTTTATTCTGGCTGCATCTGTGGGTTTACTTGTCCATAGACCCTAGAGCCCTGGGAAGAATTCATCCACAGGGAATATAGCAATGGAAGGATGAAATTTTATTTGAAACTGATCTCTATCCACAACTCCAGGGTTACCTTTTGACTGGCTTTTGTGACCCTGACAAGACATTCCTTTGACAGTGTAGATTCCAGTGGAGGTACTTAGGGTTTCCCACCAGGAAGCTTCCAATGGCAACACTGGATGCACAGGTACTGCAGTCCCCAGGGACTAGTTGTTTCCCTCTGAGCTTAGCCCCAAGACAGATCCTCAAGCCCTCCAATAGTTGTAAGCACCCAATTATAGGCAATTAATTCCTTCCTATTTAAATTGTATTGGTTTTAGTATTCACAACTGCTCAATGAATGTCCAAAGAGTAGAAGCCCATTTTTTGTAACATTTTTTGGCCCATCACAAACATCAAGGCCATTTGACTAGTGAAGCAGCAGATGGAAGAGTTCCCTCTCACTCAGTCTCTGAGTCTCTCTCTCTCTCTCTCTCTCTGTGTGTGTGTGTGTGTGCGCGTGTGTGTGTATGTGCCTCCCTTCAAATAAAGAAAATAAATATTTTTTTTCACAGGCAGAGTGGACAGTGAGAGAGAGACAGAGAGAAAGGTCTTCTTTTGCCGTTGGTTCACCCTCCAATGGCCGCTGCGGCCGGCGCACTGCGCTGATCCAATGGCAGAAGCCAGGTACTTATCCTGGTCTCCCATGGGGTGCAGGGCCCAAGGACTTGGGCCATCCTCCACTGCACTGAGTACTAGTTATAGCATTAAATCACAATGTACAGCACATTGAGGACAGGGATCCTACATGAGGAGTAAGTGCACAGTGATTCCTGTTGCTGACTTAACAAACTGACACTCTTGTTTATGGCATCAGTAATCACCCTAGGCTCTTGACATGAGTTGCCAAGGCTATGGAAGCCTTTTGAGTTCACCAACTCTGATCATATCTTCTAGGAATTAATCCAAAGAAAATACATAGACAAGTGCCCCAAATGCATTTACACAAATATGTATTTTTCTAGTCTAGTTCAGAAACATTGATATTAACCTCAGTCAGTAACTAATGGTGATTGATAGGTGAACAAGAGCAAACAATATGATAAAAAAAAATCCCACGAATTTCAAACTCATAATTTGCTTTTCAAAAAACATTTCATGGAATGTAGTGAATATGTGTTTCTCAAAGAAAAGGCAACCCATGAAGACAGGTAGCTTAGGATTTAACTTTCCATAAGTGGTTATTCTTTTGTCTTATATTTGAAGGAAATGAGAAGGAATGATGAATATCCACAAAATGCTAAAATTATTTGGCCTTAATTTGCAAGATTTCCCATCAAAAAGTGAGATTTGCACTTTTACTATTTAGCAACTAAAGTCGTAGTGTACATTTGGGTCATTATCTATTTCACAACCATTTATTAAGTGCCCATAAATGCTGAGAAAAATCAAGACAAAGATATAGGTCTTCCCTAAAGAAACTTTGGTAGAGAAGTGACTGAACTTAATGGTTAAATTTCAAAATCAGTCCTAATCACACTGGAGTTGTCTCTTTGCTCCACTTTTTCTGCCCCCTAAACCTTTTAGGTGGAAGCTGCTGTTGATTCCAGGATAAAGCCACAGTTCAACTGCAATGTGGAGCAAGTGTCTTAAATTATTGTCTTGCAACATTTCAGATCCAGAGATGCTGTGACATAAGAACTTTAAATACTTTCCTGGTCTTTATTCTTTGCTTTTACAGCTCTGGATTTTATTGCCATGTTTCCACCTCTATACTCCATTTCATCAAACTTCAAAAGTTGGATGTTGGGACTGGTGCTGTGGTGTAGCATGTAAAGCCGCTGCCAGCAGTGCCAGCATCCCATATGGGCACCAGTTAGAATCTCGGCTTCTCTACTTCCAATCCAGCTCTCTGGTGTGGCCTGGAAAAGCAGTAGAAGATGGCCCAAGTTCTTGGGCCCCTGTACCCATGTGGGAGATCCAGAAGAAGCTCCTGGCTCCTGGCTCTGGATCAGCTCATCTCCAGCCATTGCAGCCAATTGGAGAGTGAAGCAGCAGATGGAAGATTGATCTCTCTCTCTCTCTCTCTCGCTCTCGCTCTTGCTCTCGCTCTCACTCTCACTCTGCCTCTCCTTTTTCTATGTAACTCTGACTTTCAAATAAATACATAAATCCTTTTTAAAAAGAAAAAATTGGATGCACTGGCACAGAGTAAATGCTAGGGCAATCTGTGGCACATCCCTAGTCATGTGCCCTTAGCCTAAATGATTTCATCCCAGTTGATTGAAGTCTCCAGCATTATATCACATGTACATGTTATCAGTCTCCTGGTAGGCCTGAAGCTAACTGGTGAGACACTGAAGTCTACCTGTGCGTTTGATAGAGAAGATTGCTAAAATGTCTTTTCATCCAATAATTACATTCAGGTATTTAAAAACTTCCTGGGCCAGATCCCTTTAGTCATCGATTCACCACTAAATTTTTTGAGATGAAGAAAAGAACAAAGTCATAAACTGAGTATTTGGATTTTAAGAACATCAACACTCAACTATTGGGATGTATCAAGCAAGACACTATAGCAACCCTGCACATTCTCCCCATATGAATTTGAGTGCTTGGGGAAATAAAAGGGTTTCTTCTACAGTCATAGCTCCAGTTTTTAAAAAGACAACCAACCAGTATTTATTTTTCTCCTTGCTTGAGCCCTGCCTCATACAAGATGTGATTCCTATGCTCAAGACCTTCTAGCAGGGTAATGAGAAGGGAGACACAGATCTGAACACTGTGTGTAGTGGTTAAATTCCCAAAGGCAGAGATAGGAAAGAAATTGAACGTTCAAAAGGAACTGGGGTAAAGGGACTGGAGAACATAAAAAATGCAAATAGGGCAAAAGAGGATGAAAGACACCCTGGTTAGAGAGAAGCAACCACCTCCCAAAGAACTCTGTGCTAAGAGGGATTTGGGAAACAGGGAAACCAGGTGAGACAAGCTTCTCCCTCCAAGTTCACTATACAAAAACAGCCACTGTGCTATAATGCCACTCCCTGTGCCCTTTATTTTATGTTTGTCCTATTTGCCCTGATTAACCAACATAACAGCACTAGGAAGCTGGTGTTATGATAAGAGAAATAAAATGAGGCTTTGAGGTGTTCAGTAATTCGACCGAGGTCAACAATTACTAAGTATTAAAGTCAGAACTGAAATCCAAATTGGTCCCTCTTCAAATGCTCAGTTCTTGTCTTGTCCATTTGCAGAGAACCTTCTAGTTCATAAAATTCAAGTGTGGGAAGATTCTTTCTCAGCTGCCATAGCTGAATTCAGAGACATGGTGATATCACACAAAGGCCCAGGTCTGCCCACATGGGGGGAGCCTGCCATGGCCAAGGCTATTGAAAGGCAGATCTAGGCAGGTGCCACAGCTCACTAGGCTAATCCTCCGTCTGCGGCGCCAGCACACCGGGTTATAGTCCCGGTCGGGGTGCTGGATTCTGTCCTGGTCACTCCTCTTCCAGGCCAGCTCTCTGCTGTGGCCCGGGAGTGCAGTGGTGGATGGCCCAAGTGCTTGGGCTCTGCACCCGCATGGGAGACCAGGAGAAGCTCCTGGCAGTGCGCCGGCAGCAGCGGCCATTGGGGGGTGAACCAACGGAAAAGGAAGACCTTCCTCTCTGTCTCTCTCTCACTGTCCACTCTGCCTGTCAAAAAAAAAAAAAAAAAAAAGGACAAGGTGGTTGATTGGTATTTTGGGGCTGGGCCAGCACCTGGAAGTGTTTTGGGTAAGCTGGGGTGAGAAGGCCTCTTTCTAAGCCACAACCTACAAGGAAAGAAGATTCACTCTCACTGCATCTCCCTGGACACTTAAGGATGCAAAGGAGCTTGCTAAAGATCACCACTGGGGTTGATGGCATGAAGGTAGGGCCACACCCACATTGCCTCACTGTGGGCTCCAATGCTGAGGAGCCCAGGGAGCGTTGAAGTAGTCTTGTCTCCCTCCATACGGACATCAACAGTGCTGCTTAGAGAAGGTGTTGGCAAGTTTGCTCTTCCTATCAGTCACCCTCAACAGCTCTAGCCCCCATCCAAAAATCTGAGAAATGAAACACAAAAGCAAAAAAAGAAAGAAATGCCTGTGTCTCCATCTTGCTGCAAACTCATTGCCAAACTTGGTCTTAAATCTTTGTCAAGTGGATAGGAATTATATGTCACTATCGTTTTAATAATTTTGTGATTATTTTAAAATTTATATGGGTGAAGGTGAACACCTTTTCATTGAATTGTTGTCTGTAGTCCTTGCCTCTTTTCCTGCTGAACTGTGGTCTTCATATTTTTTCTTGTTGAATTCTTTGTTTAGTGGAGCATTAAGCCTTTGACGATACTGCAAATTTAAAATTTGCCGTTTCAAAAAATCATATTAAGGCTGATCTCTCGTGCGTGAGGCGGCAGCCTGTCAGGTTTCCCCCACCCGACAATAAACCTTTTCCCTTACAAAAATCAAATTAAATAAAACTTTTAAAATCTGCAAAATGAGTGAATTTAAGATAAATTGATGGGATTTTTTTTCATTTTCACTGGAATGGCCATACAACTTAACCAAATCCAGACATCTACTAGAATTGAAAGAGAATGACATTAATATATATAAGCAATACTTCAGAAAGTTCTTGGGGGATGGAATCAAAAGTTAACTTTATTTTGGTGCAAAAACTTTTTAAATACATGCATTTTTTCATAATAAACATTTTGAAGACTTCTGCTGTATATGATTTCAAGGGGCACAACCACCCTGAAGTTGCAGTTCATGCACAAGTGCACGTGCTGTTTTAAAAAGTTGTACTTGGCATTGAGACTTAATGCTATAACGAGTACTCAAACAGTATATTTCACTTTGTGTTTCTATGGGGGTGCAAACTGTTGAAAGCTTTACTTAATGTATACTAAACTTATCTTCTGTAAAAAAAAAAAAAAAAAAAAAAAAAAGAAGAAGAAATTATCAATTCCCAACTTGACTCTCACTGGGATTAAACATGAAAATAGGTCTGATCTGATTTCATCATCATTTAAAAAATCATCTATTGGCCAGCGCCGTGGCTCACTAGGCTAATCCTCCGCCTTGCGGCGCCGGCACACCGGGTTCTAGTCCCGGTTGGGGCGCCGGATTCTGTCCCGGTTGCCCCTCTTCCAGGCCAGCTCTCTGCTGTGGCCAGGGAGGGCAGTGGAGGATGGCCCAAGTACTTGGGCCCTGCACCCCATGGGAGACCAGGAGAAGTACCTGGCTCCTGCCATTGGATCAGCGCGGTGCGCCAGCCGCGGCGGCCATTGGAGGGTGAACCAACAACAAAGGAAGACCTTTCTCTCTGTCTCTCTCTCTCACTGTCCACTCTGCCTGTAAAAAAAAAAAAAAAATCATCTATTATTTTTCACTTTATGTTTCTGTGTGGGAGCAAACTGTTGAAATCTTTACTTAATGTATGCTAAACTGATCTTCTGTAGATAAAGAGAATCGAAAATGAATCTTCATGTGAATGGAAGGGGAGAGGGAGTGGGAGAGGGGAGGGTTGTGGGTGGGAGGGACGTTATGGGGGGGAAGCCATTGTAATCCATAAGCTGTACTTTGGAAATTTATATTCATTAAATAAAAGTTAAAAAAAAAAAAAAAGTTGTACTTGGCAAGAGCAAGCTATGGAAAGCAAGAACGATCCACAGGATCATGTGAAGAAGTATGAGTCTGCCCTCAGATCTGGTGGCAAAAAGAGAATCTGTGTTCCCATGGAATGGTGGTTGCTACACTTT
Source organism: Oryctolagus cuniculus (assembly GCF_964237555.1). Lineage (NCBI taxonomy): Eukaryota > Metazoa > Chordata > Mammalia > Lagomorpha > Leporidae > Oryctolagus > Oryctolagus cuniculus. The sequence goes on along the minus strand of NC_091433.1, from coordinate 103,889,245 downwards.
TGAGTTCTCAATACTGGAAAATAATGAAGCAGCAGTATTGCCTACTACATCACCCCCTGGCTGGCTTCCTGTCAAGGTCAACAGTTGCTCTTATTTCTTGTTCCTGTCTGGTCTTCCAAGCACCAAAGGACAGAAAGACTCAATCTAGGGCAGCCATGGGCTCCACAGATTATCCAGCTTCCCCTTGGTCCTATCCCCCAAGGGAAACCCAAGAACGCTCTTCCCACCAGGGTCTTCCTGAGGAGCCTGCTTCACTGTTTCCAAGCAGCGGGAGGAACCAGCACAAACATGAGCTCAGCCTCATTACTGACTGTCCTTCCTCCCAGGAGGAAGCTTGGCAAATGAGTTATAATGCCACCTCAACATCTGCTTAACAAAGCAGAAAACCCTTCAGCTTTACCTCATTCTGACACACCTTGTTTTATGCAACAGGTGTGTTGCTTTAAAAAAAAAAAGAGGGGGGACTAATTTTACAAACACACACCAGTAATTTAAATTCACTAGAGAGTTAGCTATTTAGAGGAACCCTGTTGTAAATCCTTTCACAAACTGAAGAACATTTAAGTAATTACCCTCTAATTTATGTGCTTGGTAAGGTCAACTATTTAAATGTCTGGCTTTCTTAATTCGAGGCACACCCTCGTTTATAGAATGTCTTTAAAACTCATTATGTATTTCTCAAATACATAAAACTCCAATGTGGGGTTTTTTTTCTTTAACAGGAAAAAAAAAAGTATTTTGGTGAAGCAGGCAGAAGATACCTGCACTTCTGCAATTGTTTAGCCCATGCTTTTTATGGAAAGGGTTTCTGTTGAACAGATCAAGGTTTGATATGATTTAGAATCAAGCGGTCATACATTTAAGAACAAATTGTGAGCAGGTACATTTGAAGCCCCTGTACTTTGTATGCAATCTTTAAATCCTCGTAATTTATATTCACTTCACTCCTAATTTATTCGGTGGTTAACCACGTGTTTTTATTCCTCAGTAAACTTAACAAAAACTACCGATTAGTATAAACAAATAATAGGAATATTAGAAAATATTTGAAATATTGAAATGTATTTGAGATATTGTAAAATGTTCTTGAAAAGTGCTTTGTTTATAAGTTGTCATTTGGAGGGTACTGTGGCTTAATAGATTAAGCCTCTGCCTGCAGTGCTGGAATCCCATACTTGTGTCCAGGCTGTTCCTCTTCTGATCCAGCTCTGTGCTATGGCCTGGGAAAGCAATGGAAGATGATCCAGGTCCTCAGGCCCCTGCACGCAGGTGGGAGACCCGGAGGAAGCTCCTGGCTCCTGGCTTCAGATCAGCCCAGCTTCAGCTGTAGTGTCCATACTGGGGAGTGAAGCAGTAAATGGAAGTAAATCTGTGTATGTGTGTGTCTCTCTGTCTGTAACTCTGCCTCTCCAATAAATAAATCTTTTTAAAAAAAAAAAAGTTGCATTTTTATGTCTTTAAGCCAAGATGTATGGACACAATGAAAATTTTTATCCTTATTTGTGACTCTCTAAGGTGGTCTTCATGTGGTGGAAGCGAGCTAGCTGCAAACACTAGAATTTACATCCTTAACTCATAGGAATGAAATACTGTCCCTAATGAGAGGGCGGAAGAAGCTGCTTGCCAATGACATAGTTTGACAGGAGACATGGACCACCATGGAAATAAGATCACGAGGCCTGGGAAAACTCGAATTTCCCTGAGACCCCAGCTGAGGGACAGAACCCTTGGCCAGTGGACCGGGGCCACCATTACATACATACAGGAGCCCCCATCCCCTGGAGTCCAGTGTGAATGGCGCCCCCTAGAACACAGTACAGGAACCACTTCGCACACATGTAACTGTTGTCCCAGGGATGTCCCTGCTACTCTCTCCTCTGATCACAGTCTCTGATCTAAAAATAGCCCAGGAAGAGGATTGTTTTGATCCTTCCCATACTCAGAGCATAAAGTGGCAGCTACCCCCAGACAGTGGAAACTCTTAATTTTTCTACATGCACCTGCCCCACACCAGGTGACAGGGCGGCTGCCTCATGGATGCTCCTTTGCAGGATGGAGCCAGGAAGTCACTGGGAAGATTCACAAGCATGATGGGCGCTGTAGTTGAATCATGCGGTGCAGCACCCGACTCAAAGCCTTCAGTCACACATCTCAAAAGTCTGAACTAGCTTGGCACCAGATTCAGACTAGGGACTTCCTGAGAGCTGGCTGACATCAGCGGTCAACACCAAGGACTTGTCCGCAGCATATGGCAACTTCCTAAAAAAGAGAGAAGTACACTTGATGTCTATGTGACTGCTTGCTTTTTTCCTCTGTATATCACCATCATCCTCATTACCATCCTAGTGTTCTGGATGCTTCGCTCACATTTGTTTTGACCGCATGCTGGCTCTGGGTGCCTTTCCACCTCAAATCTCACACCCTCCCACTTCGTCTCAACCACTGCCATGGTAATCAGCTCCTCGAAGACTGTAAGCATTTCTGCACTGGTGCCATGGCCAAGGACTTCACGATCGTTCCTTGAAACTCTGACCTCCTGCCCCCAGGCCCCTCTGGCACTGCAGAATCCTGCTCAGCACTCCTGCATGTGCAAATGAGCAGTTGCAAGCACATCACCCCCCTGGAATAAAAGGCAAGCAGTTCTGAAGCCAGCCTTATGAGGTCTGGAGACTGAGCAGCCCAGCCATGCACTGTGAGCACCTCAGCTAGGTGAGTTGGTGTTACAGACTATTTGCATCACCCCAAATTCCTATGGCGAAGCCTTAACTCCCATTGTGATCGAATTTGCAGATAAAGTCTTAATAGAATTACAGCAGCACCTCCCCCCAACCCATCCAGTTTCACTCCCTGTGGTTTCACTTACCTGTGATCAACCACAGTATGAAAATATTACATAGGAAATTACAGAAATAAATAATTCATAAGTTTTAAATTGCTTACTGCTCTGAGACACATCAAGAAATCTGACTCCATCCTACTCCAACCTGCTCAGGCCAGGAATCACCGAGCATATCTGTGCTGGAAACACCACCCACCCATTAGTCACTTGGCAGCTGTCTCAATTGTCGGACATGTGTATCATGGTACCACAGTGCTTGTGTTAAATAACCCTTATTTTACTTAATAATGGCCCCAAATCCCAAGCATAGTGATGCCAAAGAGGTATCAGGATGTAACGCAAGGAAAGATTGAACAGCTCTGGTGCCGTGTGGTCATCCTGCCGGGCATACAGGAAAAATTAGAGTATATATAGTATTTGGTACCATTTATGATTCCAGAAGTCTGGGGAACTTGGAATGCACCCCTCACATAGGAGGGGACTGTTGTAATTCAATTTAAATTAAGTCCTAGGGGATGGGATTAGTGTCCTTATAAAAAAAAAAAAGAGCCAGAGAGTGAGCTCGTAGTGTTTCTGCCTTTCTCTCTCCCTCCCTCTGTGACTCCCTCCCTCCAACCCTCCACCCACCTGTGCACAAAGAAGTCATGCGAGGACACAGTGAGAAGGCAGCTGTCCACAGCCAGGAGGAGAGCCCTCACCAGAAACCAGCACTGACAGCATCTTGGTTTTCGATTTCCAGCCTCCCAACTGTAAGAAATAAACTGCTGTTTGAGTCACCCAATCATTTGTACTTTGTATGGTTGCCCTAGGAAACTAATATAGTTGGTAAAAGGGCATCCCTGGAAATGAAATGTTCAGAATAAAATACTGGAGTGGGATAACTGACCATTCAGATGGCAATAAAGCTGCCATTGCTGGAGATAAGTGGGTGTTATGCAATTGGTCCCTGGGAGTCCTGTCTGTGATTGATTGGGATGAGAGACAGGTGGAAGGTGAAGCCTCAGGTGAGTGATAGTGATGGTCCTTAAATGCTACAGGGACAACAGTAACTATAAATATTGTGGAGGGGCATGGGTTTTGCTCATTGCTTTGGAAATCTTGAAAAAAGGTAACCACCCATGTTATCACGATTTATCAAAACCTAGGGCATGGACAGCTCAAAGGGTTTAACCCAATGGAAATCAGGGACTTCAGTGAATAATATTGAGCCAGTATCCACACATCAGTGGTAACAAGGGCACCCCACCAAGGCAAATGAAAGAAAAAGACAGCTCTACATGGGGGACGGGAAGGGCAGGGGCAGATGGGAACTCTCTGTCCTTCTCTTTTAGTTTTCCTGTAAATGTAAAATTGCCCTAAATGAATATGAATATGAGGAAGTTAAAAGTCCAGGTTTAGGGGGCAGATGCGTGAGAGATCAGCCAAGCCACACCTCAAGGCAGACTCCTGAAAATGACAGTCAAGTTCTAAGGAGGCATTGTGCAGCCCGAGCAGGCCTCTCATGCTGAAGCACAAGTATGCATGGACTCCCTGTGGGGAGGGACGTAGGTGTAGTGGGTGAGCCTGAGAATCCCAGAGCCTAGGTGCTCTGCAGCGCCCTGCTCCTCAGTGTCCAAGAGCAGCCTGCGCACCTGCAGACCTCCAGAGCTCCCTAAGGGAGTGCCTCTCAGACTAGGAAGCAGCTCCTTCCTCAGGTCTGCCCCCATCCTACCTCTCCTTGCTTCAGCAGGCCCTGTGTGCCTGGAACAACTTGATGTGCCTGAAAACAACTCACTCCTTAGAAGAATCTCGGGTCCTGAGTAATCCAGGGTTCCTAATCCACAGACTCAGCCAACTATGTATGCAAAATAATTTCTAAAAATTAATACGACTGGTGGCCGGTGCTGTGGCTAAGCCTCTGCCATGGCATCAGCATCCCATATGGGCTTGGGTTTGTGTCCCAAGGGCTCTCTTCCAATCCAGCTCTCTGCTATGGCCTGGGAAAGCAGTGCTCGGGTCCCTGCACCTACATGGGTGACCCAGAAGAAGCTCTTGACTCCTGGTTTCAAGTCGGCCCAGCTCTGGCTGTTGCAGCGATTTGGGGAGTGAACCAGCAGACGGAAGATCTCTCTTTGTGTCTCTCCCTCTCTCTATCTGTAACTCTACCTCTCAGATAAATAAATAAATATTTAAAAGTGTATGTATACCATCTGAACTGAACATGTGCAGACTACTTTTGTTCTTAACATTATTCTCTTAATGATTCAGTAAAATAAGTATTTACAAGGCATTTACATTGCATGATGCATTGTAAGCCATTTCAAGATGAGTTAATGTACTGAGAGGATATTTGCAAGCCACATGCAAATTCCACACCATTCTATATAAGGTACTTAAGCATTCCATCACAGATATTGGTATCCATGGGAGGTCCTGGAACCAATATTTCAAGGATTCTTGTGGACAACTATGTGGGCCAGGAGAGACCGTAATGCCCACAACACAGTAAGTAGAATATCAGGCAAGATTGGGGAAGGGTTATGGATACGGGCAAGCATTTGTGTATTCTCGGGCCTGCTTTGGATAGCCCCTTGCACTCAGGTAATACTGTAGCCTCCAGCAAAAGAAAGGAACATGTCATGGAGATTAAGCAAAGTTGGAAGACTCAAGGAGCTGAGAATATCAGAAGTGACTTAGTACAGTCAAGAGTCTGGTGCCACACGTGGTGTCTTCACCTGACAGATCAAGCCCCAGATGCTACAGTGATCTTAGTGGTCTTAGCTGTCCTGCTTCACTTCCCCACCCTCTCACTCCTGCTGTCTGGAATCTCTTTCCCATGTAAGTGACTCAAACAGGACCCTTCTTGCACATACAGCCTTGGAGAGCATCAAGGCTACCACAGATTCTATCATCATCTTGCAGACGAAGTAACTGTGACTCCTTTGATCAAAGGAACACAGCTAGTGAGTGGAGTTAAGCAGGTCTTGAACTCAGACAACCTGATTCTCAAGTCTATACTTTTCACCATCATGCTTAGTCAGTCAAACAAGACAGGACAAGTTGGAGAAGTGTAGACTTCATTTCGGGAAACCTTAACCCAGTCTTGAAACAGCATTATCAATCACTCCACTTTAAATGAAGTGTGCCAGAAATTGAAAACCTTCAGGTAATTATGATCAGTTAGGGCTTGTGTTAAATCATCCCAACAATCCCTTCAAGTCTTCTTTTCTCTGTCACTCTTGATGCTGTTTCTCCCACCTCTCTGACAGTTTACCTTATAATTGAAGGTTGGAACTTGAAATCAGCTTTGAGAAAGTGCCTTTCATAGAAGTAGAGCCAGTATCTTGGAGAAAGTGGACCTCTGTGGGTGGAACCAAGTATCTATGAGGTTATTTGTTGATCAAAACCAAGCCCTAGGACCAAAGAATAATTAGCTGATTTTTTTTTTCATTTATTCCCCTTTGAAATTTTTCCCTTTTTATATATTTTTAAATATTTGTTTATTTGTTTGAAAGGCACTTAACCCTGATGGATTAAGATGGCAGAGTAGGGAGGGAGCTTACTGCTCTAGTCCAGGAGAAGATAGCTTTTAAAAAGTGGAGAGAGTGAAGTCTCAGGGAAAAGTTAGGAAGAAAATAGCAGAGGAAACTCCATGCAAATTAGAGGGACACATGAAACACATTTCACCAACAATATGCACATAGACTGAAAGTGAAAGGATAGAAAAAGATATTTTATGCTAACAGAAACCAAAATAAATCTGGAGTAGCCACCCTAATATCAGACAAAATAGACTTTAACACAAAAACTCTTAAAAGAGATAAAGAAGGTCACTATGTAAGATTAAGGGATCAATTCAACAGGAAGATTAACTATTATAAACGTATATTCACCTAATTACAGAGCATCTTACTATTTAAAAGAAATGTTAAGGTATCTAAAGGGATACATAGACTCCAATACAATAGTAGCGAGGGACTTCAATGCCCACTTTCAGTAATGGACAGATCAACAAGACAGAAAATCAGCAAGGAAACAAGTTATTTGACACTATAGGCCAAATAGACCTAACAGATATCTACAGAACATTACATCCTACAGTTGCAGAATACACATTCTTCTCAGCAGTGCATGGAACTTTATCTAGGATTGACCACATGCTAGTCCATAAAGCAAGTCTCAGCAAATTCAAAACAATCTAAATCATATCATGCATTTTCTCAGACCATAAAGCAATGGAGCTGTAAATCAGCAACTCAGGAATCTCTAGAACATATGAAAATACATGGAGACTGAACAACATGCTACTGAATGAAGAAATCATTGAAGAAATCAAAAGAGAAATCAAAAAATTTCCAGAAACAAATGAAGATGACAATACAACATATCAAAACCTATGGAATACAACAAAAGCAGTGTTAGGAAAGTTTATAGTAATTGGTGCCTACACTAAGAATAGGATGCTGCTTGTGGGTTTGTCACAAATTGCCTAATTGTGTTAAAGAATGTTCCTTCTATACCCAACTTGCTTAGAGTTTTCATCATGAAAGGGTGTTGTATTTTATCAAATGCTTTCTCTGCATCTATTGAGATAACCACATGGTTTTTCTTCTGCAGTTTGTTAATGTGATGTATCTCATCAATTGATTTGCAAATGTTGAAAGATCCATGCATACCAGCGATAAAGCCAACTTGGTTCAGGTGAATGATCTTTCTGATGTGTTGTTGGATTTGGTTGGCTAGAATTTTATTAAGGATTTTGTGTCTATGTTCATCAGAGAAATTGGTCTGTAGTTCTCTTTCTCTGCTGCATCTTTTTCAGGTTTAGGAATTAAGGTGATGCTGGCTTCATAGAAAGAATTTGGGAGGATTCACTCCCTTTCAATTGTTTTGGATAGCTTGAGAAGAATTAGAGTTAGTTCTTTAAATGTCTGGTAGAATTCAACAGTGAAGTCATCTAGTCCAGGGCTTTTCTTTGTTAGAATGGTCTTTATTACTGATTCAATTTCTATCTTGGTTACGGGTCTATTTAGGTTTTCTGTGTCTTCATGGCTCAATTTAGGTGAGTTGTATGTGTCCAGGAATCTATCCATTTCTTTTAAGTTTCTCATTTTGTTGGCATACAGCTCTTTGTAGTAATTTCTGATGAATTTTTTATATCTGTGATGTCTGTTGTTACATTTCCTTTTTCATCTCTGAATTTATTAATTGAGATCTTTTTCTCCTTTTTTTGGTTGGTTGGGCCAATAGTGTGTGAATTTTGCATATTTTTTCAAAAAACCAGCTCTTCATTTTACTGATATTTTGTGTTATCTTTTTGGTTTCAATTTTGTTTATTTATTCTATAATTTTAATTGTTTCTTTTCTCCAACTAGTTTTGGGTTTGGTTTGCTGTTGTTTTTCTAGAGATGCATTGATAGCTCATTTATCTGGTGCCTTTCCAATTTCTTGATGTAGGCACTAATTGCTATAAACTTGAATTGTGAAAAGTTGGAAGCATTCCCACTGAGATCCAGAACTATTCAATATAGTCCTGGAAGTTTTAGCCAGAGTCATTAGGCAAGAAAAAAGAAATCAAAGGGATACAAATTGACAAGGAAGAAGTCAAGCTATCCCTATTTCCAGATGACATGATTCTACATGTAGGGGATTCAAAAGATCCCACTGACAGACTACTGGAATTCATAGAAGAGTTGATATAAAATCAATACACAAAATTCAACAACCTTATTATACACAGACAATGCCAGAGCTGAGAAAGAACTTCTAATATCAATCCTATTTACAACAGCTACTAAAAAATCAAATACCTTGGAATAAATTTAACCAAGGATGTCAAAGATCTCTATGATGAGAATTATAAAACATTAAAGAAAGAAATAGAAGATACAAAAAATGGAGAAATCTTTCATATTCATGGATTGGAAGAATCAATATCATCAAAATGTCCATACTTCCAAAAGCAATTTACAGATTAAATGAAATACCAATCAAAATACCAAGGAAATTCTTCTCAGATACAGAAAAAATGATGTTGAAATTCATATGGAGGGACCAGTGCTATGACTCAGCGGGTTAACGCCTTGGCCTGAAGCACCAGCATCCCATATGGGCACCGGTTCTAGTTTTGGCTGCTCCTCTTCTGATCCAGCTCTCTGCTATGGCCTGGGAGGGCAGTAGAGGATGGCTCAAGTCCTTGGGCCCCTGAACCCACATGGCTCCTGGCTTCAGGTCGGCACAGCTCTGACCATTGCAGCCAATTGGGAAGTGAACTATCAGATGGAAGACCTCTCTCTGCCTCTCCTCTCTCTGTGTAACTCTGACTTTCACATAAATAAATAAATCTTAAAAAAAAGAAATTCATATGGAAAGACAGGAGACCTTGAATAGCTAAAGCAATCTTATACAACAAAAACAAAGCTGGAAGCATCACAATACCAGATTTCAAGACATACTACAGGGCAGTTATAATCAAAACAGCCTGGTCCTGGTACAAACACAGATGGATAGGCCAATGGAACAGAATAGAAACTTCAGAAATCAATCCAAGCATCTACAACCAACTTATATTTGAACAAGGAGCTAAAATCAACCCCTGGAGCAAGGACAGTCTCTTCAACAAATAGTGCTGGGAAAACTTGATTTCCACCTGCAGAAATATGAAGCAGGACCCCTACCTCACACCTTACACAAAAATCCATTCAAAATGGGTTAAAGACCTAAATCTACAACCTGGCACCATCAAATTATTAGAGAACATTGGGGAAACCCTGCAAGAAATCAGCATATGCAAAGACTTCTTGGAAAAGACCCCAGAGGCACAAGCAATCAAAGCCAAAATTTGCAAATTGGATTACATCAAATTGAGAAGCTTCTGTACTGCAAAAGCAACACTCAGGAAAGTGAAGGGGCAACCGAGAGAATGAGAGAAATTATTTGCAAACAATTCAATTGATAAAGAATTAATAACCAGAATATCTAAGAGATCAAGAAACTTAACAACAACAAAACAAATAACCCAGTGAAGAAATGGGCAAAGGATTTAAACAGACATTTTTCAAAAGAAGAAATCCAAATGGCCAAAAGACACATGAAAAAATGTTCAGGACCACTAGCCATCAGGGAAATGCAAATCAAAATCGCAATGAGGTTTGCACACCCAGTTCTCTAGTTAACTCATATTCATATTTCAAGACAAAGTTTTATCATTAATTACAATTCAAAGTCTTGGATAGGCATCATGACACAGCAGGTTAATCCTCTACTTGGGATGCCCTCATCCCATATTGGAGTGCCAATTCAAGGTATAGCTCCTCTGTTTCCAATCCAACTTCCTGCTAACGTGACGGGGAAGGCAGCAAATGATGGCCCAAGTACTTGGGTCTGTGCCAGCCACAAGGAAGACCAAGAAGGAGTTCCTGGCTCCTGGCTTCAGATTGGCCCAGCCCCTACTGTTGTAGTCCCTTGGGGAGTGAAACAACTGATGGATGATTCTTTTTCTCTGTCTCTGCCTCTCTCTTGTCACTCTAACTTTCAAGTAAATAAAATAAATCTTTAACAGAAAATGGTGGAGGGGAAAAGAAGATGGAAAACTCAAGGAATGGGTTCTCCAGAGAGCCTCCAGAATGAATGCAGCCTCCCAACACCTGGCTGTCAGTCCTCTGAGACTCCTTGCAGACTGTGACCATCTGAACTGCAAGATAGTAGATTCTTATTGTTTTCTCTTTTACTTTTAAGATTTTATTTATTTATTTGAGAAGCAGATTTACAGAGAGAGGGTGAGAGAGAGAGAGAGAGAGAGAGAGAGAGAGAGAGATCTCCCATCCACTGGTTCACTCCACCAACGGCTGCACCTGCTGGAGCTGGACCAATCTGAAGCCAGGAGCCAGGAGATTCTTCAGGTCTCCCGTGTGGGTGCAGGAGCCCAAGCACTTGGACCATCCTCCACTGCTTTTCCAGGCTGTAGCAGAGAGCAGGATCGGAAATGGAGCAGCTGGAACACAAACCAGAACCCAAATGGGATGCCAGCTCCACAGACAGAGGTTTAACCTACCATACCACAATGTCAGCCCCCAATTCTTATTGTTTTCAGTTGTAAATGTTCTAAGAAATTCACATACACTTCTTTTCCACAAGAGATTGAGTTTCTCCACAGCCAAGACTGCTATGGCCATTCTATCCCTTGCAATTTGGCAAACAGTAGGAGTTCCAGAAATGTTGCTGAATTGAACTAAATCAACATAATTGTGCAGCTAATTGTTACTAGTTTCCCTGCATACCTCACTGTTAAATGTCAACAGAGCCTTACTGGGAGTAATAATGCATCTGCAGTATTCAGAGAATCATAATTGAAGTTTACTCAGCATTTACTTAAGTTGTAAATTGATAATCCTTGCATCTTTTTTAAATTTATTTTATTTATTTGAAAGAGTTACAGAGAGAGGTCTTCCATCCGCTGGTTCAATCCCCAGATGGCCGCAACAGCCAGAGCTGCGCCAATCCGAAGCCAGGAGCCAGGAGCTTCTTCTGGTTCCCCACATGGATACAAGGGTGCAAGGACTTGGGCCATCTTCTACTGTTTTCCCAGGCCATAGCAGAGAGCTGGATCAGAAGAGGAGCAGGCGGGACTAGAACCGGTGCCCTTATGGGACGCCGGCACTTTAGGCCAGGGCTTTAGCCGCTGCGCCACAGCACCAGCCCAAATCCCTGCATATTTTAAAGTCTATTATCTTTATATACACATCTTTCTGGGCCTTTAATGGTTGGTCTTTAGGAATTTTTGTCAGCTATTTGTTTATTTGAGAGGTAGAGAAATGAAAGGGGAGTTCCCAACTACTTGTTCGCTCCTCAAACACCCACAACATCCAAGCCAAACCCAGGAGCCAGCAACCCAAGTCTGTGGTCTCCCACATAGTGGCAAGGACCCAGATACCTCAGCCATCACCCACTGCTTGCCATGGTCAGCATTGTTGGGAAGCTGGAATTGGGAGTAAGAGCTGGAGATCAAACCAGGTACACCAATATAGGATGCAAGAACAGTGACAAGTGCCTTCACCACTAGACCAAATATTTGCCCTGGATTTGGGTGTTTTGAATTCACTATTCATTAGAAAAATCCCGATACATTGCCTGTTAACTACAAATACTATCCATTTCTAACTTAATCTAAAAAATCTCTTAAATAAGCTAACTGGCTAAATTCCTTAAAAAAATGTTTTGGTGTAGGTTATGATTCAGCCTTGAAGTTTCAGTGAAGTGGCACAATCTTCTCAAAGTTACAAACAAGTGAAAACAGTTTTATTGGTTATCACCAGATTTTCAAACAGGAACCAAGTTTCAGCTTCTCTAAAAATTAACCTGAGAACCTAAAAGCCAGGCTTTTTCACCAAAAAACCTTAAACTTCAGTTAAGCCATGTGAGAAAACTAAAGGAAGGGACAACAGACAATTTGGGATTTGCCAGAAGAGGAATTAAGAATCACAATAGTAATTAAAATTATATCCAAAGGAAGTTTTCCATTTCCACATTAATAATTATATCCCAAGAAAGCCAGGGAACTCATCACACAGTCACATTGTCACTACGCAATCATTTAGCTAACAAATCACTTAGACAATAAGCAATGATAGCACTGCTACTTCTTGGCCAATGTCTTCTGTACTGTGGGTGTTTATCTTTTGTCTAGTCCCTACCTCTCTCCTCCTTTGCCATTGTGTGTTTATTACCTTTCTCCTCACTCCTCACCCCACTCTCCTATTCACTGTTAAGGGGGCAAGAGGGGTTAAAAGGACCAAGAGATGCACTTTCATTAAAAGGAACCTTCACCAAGACTGAATAAGCCAAGAAGACCACAGGTCCTCACTAATTCCAACTCACCATCATAATCTGACACAGAGCCGGTGCTGCGGCTCACTAGGCTAATCCTCCGCCTTGCGGCGCCAGCACACCAGGTTCTAGTCCCGGTGGGGGTGCCGGATTCTGTCCCGGTTGCCCCTCTTCCAGGTCAGCTCTCTGCTGTGGCCAGGGAGTGCAGTGGAGGACGGCCCAAGTGCTTGGGCCCTGTACCCCATGGGAGACCAGGAGAAGTACCTGGCTCCTGCCATCGGATCAGCGCAGTGTGCCGGCTGCAGCGTGCCGGCCGCGGCAGCCATTGGAGGGTGAACCAACGGCAAAGGAAGACCTTTCTCTCTGTCTCTCTCTCTCACTGTCCACTCTGCCTGTCAAAAAAAAATCTGACACAGGGTCTGGGGCCACAGCATCGTGGATCCTGTTGCTGCGAGCTGAGTGATGTGTTCTCATTGCCCCTTTTCTCTCTTAAGAAGCTACTCTACAATAAGAGAAAAGTGCATGACAAATCAACGATATCATTCAAGGCACAGTGCAGGGTCAGCAAGCCTCTTGCAGAGTCAGGAAAAGATTCCTAGAAGATGACATTCAAGTTGAGAGCTAAAAGACGAGGAGGAGTTGGCAAAGCTGGGAGGGCATGGAAATAGAAAGAAGATGGGGACAGGAAACAGAAGAAAGGCAAGCAGCTAAATTAAAAGAACTGAAGCTGGACACATCAGTGAGGGCCAAATCTTCCCAGAGCTCTGTGGAGAGGTTCAGACTTTATCCTTCAGGAAGGATGTTGTACAGGGACACAACAGGCCTAGATGTGTTTTCAAATATTTACTCCAGAGGCAGGTGTTCAGCCTGGCAGTTAAGACACCAATTAAGATGCCCCCATCCCATATCAGTGTACCTGGGTACCAGAGTACTCCTTGAGAGCTTGTTTGGAGGTTCTAGCAGGGGAGCACAGCTACTTCACTGAAGACCGGTCCTCCTCTAGCTGGGAAGGGTGTCCTCTTCAACCAAGAGCACAGCTTCTGGAGGGGTGGACGTGGAGCAGAGAGGGAGGATCAGCCAGATCAGCCGAATCAACCCCAGCGATCAGTGGGGTGGCAGATGTTGCAGCCAGATCTCCTTCACAGCCTAGATCCAGCTCCTGTCTACAGCTTCTTGCTAATGCAGACCCTAGGAAGTAGCAGGTGATGGCTGAAATAATGGGATTCCTGTTACCCACATGAGCAACCTGGATTGAGTTCCAAGCTCCTAGCTCCTATCTGACCAAAATTCAGCCCTTTCAGTCTGTTGGGGAGTAAACCAGTGGATGAGAGCTCTCTCTTTCTCTCTCTCGCTCTTACTCTCGCTCTTGCTCTATTTCTCTCTCTCTCTCTTTATCTCTGTCTCTCTGACACTTCAATTTTAAAAAAATTTAAGGATGGCAAGCAGAGAAAAGAGTAAATTGAGAGAGAGAGAGATGGGTAATTAGTCCATAGCAAGAAGCCAGATGGATTAAATTATTCATTCAACAAATATCAAGTGAACATCTACATATGCTAGATAATGAAGCAATACAAACCAAAATGTGAAGCTCTTATGCAGTGCACATTTATAGAAAGAGATGAGCAGCCGTGGTCACATGAATATATCATCACAATTTAAGGTCAATGTTATGGAAGGAAAGGCGTAGACAGGAGAACTGCATGAATCTTCTGTGGGAGGAAACATGAACGATTTGAAGGGTAGACAAATTTGGAAACCACAATGCCTTAAAATAAAGGATGTCAAGGGATATTATGGAAGTTTGACTAAAATGTGATTGATTCATTGATTGTGGGGACTGACTATACTGATTGTACTGATTGATTGACAGGGATAGTGTAGGGCAACTGGAAAAAGAGGAAACTAGTGGAGGTATAGTGCAGAGTGATATAGTGCAGAGTGAAGCGATCACGTCAGATTTAGACATCTTGAACTTGAGATGCTACAGGCTATTCAAGGAGACAGGTTAATAAATAAGTGGATCTGAAGTTAAGTATCAAGTCTAGAAGCAAGGTCCACACTGAAGGTTGCAGATGTGGGATGTAAATGACACAGGTACTGTGAGGATGTATGAGAGTTCCCAGGAAAGGAGTATAAAGTGAATAATGTGATGGCCGTGAGGGATCAGGAGGAAATCTAATGTTGAAGAGATGAGGAGGAGGAAAATTGAAACCCTTGTCCCTCAAACAGGATCCTGACATTCTCAGCTTACAGCAGAAGGGCATGTAACCTAAATGGTCTTACCTGGAATTATGATACCTATGCATGAATCAATCTCTCTCAGATATTCCTGTGCTTCCTTATAGCTAAATGATAAACATACCAGATGGTTGACCAGATTTGGGATAAAATTGGTGGTCTCCAAGCCAAAGAAACCAATTGTCCATGGAGTGATAAACCTGCAAAATTTGCCTCGTTCACAAAATGAATGAAAAATCACTGGCTACATCGTTGAGCGTTCATGGGTACACAAATCCATATATACTTCCTTGTGTTCTCAAATAATTCAACATTCATATTTTTATTTAATATTCTGGATGTTTAGCATGAAGTACTCCAATTATTAGTGAAGAGTAGGATTTGGAAACTATGAATAACCACTTCAACTACTTCATCCTTTTCTATAAAAACAACTGTTTCATGTATGACTTGATGAAAACAGTAAGCCACAGAAGTAAAAATTTCTCCATACAACCAGCAAATGGGGTCCTGGCATCAAGGTGCCCTAGTCAGCTTGAACAGCTTTTTCATTGATACTGAGCACTGTAGGAAATCAATCACACACTCCTTTACTTTGCTGATTTAACTGCCATGTCAATTATCGTGCCCACTATGTTCTGAAGATGTTTATTTCAACTATTGCCAAAGCTTCCCCACCAATTGACTTCTTAAAACCACACCTGACATCATTCCAAGCCAAACGTGTGATTCTGGAATTCTTAAATGGTCTAGAGACTGTCATTGAAAACCACTCCTAAAGCAGGGTTTAGAGAAGGCTTAAGCCTGGCTTTGATGAATTTGTCTTGAAAACCAGAAGTACTGGAGAGAACTAGGTTGAAATTCTTTCATAACCAACACTGTCTTTATCATTATAGCTGACATTATTGTTTCTTACTACCTTTAGTCTTTGCAACACCCTTCATGCCCTCCCCCTTATTAACCAATACAGTGTAAGCAAAGATGACACGTAGACTCTAGTAGCTTTTTCTTCATATTCAATACCATTAAATATCATAGAAACCTTTCTGACACAGCCCACTGAATCGCAGGTTTGTATATCCAAAGTGTTCTTGGACTACATTGTTGCAGAGGGGAGCGTGGTTGCCGGAGCGAGTTTTGTGGGTTCTTTCCCTCAGCTCAGTCTAGAAATAAAAAGCTGGGAAACAATTTGCAAAGAAGTGGAAACTTTTATTTGATTGACAAGTGACAGAAAAGCATCTGGTCTGAGAGGAGAACAGGTGGAGTACCCAAAAAGGACACGGACTTTCAGGAAGTGTCCAAGGTTTTTAAGGCATTATTGTCTGTTTATGGGGTCATTCTATGGGGGTGCCCATTGGACAGGGTCAGGTGGAGGTTTCACATACCGTATGTTGATTGGCTTGAGGCTCATGGAGATAGCAGGGGCCTCTGGGAGACAGCTAAATTCTCCTTAGGGGCTCAGCCCCTTTCTCTGCTAGCTCTGGGGGGAAGATTGAAACAAACTTGAAGAGGTGATTTAAGACTGCAAGGTCACACATGCAGCACAAGAAGCTATAGTGGGGGAGTGCTGGCAGGTCTGGAAACAGGCTTCCAGACACAGCTAACAGCCTGCTTGTGAAGGACATTCTACCTACCTCTGAGAGGCTCACAGACCCCCAGCCCCATGGGCAGCCTCATACACTATGTCAATCAACATGATACATGGCGTCAAATGCAAATCCTGAAATAATATGAAAATGCAAATTATATAGATTTTTTTTTCTTTTCTGTTTAAAGGCACCTTAACTTTTGGGGATCTTGAAAATACCTTGGTACATATTACTGGTTCTTTCAAATCTTGAATAGGTCAAAGAGAAACATCTGAAAGGCTTGTGGTGCCCCCTTAAAGAGGCACCACAGATCTTCATCTTTGTCTCCATGGACCACACCAGGTAACCCCAACCAGCAGCAGGAACCTGTGGCAAGCTGCCCTCAACCTTGAAACATTAACACAGTCTATGGAATAGGTGCCATGTGTTAGATAACAAAGATAACACCTGATATCATCTACCAAATAAAAAAGTGAATGAGTTATGTACATCATTGCCACTCTGTAGTTGAAAGAATTTAGGTTAAAGCAGGTTAAGTCACAGACTGAGCATCCACGGAGTTTCACCTGCCGAGACGCGGAACTGCCCACCTGCCTTGGAGAGGTGAGCTCATGAAAGGACCTCCACTGACTGTCTTCGTCAAAGTTAGTCACAGTGCAGTTCACTCCTCCTTTTTATATGTCCATATTAATGTTTAACATTAATTACCTCTATCCTTAACCTGATTTTTTTAATTTCATGAGTACAGGTTAAATGACATGCCCAATAAAGAAAATGGGTAGAGTGTCTATGTAAACTTAATGTCAGTCTTCCTTCTGACTCTAATATCCTGATGCCTAGCAACTGGACTGACCAGTCTTTCCAAATATATGACAGAAAGCTGAATTCTTGTTGAATCCTTGTTAGCATAGCTTAGGAACCTCTCTTGGTTCTCCACAAAACAGGATTTCTTTTCCATCAATTCTTGTGCCTGAGTCCTGAGGTCTAGACATGATTTTAGGAGAAAAAGCTATCTTTAAGAATAAAAAAAAATTCCACTTTCATGCAGTAATCCAGGTTGGGTGGGCATGCAGCTCTGCTTCTTGAAGCCATTAGTGGATTGCCATCGTTTGAATGCATCCCCAAAAGTTCATGGACTGGAAGTTTAATCTCCAAAGTCACAGGTTGGTGGTATTTGGAGGTTGGGGCCTCTGGAAGGTGGTTAGGATTAGATGATTCATGAAGGGGAGCCCCCGTGATAGCATTAGTGGCTTTATTCAACCTGAGCCTGTGTACCTGTTCTGTCTCACCATGGGAGGCCCTCCCTCGTGCTATGATACAGCAAGGAGGTTCTCACCAGATGCCCAGCAGATGCTGGTACAATGCTCTTGATTTCTCAGCCTCCAGAACCATGAGCCAAATAAACTCCAATCCTTTCTAAATTACACATTCCCTGGTATTTTGTTATAGCAACAGAAAGCAGACTAAGACAAGGACCTTTGTTCTTTCCATCCAATTTCTCCACCAACTTTAAGGGGTTGCCCTCATCTGCATACCCAAAACTGGCTGGAGGAGATTCTGTATTTCAGCACTGACTAAGGGGAAAGGCTGTGCGGGTTAGGATCTAGGCTATAACTGTCTCCCATCGCTTCTACTTGCATTCCATTGTCAGGAACATAGACACACACTTGCAAGGGGCTCACATCATGGGTCCCAGCTGACAGGTCATGTGCCAGGCTCCCCTACAGTAATACTTTGAAAGAATGGGAAATAGATTTGGTACACAGCCAGTCTTGTTCACATTAGGGTATGGTCATGATTCTTGGGTGCATGAGACAGGCACAGGTCTGAGACCACACCACACAAAAGAAATGTTGAATCAAGGGGAAAAGAAGACCTGATGTATTCAAAAAGAAACCAGCAAGCAAAATGCAATTCTACCTATGTTGTGAGATTAAATTTTCCATATATTGCCTTCAGATCTCTGCTCTACTGAGAACAATGTTTGAGGATTAAAAGCCACAACACCTTTCTGAGCATGTGAAAATGAGATTCTTCAAAGAAGAGTAATAATAGGTAATAAAAATATGGCCATGTAACACTGAAGGTCAAGGACATTCCCAAGATGCTTCCAGATCTGAAAATGATGCCGAGTTGGAAATAAAAACAAAATCTAAGACTCTCCAAGGCAAAACATAAGGGCCTTAGACACACATATGGTTTCCATCTCTAGCTGAAAGAGCTGGATCTAAACGGAGTTTCAAAGCACATATGCAGTTTCATAAATAGAATTAGGTATATCAGGATACCTTCCAACCCAGAAGTTTAGCAATGTCCTTTGCACAACTGAAGATCTGCTGTTCTGAAATCTAGTCTTTGCTAAAGTTTCCTGGCTGGCCTTGGATCCTCATAAAATTCGGTTTTCACACGTGTTTGGGAAGTTTTTAAAGACTTGCTCTGTGAGAAGGCTAGCGAGAATGCCAGGATTCTTATTTTGGGGTAAAGGGGATAAACTAAGCCATCCATAATTTGAACATTTGAAAAGAAACTCAACAATAGCAATTTGAGAACTGACCTTTCCCCAAAACAAGTGCATCTGTCAAAAGGGTTTGACCAATGACACAATAATCATAGTGAAATAGAAGGCATTTCCGTGGGCAAGAAGGCTTGAAGAATCTAGAATTGTAGCTCTTTCAAGTTCCACTGTCAAAACTCAGGGCCCCACCTACTCTAAGGACCATCAACTTGAAAATATCAAAGAAAATTCCAAAATTAGGAATTTGAAGTGAGAGATTCATCATCTCTGTTTGCTCCAAATTTACTGATCCATGGATCAAAATTCAGTTTTATTAAGGTAATGACACTCACATAGGGAAAGCTCTAGTTGAAAGATTTTGTATATGGAAATTTTCTATCCTATCTATTTCATTTTATAAGATGTGTTATATTCACACATCATTTTTAAATGAGTCTCTATTTGACGTGGGAATGTCTTAATGGTTTGCTTTTCCATTACTTTGGGGTTGGGATTAGCTGACTAATTTGCCCAAACCCATGATTTAATTATTCTAGTTGCTATAGTTCTGGTTGGGATTGGAGGAAGAAAAAGGAAAGCTAAAATTGTGCCTATTCTTCAGATTGGTGCATTGACCCAAACTTTGTAATTTTAATAGATTTCTATCCAATGTGCAATAAATAGATCATTTATGAAAACATTCCATTTAAGTTTCTCAAATTAACCATATCAGTTATACAAAACTCTGATTTCTTCAAGAATTTCCAACCTGCTCCTTTCCTTGCAGTAATTGTGTGGCTGAGTTGATCTACTTGGTTCAGAGAGCACTAGAACTGAGTCAATGCACAAGCCTAGTCATTAAGTTCTTGGAATTGTGTCTCTAATATGAGATTAAGTTAGCTAGATGAACTCAGAACTCTCTCAGATAAAGGTTTAAATAAGGGTATATAAATATGCATTTGCCAGGATGCATGTTCCCTGGCGCATAGGTTCTCAAGCCTTATGGAATCTGGTGGTTACACACATCCCTGATCCACCCTCCAAAATGTAGTTGATAAGAGTAAGGTTCGGAGGCAAAGTAACCTATCCCCATTTTATACCACCTTTTGACTCCCACTCTAATCCTCCTTCCTGATCCTATAGCTTGCAGCCAAAATCTGCCCAGTATTCTTGTTAAGAAGAGCTTGTTATGGGAATCCTGAGGCCGCACCATCAATGCTAGAATAAACTTCCATTTCTAGTCAAGCGTTTGCAAAGCTGAGAGGAGATCACAGACATGGAAAATGTGGCCATCACAAGATACACTGGAGGAAAAGGGAAAGTTTCGAGAGGAACAGATTCATGAGTTGTTGCTGCTCCCCTGAGTCCAGCTAACAGGAATATTGATCCTAGAAAGAAAAAGAAAGATTTCATTTGCTCAGTCTCTCCTTTATCAATAAGACAGGTAAATGTTGGGAGCCCATCAACCTGGAGCGCTTACATAGAACGCCAGGAATATTCACCTACCAGAGACAAGCAACAGAGTACATGTGATAGCACCTGAGGCTCCTTGTTGAGAAGGCAAGTCGAAACACACCTTTCTTCCTTGAGAGATACCAGATTAAAGAGAGCCTTTTCTTTCTCTGGAGATGAAACTCAGTTTTTGAAGTTTATTTATTTGACCGGTGCCGCGGCTCACTAGGCTGATCCTCCGCCTTGCGGCGCCAGCACACCGGGTTCTAGTCCCGGTCGGGGCGCCGGATTCTGTCCCGGTTGCCCCTCTTCCAGGCCAGCTCTCTGCTGTGCCCCAGGAGTGCAGTGGAGGATGGCCCCTGCACCCCATGGGAGACCAGGAGAAGCACCTGGCTCCTGCCATTGGATCAGCGTGGTGCGCCGGCCGCGGCAGCCATTGGAGGGTGAACCAACGGCAAAGGAAGACCTTTCTCTCTGTCTCTCTCTCTCACTGTCCACTCTGCCTGTCAAAAAAAAAAAAAAAGTTTATTTATTTGTATTTATTTGCAAAACAGATCAGTGGAGGCCAGGGGATTGATCTTCCGTCAATCTGTTGATTCATTACTTAAAAGAGTGTGAGACAGGCAATCTTCCATCTGTTGGTTCACTCTCCAAATATCTGCAGTAGTGAGGCTGCACTAGACTAAAGTGAGAAGCCAAAAACTCCCATCTATGTCTCCCACATGGGTAGCAGGGACCCAAAAACTTGAACCATCATCTGCTGACTCCCATTGATGTGCATTAATAGGAAACTGGATTGGAAGCAGAGGCAAAATTCAATCCCAGTCACTCCTATGTGGGTTGCAAAGTGTCCTAAATGTTTAACCCACTGCACCCCAAACTTGGCCCTGAGAGATGAAACGCTGAGAGTCACATTGGAATGGTGCACTGAGTTACACAAAACCTCTGGCTCTTTGGCTTGGAGTATTAGAGGGTTTTTTTGTTTGCTTTTTTTTTTTTTTTTTTAATGAACTACAATACAACCTCTTATACCCAAGTGTTAGTTTTGTGCCTTCCTTCAACAATGGTACCTCAAAAAGTTCATAGGGAATTCACAGTATCTTTTAATTCCATTCTCCATGAACTTTTTGAAGTGCACTCTTACATCAAGGAGTTGTTTCTAGGAGCAGCACAGACAATACATAGGAGCAGGATTTTTCATTTGCATTCAGCTTCATCAAGAACCTTCTAGTTGTGCTAATCTGTGGCTGGAATCCACAGGAATTGGGTCAGAAAATGCAGGAACTAAACTCGGATCACCATGGGGGCAATGCATGCAATGCATGCAATGCGTGCAAGCTTAGCCATCCCAGACCTGGCTATTGTCTATGTAAGACTATGGGAGGTACTAGAGAAGTACCTTATAGTACTGACCAGGATCTACCTACTCCTTTTCCACAGTCAGGATGACTTCTGAAACAATCACCTCTACTAACACTTGACACATCCACTCGCAACTCCTCAACTCACCACTGCCATTGGCACAATAAACATTCACTGCATGCTTTATTGATTATGGTATTAGCAGTCTTCAAGCTCCCAATAACAGAATGTGGGATTCTTTGCTCTCCAAGTCATCTTTGGGGTGGCCTCCCCCTCTCATCTTGCAATATTCAGAACAGATTTCAGACTTGCACAGTATGGACACAGAGCCTCCTCCAGGGATTTTCTAGCCTGGTGTGATGTGTGTTTAATTGTTATGTTTGGTGCTTACTAATGGAGACAGAGGCTCCGCTTCTGGGCTGCTTTGAAAGGCAGAATGGCAGCATATGGATTCCGCATCGCACTCTCCTTTTAACTAACCTGCGGGAGCACAGTGTCAGCTGAATTGTTCTAGGACAGCATATCAATTAGGCAAGCAGAGGCTTGAGGGTTTCTTTTAGGAAACAGTCTTACCAAATGCTTCTCTACAATTCTGTCTGTTGGAATTTCTATTCAATATCTGTCACCCTATTACCTAGTCTCTTTGAAATAATGGTCACTTAAGAAAAAAAGAAGGGGCCAGTACTGTGGCGTAGCAGGCAAAGCTGCTGCCTAAAGTGCTGGCATCCTATAGGGACTCTGGTTCAAGTCCTAGCTGTTCCATTTCTGATGCAGCTCTCTGCTATGGCCTGGGAAAGCAGTAGAAGATGGCCCTAGTGCTTGGGACCCTGCACACATGTGGGAGATCTGGAAGATCCTGGCTCCTGGCTTCAGATCGGTCCAGCTCCAGCTGTTGCGGCTATTTGGAGAGTGAACTAACAGATGGAAGACCTCTCTCTCTCTCTCTCTCTCTCTCTGCCCCTGCATCCTTATAACTCTGCCTTTCAAATAAATAAATAATTCTTTAAAAAGAAAAAAAAGAGAATATCATTGTGGCAAAACTGAGTAAGATCTATGTAAATTCTGTATGATCTGTTTTTGTTAGGACAAGCTATTTGTTAATATAGCAACAAATAAAAAGCAAAGTAGCAGGGATTCAACTTGATAGAAGTTTGTATCTTTTTCATGTAAAATCTAGTGTAAGTCAGCAAGGCTCTGCTCCATCTGCTGTCTCAGAGATCTACCCTCTTTCTTTTTTCTGAGGCCATAATTTCAACACATGGCTCCTTGGAGAAAAGAAAGCATGGTAAACTCTAAAAGGCCTTGGACCAAAAGAAGACTCCTCATTCACGCAAAGACCATTGGGCAACACTAGTTGCTGCTTTCAGGAATGAAGGGAAACTCGGATGTGGTAGGCACTTAGCATCCCTACTGCTTCCACCAGTGGCCACTCATACACTTTGGAGCAATTGTTTACATTAAAACCCGTCTTCAAAACTGCAAGTCACGGCCACATCTTAAGAATGGCAAGTCCCCTTGCTTCAGGGACAATGAACTTATTGTGATTTAGGGTCCTGCCTCTAGAAAGAGGACTCAACTCCTAGGGTCTGCTGGTGACTAAATCAGTATAATAACAAAAAAATAAATTTAATTTAATCTAAAAATGCAGTTAAGAGCTGAGTATGTAGTAAGCTTCAGTGAATATTGGCTGCTACAATATTTATTGCACTCTATGAACATGGACAACAATAAAAACGGTATCTTGGAGATGAATCTCCACGACACCATCTCAGTGAGGCTGGGAGAACATTGGAGAAAAAAGGAACAGCACCAATTACCCGCCATGTGACCTCAAGAAGGTCACAGCATGAGGAAGTTTGCTTTGTCTTGATGGAAAAACTCAAACTCTTTGGAGATTTTAGGCACCAGAAAAACGGATTGGGGAATATGAAAAGGCAGGAGAAGACCTCCTAGAAACTTGGACCTTACACAAATGACAGGTGTCATCAGTGGTAGGCAGCACATTCTCTATTCTTTCAGTTTTCTACTTCTATTTGGTCTTTGCAGGTGCTGGGCAACAGAATAGAATCTCAAGCCTATCCAAGGAAATATGAATGTATTGACTTGCAGCTTCTGGGAACCTTCCTTAAGAAACAGCAGGCGTCTTCCCTGTGGTTTCTTTTCCATTCCTCTTTCTTGCTCTCAAGAATGCAGGTGTGAGGGGCAGTGCTAGATCAATCATCTTAGACCCTGAGGCATCGTTGGGAATGGAAACCTGTGTAGTATCACAAGAAAAAAAGAAGATGGAAAACATCTGTGTCCTGTGAGAAGTCACCATCACTCCAGAGGAGAAAGAGAAAAGAGTGGATGGTAGAACAGAGCTCTTGACCATCTGTGTCCAGAACTCCATGCAGAAGAGAAATAAACTTCTATCTTGCTGAAGCTACCATTATTCTGGATCTCTGTTTACACACAGTTGAACTTAATTCTCAAAGGTCTCAGTTAACTCTACCTATGTGGCCATTGATGACACATAACTACCGTGTCTGCTCTTAATGTTTCTATTCAATAGTTCTGTGGTGTTATCATTTATTATTATAACAATTATCTTATTTTAATCATGTCATAACCTCACTCCCATTCAAATATTCCTGAAGACTGCATGTTGGTCCTACTATTGTCCATCTTGTCTAGAAGACATAATCACTTTCACAGATGTATTTATGAAAGAGGGACTTGGGAGAACCAAGAGGAAGCTTCTCAATTTTGCCAAGAGCTACTCTCTGGAGTATCCCATTCGGCCACGGGATTACACCCAAAAAAGTTACATTACTTGGGAAACACTGGTTTCTTTTTATCCAGAAGAGTCACCTCCAATCATGAGCTCAGCAGTCTCTCACCCAGGGCTAATCAGTCTTCCTCCTGGGTGAGAGTCGATTTGCAAAGATCACCAAATGCAAGGCAGCTCCTCTCAAAGAGTCAGATTGGCAGCAGCCACCCCACAGATTCAGACAGCTCGTCAACCCCAGAGGCCAGGCCTTGGAGATAACCAATGGCTAGCACAGTGAATTGTGCTGTTGACCTAGGCTGGAGGAGGAGAAGGGGAAGTGCAGGCTGCTAACAGTCCAGCCAGGTGTCTCCCAGCACTGCCATGTGCCACTATGATGGATGGAGGTCACTGAGCAAGAGCCAGGCTCCCACCCCTCTGCTCTGACTACTGCAGTGAGGTGTGCAGAGGTCAATCCTAAGAGTCAAACTCATCTCTTTTTCAGCTGGCAGGGATGTTTTGGACACCTTTGGTGTTGAGGCTGTCACATTCCTTCCCACCTTTAATGGGCATAATTCCACAGAACCTTCCTACAACATTCAGACAGAAGTCATGGAAGATGTTCTCAGTATTTTAAGTTGAAGACATAGAGGCACTAGGAGTTTTCCCAGTTGCCTTCTGCAGCTTTGACAGTGGAAGCAGCTGCCGTCTCCTAGGCAGGGAGATCTGGGCTGCTCTGAGACCTGGCCTGAGAGTCAGCCAGTAGGGTAGACTTGGGAAAATGCAAGTCCATGAAAATCAGTTCAGAGAGGAGGCTGGTGCAAGGATTCCCAGATTTTGTGCTCCTCCCTGCTTTCCCCAGTCTCAAACCCTGATTATGCTTTGAATTCCACCCAAAAAGGGCAGGAGGCTGTGTCTCAGCAAGCACCAGTCAACCCTACCCAGGACAGAAACCTGGGTACCTGTGACTCAGCACAAGATCACTGGGCAATGCACATGGAAGCCAAGAATATGGCACTGGTTTTGGAGGAAAACTAGAGTTTATTATGTTTGCATTGCCAGGAGCCAGGAGGTAAGGCTCAAATCTCTCCCATCCAAAGCCTGGGACAGGTTTTATGGGTTAGGGAGGACAGGCTGGGAAGCAGAAGTGCTGGTGAGGAAAGTTCTGATCTGGGGGCCGCCAGCACTGGATCTTGCTGGTCAACAGACCTCCTTACTTCTGGAAGGGCACTCACATCTGGATTCTGGCCATGAGCTGGTCTCCTTGGTTCTCAGGGAAAGAAATGTTGCTTCCAGGTGTTACTGAATGTTAAAGCCTTCTTCCTCTGCACTGCCCAGGGTCTATGACTTGCAGTTTGGGCTCCCTTGTGTCTGTGTTAGGATACCTGCCAACAGATACCTATGTCTCAGGTACTACCCAACCCCAGTGTTTCCAGTGCATGGTGATTGAAGCTTAATCAGTAAGGCACTCTAAATCCATTTAGAACTGATATGGTGTAACTAGGTAGTTAAACTTTAGGCGAGCTGAAATCCTTGTACTCCTGTACTATCAGGTTGATAGAACCACCTTCCCAGAAGGCAATTGTCCCATCTGGAACCAGGATGCATGTGAAGACCCTACTCCATCTGTATGTCCAACTACAGTTACACCCCCTTCCTTATTTGCCCCTTTTTAAAAGATTTATTTATTTATTTGATAGAATTACAGAGAGAGAGAGAGAGAGAGAGATGGAGAGAGAGATCTCCCAATCACAGATTCTCTCTCCAAATGGCTGCCAAGGCTGGGGAAAGTCTGGATCAGGCCAAAACCAGGAGCCCAGAACTCCACCCAGGCCTCCCACATACATGGTAGGGGCCCAAACACTGAGTCATCTTCCACTGCTTTCCCAGGTGCACCAGCAGGGAGCTGGATCAGAAGTGGAGCAGCTGGGACTTGAACCAGCACTCATATAGTATGCTGGCCTTGCAGGTAGCAGTTTAACCTGTGGTACCAAACACCAGCCTTGTTATTCTGTGTGGACAGCTCATACTGGTTTGTAAATCTGTTTACTTCATCACTGTTAAATAAATTCTGTTCCTATGTGCACATGATAGTAGTCTCTGCTTAGTATTTCTTTTTTTTTTTTTTTTTTGACAGGCAGAGTGGACAGTGAGAGAGAGAGACAGAGAGAAAGGTCTTCCTTTGCCGTTGGTTCACCCTCCAATGGCTGCCACGGCCTGTGCACTGCGCTGATCCAATGGCAGGAGCCAGGTACTTATCCTGGTCTCCCATGGGGTGCAGGGCCCAAACACTTGGGCCATCCTCCACTGCACTCCCTGGCCACAGCAGAGAGCTGGCCTGGAAGAGGGGCAACTGGGACAGAATCCGGCACCCCGACCGGGACTAGAACCCGGTGTGCTGGCGCTGCAAGGCGGAGGATTAGCCTAGTGAGCCATGGCGCCAGCTCTCTGCTTAGTATTTCTATCTCTGAGGAGACAAGAACCTAGATGGGCAGTTAACATATTCATTGCCCATGGGGCCAGCATTGTAGTGTAGCAGGTAAAGCTGCTGTCTGCAATGCTGGCATCCCATATACACACTGGTTCAAGTTGCAGCTGCTCCACTTCTGATCTAGCTCCCTGCTGATGCATCTGGGAAAGCAGCTGAGAATGGTCCAAGTGCTTGGGTCCCTACATTCATGTGGGAGACCCAGAAGAAGCTCCAGGCTCCTGGCTTTGGTCTGGCCCAGCTCTGTCCATTGCAACCATTTAGGGAGTGAACCAGCAGTTGGAAGACCTCTCTTTCTGCCTCTCCCTATCTCTCTGTAACTCTGCATTTCAGATGAATAAATAATTTTTTTGACAG
The DNA here is from genome assembly GCF_964237555.1 of Oryctolagus cuniculus. Lineage (NCBI taxonomy): Eukaryota > Metazoa > Chordata > Mammalia > Lagomorpha > Leporidae > Oryctolagus > Oryctolagus cuniculus. The sequence continues at coordinate 103,861,876 of NC_091433.1, read as the reverse complement.
GCAGAGTTAGATAGTGAGAGAGAGAGAGACAGAGAGAGAGTTATAGACAGTGAGAGAGAGATAGAGAGAAAGGTCTTCCTTCCATTGGTTCACTCCCCAAAAGGCTGCTGCAGCCGGCTCTGCGCCGATCCGAAGCCAGGAGCCGGGTGCTTCCTCCCGGTCTCCCATGCGGGTGCAGGGACCCAAGCAGTTGGGCCATCCTCCACTGCCCTCCTGGGCCACAGCAGAGAGCTGGACTGGAAGAGGAACAACGGGGACTAGTATCCGGGCACCCCAACTGGGACTAGAACCCAGGGTGCCAGCGCCGGAGGCAGAGGATTAGCCAAGTGAGCTACGGCGCTGGCTCAGATGAATAAATAAATTTTTTAAAAAATATTCATTGCCGGCCGGCGCCGCGGCTCACTAGGCTAATCCTCCGCCTTGTGGCACTGGCACACCGGGTTCTAGTCCCGGTCGGGGCACCGGATTTTGTCCCTGTTGCCCCTCTTCCAGGCCAGCTCTCTGTTGTGGCCAGGGAGTGCAGTGGAGGATGGCCCAAATACTTGGGCCCTGCACCCCATGGGAGACCAGGAGAAGTACCTGGCTTCTGCCATCGGATCAGCACAGTGCACCGGCTGCAGCGCGCCGGCCGCAGCAGCCATTGGAGGGTGAACCAACGGCAAAGGAAGACCTTTCTCTCTGTCTCTCTCTCTCTCACTGTCCACTCTGTCTGTCCAAAAAAAAAAAAAAAAAAAATTCATTGCCAACATCAGAATTAGACAGAAATTGTTTGCCCTAAAAGGTGTGACTTCCAGGATCTTGTGGCAAATCCCCACCTGGGAATCCAACAACCACTTAGTGTACACTCCCAATTTGCAGATCTGTCCCAGTATCCCAGTACCATCTTGTCCCATGCACACCCCCCTGAATCCAGGGCACCCTGAGGGCCAAGCCAAGCTTGTCGTCACTGGCCCAGATAGCTCCCACTGTTATTGAGGGAGCAAGACCAGTTTGAGCTGGCTCTGCCAACACAGTGTCATACCTTCCCTACTCCTCCAGGGATCCAGCAAAGTAAATTGAGAATCTTACTTTGATGATTTGGTTGCTTTTTCATTAAAGATGGAAAATAGCCCCCAATTTTTTCCTTTGATGTTTTACGACAGTGCAAGTAGTCAAAAAGCACAGGGGTCACTCCCTATGTTTTACGCTAGACACTGAGCTGAAACAGGAAGTATCATTTAGAACTGATCAGCCAAGGGAAGCCAGAGAAGCCTGGGGCAGAGGGAGGAGTGAGTCCAGATCTGATTGTTCTCAACAGGCCTCTCCACAGAGCCGTTCAGTCTTCTGTGCAGTCAGTGGACTTCATGGGTGGGAGCGCTGGGCCTGAGCCCCACGCTGCATGCTGCGTGGAGAGTGAGCTTCTGTCCCTCGGCTGTTCTTTTCACTTGGGCACAAATGAGCAACGTGCAGCAAGCTGCACCCTCATCTCTGTTGAGATTTCACCACTGAAGACCTTCAGATGCAACTGACAGGGTAGGATGACCTGTGAGGGGCTTGACCCGCCAGGGCAGAGGCAGCCGTAAATCAGCCTCCTGGCTTCACGCATGTGCCGGTGAAAGGACGTCTTCCAAGGCAGCTCAAGGCCAGGCAGATTCGGCACCCCTACCAGATCTAGACAGTGTTTTCTTTCCTAGAACCTAGAATAGGTCTTCAAAACAGATGGACTTTGGATTTCCAAAAAGCGTACAACAGGAAGCCACCATGCAATATGCACAGAGAACGAGTGCCAGTTGTGCTTACGCTTATTTTTTCTCGCCAAAAAGAGTGGATTCTTTATTATCCTCAAGTGCTAAAGGATGTGCTGTGCTTTCTTTAAAGTCTAATAATACTTTGGCTAACAACATTTTTAAAAATCTGAACCTCCCTTCTGTTTTTTTTTTAACATTGCTCCAATCGTACCTCTGAGCAAATATTAATTTATTGTGATGTTAAGAAATTCAACTCAGTTGTTGAATGCCTACTAAATGCAGGTATCTATCTACATCTTTAAGATTTTTCCTAAGTTTTGCTGACTGTTTTACAGATGATGAAACAGGTCTAGGAAGATAAACTACTCTCTCCAGAATCACATATATATGCTAGAACTGGAACTCCAAAGTCCAAAGGATGTCAACTCGAAGGAAGTCTCCCACAACTTCACATCACTATTGGTAAGATTTGTACACAAAGGACCACCGCAATAAACTCCTTAATTGTTCTTGATGATTGATTCTGTGCCAACTGGTTTACTTAACAATGTTTGAGTCATTGAATCCTTAGAACTTCCACTAGCCCCATCTGGACTCAATATGTATAGTGTTCTTCTGACTGCTTCACATCATCATCTTATCATCCCTACCATCTATATATTTCCATGCCCATGTTAGAGGTAAAGAAGTGAGGACCAGGGGCCAGTTAATGCCCTGGCCTGAAGTGCCGGCATCCCATATGGGCACCAGTTTGAGACTCGGCTGCTCTACTTCCAATCCAGCACTCTGCTATGGCTTGAGAAAGCAGTAGAAGATGGCCCAGGTCCTTGGGCCCCTGCACCTGTGTGGGAGACCTGGAAGAAGCTCCTGACTCCTGGCTTCAGATTGGCCCAGCTCCGGCTGTTGTGGCCAACTGGGGAATGAACCAGCGGATGGAAGACCTCTCTCTCTCTCTCTCTCTCTCTCTCTTTTTCTCTCTTTCTCTGCCTCTCCTCTCTCTGTGTAATTCTGACTTTCAAAGAAATAAATAAATCTTCAAAAGAAGAAGAAGAGGAAGAGCAAGAAGAAGAAGAAGAAGTAGCAGCAGTAGTAGTAGTGAGGCCCAGGGACCAGCGCTGTGGTGTAGCAGGCAAAGCCACCACCTGCAGTGCTGGCATCCCATGTGGGTACCAGTCCAAGTCCCAGCTGCTCCACTTCCGATTCAGCTCTGGGAAAGCACTAGAAGATGGCCCAAGTGCTTGGGCCCCTGCACCCATGTGGGAGACCCGGAATTAGCTCCTGGCTCTAGCCATTGCAACCATTTGGGAGTGAACCAGAGGATCAAAGACCTCTCTCTCTCTCTCTCTCTCTCTCTAATTTAAACTTTCAAATAAATAAATAAATCTTAAAAAAATAAAAATCAGTGAGGTCCAGAGAGAATGTGATCTATCTGGCAGCTACTGCAGTGAATAGTGCCAGAGCTGGGGAGACACCAAAATTCTCTTGCACTCTAAAGCTTCACACAGATTCCATCAGTAACAGAAGACTGAGGAGACCTCGAGGCTGTGCTTTCCAAACGCCATCACTATGAAACGACGGAGGCAGCCAAGGTCAGAGGTAGGAAGGGGAGGAGCCAGATAGGTGGATTCCCATCCTGGGAGTATCTGGCAGCTGACAGTTCAGCTACCGGGCTGCAAAGAAGAGAGCCCAGTACCTCGGGGGCCAGGGGCTGCAAAAAAGTAAACCATGAGTATCAATTAGAAAACTACACATGGACTCAGGGAAAAAGAGGTTGTGGCTGGGAAAGGATGGGACCTCTTACGTGAAATATGAGCTCAGAAACGCTCACAAGTGGCCAGGTTACTCAATAATTAATCAAGAGCAGGCGGCTGGCGGTTTGAAATGTAAATGGTGTGGAGGAAGGTGTGACACTGTCCTCCAGGAGGGGACCGATGTGACTAGAATGGGGAACTGCCACTACCCCTGCTTCCCAGAAAAGCAGACGCACAAAGGCTACGGGAGGCTACCGGCAAAGGACCCCGGAACGCCTAATGCCTGCCTTTGACCCGTGGTTCACTTTCATGTCCCTGTCCCCAAAGAGATGTTAAAAAAATGATGAAGAGCTGGCTAGGCATGAGGGAGGGGAAGCAGAGCCATCTGAAGAAACGACAAGGCTGCCACAGCACACTTCAGAACCCCTTTCTTTCCCTTCTGTTTTCCTGCTTCTTGAAAAAAGGGCACCTTTTGTCTCTCCTCCCTCCCCTTTCTTCCCAAATTCTCTAGAGCTCTTCCTGCGAGCGCTTCTGTGTGACTCAAAGGCAGACAACAGCTGCAAGCCAAGGAACAAAAAAGAAGATTGACAACGGAGAGGGCCAGGTGAGAGCGCGCCTTTATTTTATCAAACTGGAAAATGCCGTGGCTTAGAAAACAAATAAATAAAGTCTGCGGAAGACAAACTGTCTCTCCTGTAGCTAAACATTGATCAGAATACTCTATTCTAGACAAATGTGACAGCTTGGCATTCAAATCATAGCTTCTGAGATCTAGAAGGTATATTTGTGCCGTACGAAGCCTGGTACCTATAGGCGCTTAATGTATATGAGTGCACTGTTTTATTCTTTTATCTAATACAGCTTCCAGCGTGGGTAAGACTCCTTGAACAATCACTCCCTGTGGCAGGCTCAGTTTCCCTCCCTGGACCGTGGAGACCAAGCCTGGTGCCCACCTAAAGGGCCATGTTGGGCAACCCCTGAGCCCGTGCTGGCACTCAAGGGAGCTGGTACAACCATGGTTACTCTGTCATTCCAGATTTAGGAAGGCACTTGTGCACTGCAGTGGCGGAGTGTGGGCTAGGGACACAGCCTGTCCCTCTGGGCAGCAAAAGCACAGAGTTCCAGGCAATCGCCACAGGAGAGGCCATGGAGTAGTGGCCACTGGCCAGAAACCCAGCATGAATGCCCAGGAGCCCGCTGCATGCAAGGGAAAGTGAGATTCATTGAGACAAAGGGAGAGCTATGAAGGAGGACTGGGCCATTACTTGTGTTCCCCTAACACCGCACTTTGGGCCCAGGTCCAGAATGAGGTGGGTGGGTGGGTTGCAAGGGTGACAAGCTGCCCGTCTGGGGGCTACATCTACTGAGTGGGCTTCTGGAGTTTTAGAGAAGTTCTGCTATGAGTTGGCTCAGTCACCTGTGCCTTTCGCCCCCACCTCCCAACGTTGGTTCCTCTGCCTCTCTCCTCCTCCCTGCCTCATGTCCTTTCCTGTCCCCCCAGTGCCTCTTGCCCTCTCTCCCTTGCTTCTCTTCCCCTCCACATGCTAACTTTTTCTCCCTTGGAACACACTGAGAAGTGATTCCCTCCCCCAGCAGTCTGCCCTCACCTTGAGGGCCTCTGCGTACGCATGCCTTTCACTTCCCTTACGTTTCTGGGTTTTGCTGATGGTTGTGATGGTGAAGGCTTGGCCAGGCAGCAAGCGTGAGGGCAGCTGACAGGAAGCCAGGACAGCTCCATCGGGTTCCAAGGGATGCCCACTCCCTTCCCTACCCACTCCCTCTCCTCACCCCCACCCCACCCTCTTCCATGACTTCAGCTACTTCCAACTGAAGATCAACTATTCACTGGAAAGCTCTGGTTATTTTCTGAACAGAACCGCGTAAAGATTCACAAAAGTCATCCATAAATAGAAAACACTTGGGGCCACCATTGTGATAGAGTGAGTGAAACCACTGCCTGTTGTGCCAGCATCCCATAGGGGCACCAGTTCGAGTCCTGGCTGTTCCACTTCTGGTCCAGCTCCCTACTAATAGCCTGGGAAAGGAGCAGAGATGGCTCAAGTGCTTGCTTGGGCCCCATCATCTATGTGGGAGACCCCAAAGAAGCTCCTGGCTCCTAGCTTCAGCCTGGCCCAGTGCTGGCTGTTGCAGTTATCTGTGAGGTGAACTAGCAGATAGAAGAACTCTCTCTTTCTCTCTCTCTCTCTCTCTCTCTTACTCTGGTGTCTCTCACTCTCTCTGTGTAACTGTTTCAAATAAATAGATAAAATTTTTAAAAAATGGGAAAGACAAGTTTCACCTTGGAGGCAGTACAAATTACTATGGTGCTTACACTGCTCTGAAATTGAAAACTTAAATTTTTTTGCCTTAAGATTCAGGGAGCCATTATTACATAGCTGTTCAGGCCATGAACACTTTCCTCCCAGTTGTTGGCTATATATGCTATGTGGTTCTATACAAAGAGGAGGTAGTTCATAGCTTTAAAAAGTTGATTGACCAAGATTTCTAAAGTCCATAGTTTATGGAATCCACAAGTTCACTATAAAATATATGTATGGAAACTGTACTATCTAGAAATATAGTTAATCTATATTTAATCTGGGAAATATTTTCCAATGGGAAAAATACAGAAGGCAAAGTTCTAAGCTTTGTATTAAGTTACCGTAAAGGTGTATAGAGGAATTGTGTTATTTGAGGTTCTGTGTGTATGTGTGTGTGAGTGTGTGTATTTTCATTTCTCAAAAACTCCCAGACTTCTACTCAGAACATTGTCACGAGCTGTCTGTCATCCCCATCCAGTAGGCCGTGATAAGCTCTTGGCTTAAAGTTGAGTGAGAAGGATTTATTTAAAAAAGATTTATTTATTTATTTGAAAGGCACAGTTACAGAGAGGCAGAGGCAGAGAGAGAGAGGTCTTCCATCTACTGGTTCACTACTCAAATGGCTGCAATGGCTGGATCTGGGCTGATCGGAAGCCAGGAGCCAGGAGCCTTCCTCCAGGCATCCCACATGGGTGCAGGAGCCCAAGGACTTGGGCCATCTTCCACTTCTTTCCCAGCCCACAGCAGAGACTGGGATCGGAAGCCAAGCAGCTGGGACTCAAACCCATGCCCATATGGGATTCCAGCACTACAGGTGGCAGATTTACCTGCTACGCCACAGCGCAAGTCCTTGGAAAGGCTTTAACTTCAAATAGGAATAAATGAGTTCCTGACATGAGAAGAGTTAAAACAGTAGTAGAGGGTACCAAGAAGGACTGGACTGTCCCTCCATGGAGGGTTTATCATTTCTATAGATTCTTCTCTCTCTAGACTGGGTTCCTTTCAAAGGCAGTCCATTTAAAGGAGAAAGTGTTAGACATTCTCCCACATTCAGCCATCCACACATCTTCCCAGGACCAGTGTGAATTTCACATAGACAGGATGGTAGAGGCAGTGCACTCCAAAGTCAGAGACCAGCTGGGCCAGCCAACAGCCTTGGAGTCTTGAACATCTCATACCCTCTGCCTCCATATTTCAACCAGATGAATAAATATGATACTAGTCATGCATCCCCCTGGGGCCTCTGATGATGATAAAAATGGGGGTAGAAGTACCAATTAGGGTGAAACGTCCAACCAATATTGTCACCTATTAGATGTTGCATGAAATACATAAATTCCAGGTTATGATCTCTGTCTACAGGGAGATTAAAAACTCACAGGGGTGTTAATAACCTAGGTTTGAGGATCTAAACTGCAGATTTTCTCCCACATAGAAGAAATTTGTCACCTTGTCCAAATCAGCAAAGTCAAATCAGCACACAGCAAGCCCGTCTTGGTAACCAGTGAATTCACACTGAATCCCTTTAGCCTATGCCTTTACTAAGACAATCCAACATTTCACATTCTTGCAGAGAGAAAGCTCCTATACCCACTAGGTCTTCATATCTGCAAAATGGGAGCCCTGTGAACTCCGGCTCCCACGGACAGCTCTGGTGCATCAACACCAACTCTAACTGGATTGAAGTCTAGCCATGTGGACTCAGGGTCAAGTGTCACCTTCAATAGGACCCTTGAATGCATTTCATATTTCTCTTAACAGCCTTGGAGTTAACTGAGAAAAAGCCACACTCATAATAGGAACAATACCTGAGTGTCTCTCTCTGGTCATTGTTTCGCTTTCTTTGAATTTGACATATCAGTCTCAGAAAATGACCTTCACGCTGCCTGAAATGGTAGAAGATAGAAGGAGTTTGGGCAACAAGAATATGTTCAGGGATGTATCCTTAGAGCCGAGTTTGTATCTGAGAGTGAACTTAACACAGGCAGGGAGGGAAAAGCTCTTCATTGCTGCCCATCTGTCTTGAGAACGGAACCAAGGTTGTCTCCTTTGACCCTAACTGTCCCCACCATGGGGTCTTCCCATCACATGAAGCCCAGGCCCCTGAGCTGACAAGAAACCTTCTTCCATTGTTAAGAGCCACAAGACACAGCTACAGTGCAGGGTGGAGTGAGCATTCCATCCCATCTCACACTCGTGGACAGAGGCAGGCCTTGGTTCCTGGAATCCAAGTACATTCAGCCCTCCATACTCACAGTTCCATACCCCTGGATTCAACCAAAGTAGGATCACAAACATTTGAAAAAGCATTCCATCTACACTAAACATATGGACTTTTTCTCATCATTTTTCCCTAAAAAAATGGAGTATAACAACTATTTACAAGGCACTTACATTGTATTAGACATTACAAGTAATCTAAAGATAGCTAGAGATGTATAAGACATACATAGGTTATACACAAATACTATGCTATTTTACATAAGGGACTTACAAAGGATTTTGGTGCCTGCAACTATGGAAGAAACCATGGGCTATAATATAACAGATTCTACACTCGGAATCCTAAGAGAAGGGTTTAGAACTCATGTTCACCAATGACTAGCTATGTGACCAGGAACCAGCCATTTAATCTCTCTGATTTTTTTTTAATTTTTGTGCAGTGCAAAAACAATATTCATTCAGTTGCAGCTCAGCTTGGAATATTGAATGTGCATCTTTTCCAGACTACTGATGCTAGACAGAAAGCTTAGCCACCAGTCACCCCGTGGTTGTGAGAGCAAACCCCCCAAACTCTACAGTGCACCTGCTGCTGAACCGGAAGGGGCTGCTATCAGGTAGGTTCCAGGCTCGCTCACTCTCTCTCTCTCTCTAAGTGGATCACTGACTTTATTCTACCTTTACTGTGAATTTTGAATAAAATGTGGAACACAATCTAAGTTTTCATGTAGAAAATTTAAGTGTTTTGGAAAACAGAAACTGTATGGAAGTTAATTGTATACTAGTATTTTCTGTGTGCACCTCGTAGTAAATTATTTACAGATAATATATTTTTAAGAAGTCAGCTCCATGGTTATAAAAAAATGTTTAAGTTAAAGAAATTTACAGTGCATATTGAAAGCATGACACAAATGGAAATTGAAATATTTGTATTAACTAGGAAGCCCAGTTTGCTAAAAGTAGCATTAATATCATTTACATCAGATTTTAATTTGTTGTACATACTCGTAGTTCAGCATATGCCCTTATAATGAAAGACAGGTATAATTTACTCAGAACAAAAACCATTGTGAAAGGGAGAAAAGAGGACCCAGAAGATTTTTATTTGTTTATCTAATTCATATACATACAATTTTCATGAATTTGAAAGGAATCTAGAAATTCAAACACTAATAAAAAATCCTTAGTCTTCTATTTGTGTGTGTTTTCAAATGCTTCTATAACTTTTCCATCCATCTGGTTTTATAACACTGGAATTTCGAACCCAAACAAAAATAGCAAAGTTCACACTACCTTTCATTGTCCCTGCATATCAAACTACATCATTTTATTATGAATAAAATTTGAAGAATGTCAGATTTAAAAAGAAAAGTACAAAAGTGCTTGATTCTTTTCACTTAGGATAGTTATGGTGGGATTATCAGGTCGTGACCCCATCATAAGCTAAGGAGCATCTGTACTACTTTCTGCCCTCATAGAATCTACTGGTGAGAAAAAGCACCCGAAAGTCCCCAGGCCACGCCCTGTCTCTGTACAAAGTGCTCAGCCAGCACTGATCTTTGGTAACATCTGCTAAAATTGCACCACTGATTACAGAATCAGAGTTTACACTATAGAAATCTCTGCACCAGGGGCCCGTGACGTGGCGTAGCAGGCAAAGCCATCGCTTCCCATGCCAGCATCCCATATGGTTGCCAGTTCACATCCTGGCTGCTTCACTTCTGATCAAGATCCATGCCAATGTACTTGAAAGCAGCAGAGAATAGCCCAAGTCCTTGGGCCCCCGCACCCATGTGGGAGACCCAGAAAAAGCTCCTGGCTCCTGGCTTCAGACCAGCTCCAACTCCAGCCATTGTGACCATTTGGGGAGTGAACCAGCAGACGGAAGACCTCTCTCTCTTGCTGTCTCACTCTCTTGCTCTCTAACACTGCCTTTCAAATAAATAAATAAACCTTTAAGAAAGAAAGGAAGGGAGAGAGAGAGGGAGGAGGGAAGGAGGGGGGAGGGAGGAAGAAATGTGTGCACCAACCTGTGAAAGAGATTGTCGCTCCCGGTCTTCGTGGAGGAACGACACAGGACCCTGCACTGTTCTTTTGTCTGCTCGGCCCTCCCCGGGTTTGCTGCTGGTTCTTCCCGGGTTGGCTACCGACCCTTCCACCTCTGTGGAAGGGCGGCTCTCCCTGCCACTTTCCCCACTTCCGCAGGGGAGCGGCACACCGCCGGCCGGCTCTCTCGGGGGCTGCTCAGATGTTCCTTCAGATAGATGTTCCTCTTAGATGTTCCTGGTGCATGTTGTCTCTCTCCTCCTTTATAGTCCTCTTCCACCAATCCCAACTCTGCTACCCACACGCCGAGTACGCTGCTCTCCTCCAATCAGGAGCAGGATCAGCTCCTGCAGGTCATCACTCAAGTTGGCGAGAGACAGCTGCGTAGAAGTTGTTACTCCCTTCTCAGCGCCATATTGTGGGAGAGCAGATGCATAGAATAAGTCTTAATTCCAGTAACAGTCTAGTCCGAGTTGCTCCCCACAAGAGATGCACTGCCCCTGGTTCTTCTTGGAGGCCACACCCTCTGCATGTCGCTGGGGCAGCATTTCTATGACAGAACCTGGAGCTGAGTTTATGAAAGCAGCACCACCGACATTTTAAACCAAGGCCCAGGGGTGCCCATTTGGCCTAGCAGTTAAGACACGACTTAAAACGCCCATGTCCCACATCCAAGTGCCTGAATTCAACACCCAGCTCTGGCTCCTGATTTAGTCTCCTGCTAATGCAGACCCTGGGAGGCAGCAATGATGGCTCGAGTGACTGGGTTCCTGATGCTCACATGAGAGACCTGGACTGAGTTTCTTGCTCCCAGCTTCAGACCACTGCAGCCATGGACATTGCAGACATTTGGGAAGTAGACTGATGGAATGGGAGCACTCTCTCTCAAGCTTACTCTCTCTCTCTCTCTCTCTCTCTCTCTATCTCCCCCACCCCCAAATCTGATATTTCAAAAATAAATAAATAAACCAGGCCCAGGGAAGTGCTACAGAGGCAAGACAGCAATGACTCCAGAGGGAGGAGAAGCCCCTTTTTCTTAAATCCCAACCTGCTGCCTACCTGGGGAGGTCTCTTGCAGCAGGCAAAAGCCCTGGGTACCCAGTTGGGGCAGAGTTAAACAGTGAACTCTTTCCTGACCCAAGTGCAGTGAGGACAGGGACCCCACCTGTTTGTTTTCCTGGGCCTGGGGCAGAGCTACAGTGAGGAGGTGTTCACTAAGTACTGATGAATGTATGAATGCACCAAGCAAGACGTGAGGACACACAAGCCTTGGTTGATGGGAGAGCCACAGATAGCCCCACAGTGCCACTCTCCAGGAGGGACAGGGCTGGAGGTGGAGGAAGGAGGGCCCCTGCAGAAGGAAAGCCACCAGAGAGGGGCCAGAGTGTGGCAGGTGCTTTCTGTCTGCCTAGTGTCTTTGTCCATAGCCGACTCTACAATGCGTCTGTCATTTCACCCGCTCAGCCACGTTAGGGAACAGACAAGCCAGGCTGAAACTCAGGTGCACCACCGACTTCTAAATTCTCTCTTTGTCCCTGTGGGGAGCAACTCGGACTAGACTAAGTTACTGGAATTAAGACTTATTCTATGCATCTGCTCTCCCACAAGATGGTGCTGAGAAGGGAGTAGCAACTTCTACGCAGCTGCCTCTCGCCAGCTTGAATGATGACCTGCAGGAGCTGATCCTGCTCCTGATTGGAGGAGAGCAGCGTACTCGGCGTGTGGGTAGCAGAGTTGGGATTGGTGGAAGAGGACTATAAAGGAGGAGAGAGACAACATGCACCAGGAACATCTAAGGGGAACATCTAAGAGGAACACCTGTGCAGCCCCCGAGAGAGCCGGCCGGCGGTGTGCCGCTCCCCTGCGGAAGTGGGGAAAGTGGCCAGGGGGAACCGCCCTTCCACGGAGGTGGAAGGGTTGGTAGCCAACCCGGGAAGAACCAGCAGCAAACCCGGGGAGGGCCGAGCAGACAAAAGAACAGCGCAGGGTCCTGTGTCGTTCCCCAACGAAGACGGGGAGCGACAGTCCCCACTCAGGGCAGCTTCTGGGATGCATCCTTACCCTCCCGTTCCAGGAACAGATTTGACAGTCCTTTTGCATTGTGCTGAGCCTGACTCCCATCTGAGCATCTGATGCAGGAACAAGTGGCACTGAAGGAGTGCCAGGGAGGTCCCGCCCCTTGTGGAGATCCGGGAAGCTGGAATCTCTCTGCGGTGGCTGTCTGGGCTGTGTGCTCACTGCCACAGACCTGGTTCCTCTTCTGAATGATATCACCCCTTTCCTTCAGTCTCTTCTTTGCTTTATTGTGAATTTAGTTCATGTTGTCACACCAACTTCATCATCAAAATCTCTCCCTGCTTGCTCGCTCGCTCTCTCTCTCCCTCTCTCTGCTAGCATTTGAATATGATTTGTCCCCGAAAATTCATGTAAGACTTTAATGCCCCAAATCGAGTGTCCATGGAGTCTAGGGTAGAGCCTTTAGAAAGTGAGGATGTTGGATTAACTCGTTGAATGGTCTCTCCATGACTGTGTCCTGGTGGCTGTAACAGGGGGGCAGAGGAAACCACACAGAAACAGCTGGATGCCAGCACCCCGTATCTCCCACTGTGTGCTGCTCTGACCCCCTCAGGTTTCCGTCAGCACAAAGACCATTGCCAGATGAGACCACTAGACCTAACACTTCCAGAACCGTGAGCCAAACGACTCCTCTTTTCTTTATGAAGTAGCAGTCATGGGTATTTTGGTATAGTAACAAAAGGCTGCCTGATTCTCTCTCTCTTTCTCTCTCAGTCCTCAGTCCTGCCTATTTTACTTTCCAAATACGTCTCCAGTCCTTTTCTTCTCTCTCCTTTCCCTCCCTTCCAGAGAGACCTCCTAACTGGACTGCCTCAGGACCCTCCTTACTGATCTTGCACTGACAGCCCACTGCCTTCCATGCTTTCTCCTTCAAACCCTTTTATCAAAAAGTCTACAAAGATCACTTTAGGAAACACAAATCCATGGGCGTACGGCCCCTCCTGGAAACCACTGGTAACTCCCACGGCCCCGCCCCCAGGGTTGTCTCTGTCAACCCAAGCCCCTGTACCCTCAGCAGTACCAAACTACATACCTCCTGAGCACTCACTACTGCCAGGGACCCTGCTAAGCTGTTTCATAAAATTCCCCAGTGAATTCTCACAGCACCACTGGGAGGAGGCGTTGCCATCTCTACTCGTGAGTGACATGGTAGTCTCCCTCATTTCTAGACAGCTAGGCAGTGGCTGAACCAGGAGAATCAGCCTTAGGGGCTGGGCCCTATTGGCCCTGCTCTCTCCCAACTCTAGGCAGTTCTTAGGGTCATTTAGAAGTTTTAAATCCACCCAAACTCCCCAAGATTAGCTGCAAAGGAGTTCTCACTCCCATACATGTCCCAAGCCACTAAAACTTGTGTCACTCTGTGCTTGAACTGGAAGTCTTCTCTCTTCCTTACCATGCTGGATTCTTGGAAAATAAGGGTCATGTTGTGAGCCAAGTGCTGGGCACCAGGCTGTCCCTGGGAGGGGCAATGCAGCTACTGATGGCCAGCAGAACGAGGGAACGGATGAATGACCACCATGTTCTCGGATGATCACATTCCCCTGTCACTTCCCCACTAAAGCTCAATTTGTTTGCTTGTCTCTTTTAGGAACACTGGAAATGAGTTTACTGGTTGTAGACTAGTAGCAGAATGAGGTTAAATTTCCATCATTTAAGGGTGGAATTGCCCTTACAATAAAAGGTTTTTTGTCATCATGGTTACTGTTGTTTACGATGAAATGTCACCCTACTGGATGTAGAAGCAGATGGGTTTGGGCTTCATTCATAATTTCCTCAGTTTAGCAAAAGTCATGATCACAGAAGGGGACCCTGACACTCGCCAACTGCCAGGGCCCAACAGCAGCTTTGGTCTTGGCACGGGTGGCTGCCATGTCTACGGTGATCTGTCCATGAGCTTCCTGTGATATTTGTCCTGCTGATGAGTGGGTGAAATCGGGGCTCACCCTTCTAAGGGGACATTGAGATTTCTGGGCATTATACCAATTCCACCATATGTCACCCCAGAAAGTAACTGCTTTTTCCATATATGATCATAAGTAACGTTGCAAAGCCTGTTTTGCCTGGATCCTTTTACAGAACCTATGCAAAATATGCTGTGTGCTTTCACTCCAGATTTCTTTCCTAGGATGAATGGCTCTGTGCACACACGAGAACACACGCTTATTCTGTTCATCAGGAATGATCATTATTCCGTAGGCTAATTCCCTGCATGTTAGTTACACGGGGTGAAGTTCTGGCTCATGAATGGGAGCCGAGGGAAACAGAGATCCTAATGGCCAAATACATTGCAATGTTCTCCTTTTAATTCTTTCATTTTTCCTGTCTTTACCTTTTAGAAAATGTTAATGTATTCCTGATGAATTCAGCGTGAAAAAAATATGTTTATCAGCTTGGGTTTAAATTTTTTATTCATAATAAGAAGATGGTAGCTCTGCCAAGACTCTCCAAAGTCAACCCTCAGATTCTTGCCATTGGAACCAAAATGACCACACAGAAAGTTAGCATTGGGTATTCCAGTGCCAAGATGATAGGCAGGTGGATTTCCATCAGGTATTGGCACTTTGTTCTGGCCAGACATGGGGTTCAGGGAGGCGGGCTCTGGTGGCAGATAACCCTGCAAGTTGTCATTTGGTAACTACATAAGTTGTGCCTTTAGTCAGGGCCAAATGGATGATAAGTTTGTCACTGTTAACAGGCGCGAGTTATTTGGAGCAAGCCCATACTTTCTCTTGCAAAATCAAGCCACCCAATTCCTTGACTACATTTCCTCCTCTATAAAACCCAGTTAGAGGGAAGGAATACGTTCTCATGTTCTACAGCACAGAAGGGTGATTAGGTCACAGCGATTTCGTATACGTTTTATAAAGAGCTGGAAGAGACGAGGGCAAAGGTTCCCAACACAAAGAAGTGGTAAGTGTAGAAGGAGCTGGGATGCTGACTTCCCTGAATTGATCATTATACACTGTATATATGTATCAAATTATCATATTATACCTGATAAATTAGTATATGCCAATAAAAAATTTCTTGGGGGAAAAAAATGGGATCTAAGGAACACACACTTGAGACCTTAGGCTTTGTATTTCCATAGAGCACCTCCCAGTCCAGCTCAGTGTCAACACCCATGGCCCCCGAGCCGAGGCTAGCTGACATTGTATTTCACAAAAGTAAGCCAACCCCAGCAGCTTCGTAGCTCTCCCAGCAAAGAACTGCGTGCAAAACGCCTGCAGGTTCAGTGGCTGCAACCAGCGCCACAGCTGGGTTCTTTAGTTTGCTGTGAAAAGAAATCCAGCATGACACAGCTCCTCTCAGCACAAAGACAAGCTGAATCACTAGGGGAAAAAGGAAAAAAAATGCCTCTCAAAGCAAGGCAGCCAGGAAAGAGCTGGAGGTTTGGGCCGGGACCTGTTGCCTGGTCTCCGCTCCTCCCAGTTGTGCACAGAGCCCGGCAGGCATCACCAAGTCCCGGCGTTGGTCCTGGTCACAAGGGCACCTCGAATGCCTCCTGGGTGTCTACAGCAAACAGTGCTGCCTGGTCTGTGGTCAGATCAGGGACAGCCAGTCCTCCCGCTGTTTGATTTCTAAACCTGCCTCCACCTCCCTGAGGCCTCGGAGAGCTCAGGGCTTGCAAATCAACACAACATTTAATTAACTGCACATTAAAGTTTCCATCTTTCAAAGAAGGGAATTAGGGACAGTGCACTTTGTGAAGCATTCATTAATGAAAAAATACATTCTAAAGCCTCCTGAGTTCAGGGTGGTCTTTGCCATTCTAGGGGATTGCCTGCCCTAATTCTCCGGGTCGGGCCAGTGCTGTTAAGTGAACTTCAGTCCCCAGCGTCTCCTCCCAGGCCAGCACCTCACCTTGAACTCACTGAGGGCCAGTCTTAGTTTTGCAGCAGCCCACAGCACCCTGGATAGTCCTTAGGTGTTTCAACAAATACCCAGAAGTGTTCCCAATGATACCAAATTGCGAATTCCTTTTTACTAAAATGAAAGGTGTATATATAAAGGTCCTTCAACACGTTTGTGGGAAACAGAATTTGGAAACAAATTTATATAGACACAAAAAGCATTTGATATCCACGCATCCTGTTTTCATAATACAGATTTTCAGTGACCATTTGTAAGGTTCCTCAGAGGCAGTACTTCTAAGAGAGGCAAGAATAATATTGTTCAACCATTATGCTACCTGTGGGAGGTGGTGAGCTTGTGTCACTCTGGATAATGCCGATGCCACAGCTGCCATGGCTGAGCGGCAGGACAGTCAGCATGACATTGAGGAGCAGCAGAGACAGGAGTAGGAACAAGAGAGAGACTAGGAAGGGTGATTTGGGGTGCCAACCTGGCAGGATTAGGAATACCCAGAAACATGGAAAAGCATTCTTCTGGGTGTGTCTGTGAGGGTGTTTCCAAGTGAGATTAGCATCTGAAACTGAGTGGACTCGTGGGAAGACCCAGCCTCAATGCACCAGCCCCTCAGTCAGGCCTGGGGATGACAAATCCAGAAGACGAAATGCTCTCTCTGCCACTCTGCCTCCCCTCCACACCCACAGCTAGAATGCGCGCCTCTTCCTGCCCTTGCACATGGAAGTCCAGGCTCTCTGACCTTTAGAATTATGATTTTTTTCAGATTTATACCCGTGCCCCCTAACCAGGGTCCTCAGGCTTTTGGCCTTGAACTAAAAGCTTCCCTGGTTCTGCGGCCCTCAGACATGGGTTGAGTCTTGCTACTCAGTGTCTCCAGGCTGCAGATCAGCCATTGTGGGACTTCTCAGCTGCCAGAATTCCTGACTGATCCCCTGCCATGTATGGGTACACATCTCCTATTTGTTCTGTCCCTCAGGAGAACCCTACTACACACACAGACCCGAAGACAGATAGTATAGCTCCCCTCCAACATGGTGGCTTCTCTGTGATGCCTGGGTTAGCTCCCATTTGGGCTATGACTACACACACACACACACACACACACATACACATACAAATACACACAGACATGTGATCACTTGCAAATTTCCTACATGGAGTCCAAAAGCCCAAGAAATGGGAAGAGCACTTGTTCAAGAGTCGGTGGGTGCTGGTCTTATTTCTACCACAAACCCACTCTGCTTCTCTACTTCTTATCTGAAAAACCATGGAAGCTTCCTACACGTACATTCATATCACCTGCTGCCCTTTCTCTTAGGTATTGTTGCATTATTCTGAAAAGGAATTGTTTTATAATACCTTGCTTTATTATTTATCTATGTACCTATTTCTTCTCTATATTGTCCAGTTTTGAGAAAAAGAAATGCATCTCAATTTTATGTATTGTGTGTATTTATTTAGTGATGCTACATGTTGTATTTCATGTCTACCATGTGTCAAGCAGTGTGCTGAGCATCAAGGATCTAGACAATGTCCCTGCCTGGCCCTGTTAAGGAGGCAAACCAATAACAGATAAAACAACTATTTGTCAATTACAGTTATTGCTAGATGGAGACAGAGACCAGTGATGGAGAAGAGGAGACTAACTTCCAACGGGATGCTCACACCAGGCTCTGAGGAGGGGAGAGTGATCAAGATGAGTTACAAAGGAAGAGAGCAGGTGAGCTCTACAGCAGATGAGAAGAACAGTGGGGTCTTGCACCATACAGGTCCACAACCAAGGACATTTAGTTTGTAGAGAAAACTTCAAAGAGTGGGTCAAAAAAGTCAAATTACAAGTTGTGCATCCCTAATCTAAAATCCCAAATGTTCCAAACTCCAGAATTTTTTGAGAGTTGATACGGTGCCACAAGTGAAAAATTCCACACCTTATCTCCTGACATAGTCACAATCAAAACGTAGGGCTCCAGTTTGCGTCCTGGCTGCTCCTCTTCTGAACCAGTTCTCTGATATGGCCTGGGAAAGCAGTAGAAGATGGCCCAAGTCCTTGGGCACCTATATCCACGTAGAAGACCAGAAGAAGCTCCTGGCTCCTGGCTTTGGATCGGCCTACCTCTGGCCATTGTGGTCATTTGGGGAGTGAACCAGCAGATGGAAAACCTCTCTCAAAAAAAAAAAAAAACTATTGTATACACCCTCAGATGGTGCGTAGAAGGCGTATATTAAGTATCAATGAGTTTCATTTTTACCTTTTTATTTATTTGAAAACAGAGAGACAGACAGAGAGAGGTCTTCCTTCTGCTGGCTCACTCCCCCAAGTGCATGCAATAGCCAGGACTGGGATAGGCCAAAGCCAGAAGCCAGAAACTCAATCCAAATCTCCTGTGTGTGTGACAGGAGACCCAGCTACTTAATTCATAACATACTGCCTCCCAGGGAAACTCAATTGGTAGCAGAAAAGACAGGACTTAAACCCAGTCACTCCCATACAGATGCATGTGTCCCAAGCACCATCTTAACTGCAAATGCCTACCCTCATCAATGAATTTTGTGTTTACAATAAATTCCATCCCCAAGAGATCTCACTAAATATATACAAAGACTCCTTAATCTGAAATAACTCAAAATCTGAAGTGTTTTTTTGCCCAAGTGTTTTAGATAAGTGATATTCAAACTGTAGTAAGAACAGCTTGCCAGTAAATGCCTGACTATAGACAAAACAACCAGGAAGTGAATTCTTTGTTTTTCAGAGATGGCAGAGCCTTCCTGATGGGCTCATGTAGAGCCCTGAGACACACCAAGCCCAGCGCTCTCTTACCTGCACCCTTTTCCTTTCTGTCTCATCTCAGATCTGCAATCAACACCGAGCTCACATTTACACAGTAACAGGAACTCATCCACAATTCCTTTATATTCTCTGCTTTTTTCCCCCAGTTTTCGTGTATTTTCTTCTCACCTGTGTGGCATCATGGTAGAAGCAGCATCTCAGTGTCTTACATCTTGTCCCACAGTAGTCTGCAATGTTATCCCACATCACGGGACGCAGAGTGAGGGGTGTGATCCCCAGGCCCCACAGCTTGTGAGGCTGGCTTTTGAGCACTGAAATGTGGGTCCCTCTTTGTGAGGCCCAAACAACTCCAGCCTTCTTGTCCTCCGGCTCTTTTGGTGTCCGGGCCACTTTCTTCTGGTTCTTCGTTAGGCTCTATCTAAAGAGGAACTTAGGCAGTCATTTAGCAAAGTGGTTAAGACACAACTTGGGACACCTGCATCCCATATAGGAGTGCCTGGGTTCCAGTCCTGGCTCCTACTGATATGCACCCTGGGAGGCTGCAGGTGATGGCTTACATAGTGGGTCCTTGCCACCCCTATGGGAGACCTGGGTTGAGTCTTGGGCCCCTGGATTTAGCATAGCCCAGTACAGCTGTTGCAAGCATTTGGGGAGTGAAACACTAGATTAAAGAATTCTCCCTCTCTGTCTCTATCTCTCCCTCTATTTCTCCCTGCCTCTCTGCCTTTCAAATAAAATGAAAATAAATAAATTTGGTTTCAAAAAGTTCAGAGAACTCAGGTGGAGACTGCTAGGGGAAAAATGTCTAGTGTCAAAATAGCTAGTGAGGAGGGTTTTCCTAACCTACCTATTTAGAGGGTGAATGCTCCTCATTCGACTTAATAATTGCTGCCCGTGTTCCCACAAACCCATAATGCACACCTCGGGGTAGAAGAGGGGAGGCTGATAAAGACTCAAACATCTGGACCCATGTTATCTGACATGCACATGCTGCACCTGGCTGAAGTTGTGCCCACCTGCTCCTTGAAACCGTCTGATGTTGTTGGTCTCCTTCCTCCCTTCTGTCCTTCTCTAGCTACTCTGTGAGCTTTTCTCATGAAGTCCCTGGCTTACACTGTCAGGGCCACATCCATGTTGAGAAACAAGCCCTTGCTCTCAAAATCCCAGGGTAGCTTGTACACGTGAACAGACAGGGAGAGGAAGGTAACTGCTGCGACAGGAGGTAGGCAAAAGGGCCGTAGGGTGTGGGGAGCAACCCGGACTAGACTAGGTTACTGGAATTAAGACTTATTCTATGCATCTGCTCTCCCACAATATGGCGCTGGGAGAGGAGAAAAACAGCTTCTACACAGCTGCCTGCAGTTCAACCAATAAACTGTGGGACTTGCTCCTGATTGGAGGAGAGCAGCGTACTCGGCGTGTGGGCAGCCGAGTTGGGATTGGCAGAAGAGGACTATATAGGAGGAGAGAGACGGCATGCACGAAGGAACATCTAAGGGGAACATCCGAAGGAACATCTGTGCAGCCCCCGTGAGAGCCGGCTGGTGTTGTGCTGCTCCCCCGCGGAAGTGGGGAATGTGGCAGGGGAACCGCCCTTCCACGGAGGTGGAAGGGACAGTAGCCAACCCGGGAAGAACCAGCAGCAAACCCGGGGAGGGCCGAGCAGACAAAAGAACAGCGCAGGGTCCTGTGTCGCTCCTCCACGAAGAAGGGGAGCGACATAATGGTGCCGTGACTCGGATATGAAACCTAGGCAGGGTTCTGTGTCGTTCCTCCATGAAGAGGGGGAGCAACAGTAGGGAACATAGACAATGGTCCCATCACCTAGCCCAGGGGGAAATGATGGCAGCCTGTTTAGAGAAGCAGAAGCCAAGGTCAACTTTTGAGCTGGTTACAAAATAAGACAGACACTGGGCGAACAATGGGAACATGTAAGGGGTGCTACATGAGCAGGCACATTACTGAAATGTCTAGTCCTTTTGCTGCTCCCCACGCATCTCCATAGATGAGTGGAACAGATTCGAACGGTATTACAAAAGCACCCCGCCCTGTTCCTACCCAAAAGTCCAATAGGGTGGGTCTGTGTTGCGGTGGCAGAACTTGCTTGCTTTAATTCTGTAATAGGGTACATGGTTGGTGTCCAGTTATTTCCTTCTTGTAACACTCCTTTGGGACTCGGAGAACTGCTCCCCAGCATTCAAACCATTAGCAAGGGTCAGCCAGAGCCACGAGGATGAGTCATTCAGAGGTAGACCTAGCACAACTGAAGCCCACCTGGTTGGCCGAGTGCTTTCTGCTACAAAGTTTTGATGGATGATGCTCCTTTAGCCTGAGCTATATTTAATGTATACTACAAGGCAATACTTTGGATTGTCACCGACAAAAGGCGATATTTCCAATACTCCTTGAGAATAGACTTCAAAGGCTTCAGTTCTTTTTTTTATGGAGTGTTTCAGCTTTATTTTGACGTGGTAGAAAAGTTTTGCATGCATCCTCGCACCCACTGTTGTGACAGCTGCATTTAATGAGTGCAAAATGATCAGAAAAACATCCTTTGCTGTGAGTTGCCAGTTGGTGACAGGGGAGAGGTGATACTGTAATCGGAGCAGTAAAGTCATGCTCACATCTGTGGAGGCAGAATTCTGCTCGTCTGGTCTGCACCAGGCAGCTCAAGGCATGGCCTTGAGACCAAATAAGACCTCCAAACCCACATCTCACCGACCCTTTGCTCAAACAGCAGCGGGGAGGCTCAACCAGACTGCCTCAGGCTGTGACTGCTGAAGGTTCATCCAAAGTCAAGGTTTTCTAAATCTTCCACATGTTCCTCTTACTGAGAGATCTTTCCGGCTAGTATCACATACTTGTAATTAACAAAAAAGACAAATTCTAAAAAATTCACAGGTAAAGGCCTGAATAAGAAAATAAAGGATTTTCTTTAAACACGGGTAGTATGGTAGATTAATTATTGCTTCTTTTATAAAAAATACATTGCTCCCTGAACATTCACTGCCTGTCTGGTCCCATACATATACACACTGGCCTCCATGGGAAGTGGTCATATTGTGCTCTCCTGATGTTGAACTTGACAATGGAACTTCCTTTGACCAAACAAAGGTGGGAAGACACGGCCATATGCTAATGTGCAGCCTAGGCCTTAAGTTATGTCACATTTATTCTGATCTCTCTAAGAGCTTCTACTTCAAAAAGATCAAGAGCCAGATGGTCCTATATCTCAGCTGATCTTTGCAGAATGAGAGACAGGTAAACCCAAGTGCAGCTTGTAGCAGAGTTGTCCCCCATTGGCCCATACACCTGCAGTATTGGCCATACCTGGAGTAGAGTCCAGCTAGATCAACAAGGCCATGGTTGACCTGCAGCCCAGGAGCACAAGCACAGAGGGTGATACACTTACATCCCTGAGATTTGGGGTGCTCTGTTACTCAGGATTGTTGTGTTGTCTTAGCTTTTGAAAGAGACGGTTGCCGACAGTGTTTGACTAATGATGTGCCAGAGAAATTATTCCAGCTTGTGCTAAATGCCTATAGCTGCTGACATAATTTGAGAGTGCTGTTGACTGAATGTTTGTGTCCTCGTAAAATTCACGTGCAGAAACCCTCCTCTGCAATGTGAAGGTATCTACAGGTGGGGCCTATAGGAAGTGATTACTGTTAGGTTAGATAGTGAAGGTGGGCCCTTATGTTGAAATGAACGGCCTTAGAGAAAAGGAACACACATGAGATTCTCATTTTCTCCCTTACCTTCAACTTCCTTCTGCCATGTGAGGGCAGAGCAAAAACATCCTATTTGCAAACCAGGAAGAAGATCTTCATCCAGGAATTCTTATGGCCTGGCACCTTGATCTTGAACTTGATCTTCTTAGCCTGTAGAACCATAAGAAATAAATTGTGTTTAAGCCACCAGGACTGTGATATTTGTTACTGCAGCCCAAGCTAAGACAGGGGGAAAGCAGATGGGGCAGACAGTCAAGTCATCTATCCTATTTACACAACACAAGACAAGTATCAATGCCACGCTGAACTACATTTTTCACCTTTCAGTTCCATTTCAGAGTCATAAAAATTAATGGGAGTGCAGCTTCAGTACAGTTTCAAGGAACCCCTTGGTCCTCATATGCCTTATTGACTGTCACCTTCTCATGACTTACAGATGAAAACTGAAAGTACTTGAAGTACCTGCCTTCTTCCACCCCTTTCTCTTGAACGTCTGTCTTATTTGCATATGGCTCCATTTCCAATCCCACTTTCCTCAATCATGGAAAGACAGCATAAACAAATCGTCACACTGAACCATTTTGACAATCTGCTCTAGAGGGAAGAATCCTGTGGGTGTCTGAAAGCTTACCCTAAGTTATATTTGTTTAATTTATGCTTCTACTGATGAATAATTAGGGCAGCAATTAATTTTAAAATGCAAATGTGCAATGGGTCTCACTGTTTTATTTTGTCTTGCTTTGTTTTAAATATCCTTTGTCCTCCATTCTACTTGTCTTAGAGTCTTAATGGATTTAGTTTAGCAAAGGGATGAAATTATTTTTTCTAATGCTTTATTTACTTGATTGAATCGGACTTTTTATCAAATATTGACTACAAATGTTTGTTCAAGATCATATGCCATGGAATTTAATAGAAATAAAAACCTGTAGTACAAAACCATCATTTTTATGCATCTTGTGGCTGATCTAGCCAAATGATGATTCAACGACAGCTAGAAGAGGCTTATAACCACGTCCCTGTCTATATGAACTCATTATTGTTTGCTAGTCAGAGGGAAAATTCCTTACTCTGAAAATGTCACATTGATATTCTTTGAAAAGAGAAAATTTTCCAACTGTAAAGAAGAGTAAAATTAGATTTGTTTCTTTTACATTCTCCAGTGCTAGGGACATTGGGAGCCTAGTTGAAAGCCCACTAAATATGACTCATTTGCACTTTCATTCAACATTTACTGACACCTAGTCACTCCCCGTAACACTCCCCTTCTCTGATACATTTATTGGTCCCTGCTCCCTAAAGAGTTTGTAGTCAACTGAGAAAGTCAAAAGAGATGAACTTCTGTTAGATTGTTCTCATAGCACTACCTGGCATCATTCCACTTGCATCTGCACAAAATGTGAGTGCCATGAGGGCACACTCTGTGTCTGTAGTCTGACAATCTGAGCCGGACCTCCTTGAAGAGAGGTACTTGGTAAGTATCTGTGACTACTGAAAGAAAAAAAAAGTGCCATTTTTGAGGTGTGCATAGGATAAAATGGCAGCTCCATGGAGAGACGCCTTCCTCAGCGTGGGAGTGGTCGTTGATAGTCTTGTTAAGGAGGAGGTGAGGAAGGGACCATGAGAAGACAGGCAAGGGGCCATCCAATGAGCAAAGTTAGGAAGCACGTAGCAAGTGTGAAGCCATGGAGGAGGGAGCAACCCAGAGCTCGGGATCCCCTGGGGAATGGCAGATGCTGGACTACTAGACAGGGCGTGAGACCCAAAGCAGGAGCCTTTTTATTGCCAGAAAAAGAATCTTCATCTTTCCCTCTAATTAGTGTTGATTCCTCACTACTGAAACATTTAAACTCCAAACTACCAAAGAGAGTGAGCATTTAAGAAAAACAGTGTCCACTTTGGACAGAAAGCTGAAGATCTCTTTTATAAAAACTGGCTGTGTTTTTCCACTAATCTATGCCTTGGCTTGAGATTATAGCTACGACCCCAACAACCAACCAAAAGAGGACATTTGGTCACCAAGCACCCAAGTCAGCTGTGGCTACATTTTTGTTACATTACCTAATTATTTAAAAGGAAACCAGAATTTTGGTGGGAATTATCTTAATAAGCTTATACTCCTATACTTGCTTTTTTAAAAAAAGATTTATTTATTCATTTGAAAGTCAGAATTACACAGAGGCAGAGAGAAAGAGAGAGGGAAAATCTTCCATCCCTGGTTCACTTCCCAAATGGCCGCAATGGCCAGAGCTGGGCTGATCCAAGCCAGGAGCTTCTTCTGAGTCCCCCATGTGGATTCAGGGGCCCAAGTACTTGGATCATCTTCCACTGCTTTCCCAGGTGCATTAGCAGGGAGCTGGATCAGAAGTGGAGTAGCTGGAACACAACCCATAAGGGATGCCAGCATTGCAGGCATCAGCTTTACCTGCTACACCACATAGCCAGCCCCTCTAATTTGCTTTTAATAGAGGCTTAAGCTAAAGAAAAAGTATATATCCTCAAGAATAAATATTATCCATATAAAAGTCTATTTTAAGCAACATCCAAGTTCTCTGTTTTTAAACCAGGTAAGAAAATATTTCAAGAACACACAGGTTTGTGTGTGTGTATTGCTGTCCTTTCTTCATGGGCCATTCTGTGTTATTAGAAATAAAAATAATAGAAGTGGAGCACATATGCAGATCTAATCACTGCCCTCCGCCTGCTGTGGAGGCCATCAGCAAGAGGTAGCAGGGCTACTTCTGATCTCATTGCGAATTCTTCTCATGTGCACACAGACTTCAGCACAGGATGACAAGGAGTTTTGAACTTCAAAAAAAAGAGGAGGAATCACAATAAATATTTCATTGTCTAGTCAACCCACTCTATAAAGCCTGATTATCTCATTCAGTCTCCGGAGATTGCTACCGGAAGCCTCCCCAGATGTTCCCCTTCCAACCAAACGTACCACTCTATGGCAGGGAGGCAGCCCCACGCCTGCATTCTGGGAGCCCAGCTGCCGGGAAAGAGAGGAAGAGAGAGAGAGATGCGTGCTCTGTGGAAGAGGCCTGGATGTCACCTGACACCCCTTCCTGACCACATAAGCAGTCCCTGCTTTGAGTTCATTGACCAAGATTTACTCTGCTCAAGTTTCTACTCTGTTCCAAAACTGTGATGGTTAGGAAGTATGTGGAGTGAGAGTTCCTGACGCAGCGGGGAGCTAACGTCTTGTGCATCAACAAATATCCTGAAGGGATGATGCTAATTGAACAAATACTGGGAAAGGACAGGACAGGCATTTCTGGGATTTTGTTTCTCTTTCTGAGCTGCACAGCTCTGTGGTGCTCCATAATGATGGGACACTGTGTGATTGTGTTATGCAAATGCATTGTCCATAATTCCATGCAGAGGATATATTCCAGGATCTCCCTAAGGGTACCAAAATCTGCAGATGTAAAAGTCCTTTTTCTCAGATTGTAGAATATTCACACAGAGCCCATGCATTTTCTCTGGAATCATCTCTAGATTACTTAAAATACCTGGTATAATATAAATGCTATGTTAATAGTTGTTTTACTGTATCTTGGGGAGAACAATGGCAAGTGTATATGTGTTCAGTTTGGAGATAACCATCATTGACTTATACTTTTCTGCTGATGGTTGGTTCTGTGCATGCAGGACATTGGATCTGGAGGGCCAACTATATATAATATACATTATAATAGGAATTCAACATACATTATATCGTAATTCATATTATAATGTGAATTATAATCTTATGGCATATGATACATAATATATGATGTGATATGAATTGTATGACATAAAATTCATATGTAATTAGCATATTAGATATGATCCAAATTATAAATTTGAATTATACCATTATATATGCATATTTTATATTCTAATTCTTCCGATGTGAGCACTTGCTCTTTTCCTTTGGAATCACACCTATCTATTTTGCCTTGTTCTTCCACCAGCCTTAAACCTGTCTCCTCCTTGGATGTGATCCTAGTGGCTCTACAGGAGCATTCAGTGTCAGCACTAAAGACATTGGCCTTTATGTGAATCAAGGCAAAACCTGACACCTTGTAAGAGATTATCTTGCCATAAACCATCTTTGGGAGCCAGATCAGCCAAGCAGGTTCTTGAAAGTAGTTCCAGGAGGATTCTTGCTTTGGTTTTTTTGAAACCACAGAGCCAAATGTTTGAAGGTAAACTTGATGCTCTTACTTCCCGGTTGTGTGAATTAACACACCTACCAAGCTTGGGATGGAGGGCGTCATGCTTGCATCTCCTCTGCCTCTCTAAAGCTTCTAACCAGGTCTGAAGGGCAGGAAATTGAGTTCATGCTGAGATCGGACCTAGCCAAATGCAGTGCCTCAGCAGGTTCAAGTGACGTGCATTTGCTTACAATCTCACAATTTTTAAGAGACTTCACGTTTCTGGTGCTGTAGGTCATGATTAATCATTTATTATACACTGACCAAGCCTTCCTGGTCAGTATGCAATGATCAAGTGTGTGCCTTTTAATGATCAAGTTTTACTAAAAATAGGATTAATACATGAATGAAATATAAATCATTCTGTAAGATACTAGAATTCTATGTGTGTTTCTCATAAGAAATTCTCTGTGGGCCTCGTAACTTTGAATTATTAAAACCAGAATTTCAGAATACTGGTGCAAAAACTGAACTATTTTACCCATAAAATAAGAGTTTTAGGCTGGCACTTATTTATATGCTATGACATTAATGAGAAGAAAAAGGCTTTTGATCAAAAAAGAAAACTTCTAAAAAGAAAAGGTAAACTAAGATCCAATTGCCAATATATCTAATTAGACAATGTCCACACTAGGGTTTTGAATTTTTTTTTCAACTAGCTTTCATGACCCTCCTGGAGAAAGCTTTATGTAAATGTCCCCTTTTACACATGTTATTTTCATTAATACCACTGTGATATGTAACTAACAAGAGCAAAGTGTAATTATACAGTATTTAGAAAATAATTGTGGAGAGGCAGCATTTCAAGGTTGCCCGTGTGCTGCCCTCCCACTGGTGTGGCACTCCTCATCTCTGCCTGCTCATGGTTTCTCCAGAAAGCAAGACTTGGGGATCACAACTATCAGAAAGAATCAGACACTTCTGAGACGTCTGGTTCTTGCAGTTTTGTTACATTTCATTTTTCCTTCATTTATGAACAATTTCTTGAGGCGTTTCTCTCTGAATGAAACTGACTGTGTCTATAAATAAAGCATTGATAAAATGGTCTTTAATTTTAAAAGTTCAGCTTTAAAAAATAAAACCGCCACTCTTCCAAATGTCTCCTGGGTCCTACTATCATTTTGTGTTGTGTATTTGTTTGTTTGTTGGACCAGGAACCAAGGATATGCTTAAGGCTGAAATTCAAGTTGCATAGCTTCAGAAAACACTGGTGATGAGAAGGTGGTGTTGGCATGCATGGGAATGTTGAGTTCTGTTATTGCTTTTTAAATGTTCTCTCACGATTGAGTCATATTGAACAGTTTCACAGAAAAGAAACACGTTCAGAATGACTTTTCTACAGGACACTTAAGAATTTGAGAAAAAATTGAAGAATTTGGAAGACATCTCAGAGAAAAGTTTTTTTTGTTTTGTTTTATCAGAGAAAAGTTTTTTGTTTGTTTGTTTGTTTGTTTTATTTTTTGACAGGCAGAGTGGACAGTGAGAGAGAGAGACGGGTAGAAAGGTCTTCCTTTGCTGTTGGTTCACCACTAATGACCACCACGGCCGGCGCTGTGCAGCCAGCGCACCGTGCTGATCCGAAGCCAGAAGCCAGGTGTTTATCCTGGTCTCCCATGTGGGTGCAGGGCCTAAGGACTTGGGCCATCCTCCACTGCACTCCTGGGCCATAGCAGAGAGCTGGCCTGGAAGAGGGGCAACCGGGACAGAATCCGGCACCCCAACCGGGACTAGAACCTGGTGTGCCGGCGCTGCAAGGCGAAGGATTAGCCTATTGAGCCGCGGCACCGGCAACATCTCAGAGAAAAGTTTTGTAAAAGAATAACAGTGGGGCCAGCACAGTGGTGCAGTTGGTTAATCCTCTGTCTGCAGTGCCAGCATCCCATATGGATGCCAGTTCGAGTCCCAACTGCTCCTCTTCCAATCCAGCTCTCTGCTGTGGCCTGGGAAAGCAGCAGAGGATGGCCCAAGTGCTTGCACCCCTGTACCCGTGTGGGAGACCTGGAGGAGGCTCCTGACTCCTGGCTTCGAATTGGCCCAGCTCCCACGGTTGTGGCCATTTGGAGAGTGAACAAGCAGATGGAAGACTATTCTCTCTGTCTCTCCTTCTCAATGTCTGTAACTCTGTCAAATAAATAAATAATCTTTTAAGAAAAAAAAAGAACAATGATCATACAAAATAATGCTTTCTTTTAAAAAAAAGGCTTAGAATAATGGTTGCTGGAAGAATCATACAAGTTTTAAAAATGAAGACATCATTATATGTGACATATTGATAAAAATCCTGGAGCCAGTGCTGTGGTGTAGCCAGTAAAGCCACTGCTTATATTGCAGGTGTCCCATATGGGCACTGATTTCAGTAACAGCTGCTCCACTTCCAATCCAGCTCTCTGCTATGGCCTGGGAAAGCAGTGGAAGATGGCTCAAGTCCTTGGGCTCCTGCACCCACATGGGAAACTTGAAAGAAGCTCCTGTCTCCTAGCTTTGGATTGGCCCAGCTCTGACTGTTGTGTCCATTTGGGGAGTGAACCAGTGGATGAAAGACCTTTCCCTCTGCCTTTGCCTCTCTATAACTTTGCCTTTCAAATAAATAAATAAATATTTTTTTTAAAAAAAAAGGGTCCTTACCCACAGTTTTACTGGATAATTAGGGTATTATTAGGGAGCTGAGAGTTGGCAAGAAAGATTTAACAGAATCTAGGAACTAAACAAAGAATGACTGAAATACACCACACTAAGAGAATGAAGAACAAAAAAAAAAAGGATTTTCAATTGATGCAGATAAAGCATTTGACAGGATTCTGCACATTTTCATGATAGAAAATATTAAACTCACTAGGAATAGAAGGAAAATACCTGACCATAATAATGCCCACAGATAACATCATGCACAATGGTAAAAACAGAAAACTTTTCCTTTTGGCTTGGCAATAAGACAAGGACTCCCAGTGTTGCCACTTCTATTCAGTACAGTACTGAAGTTCATAGCCAGAGCAATTAGCCCAGAAAGATAAATTAAAAGCATCCAATTTGGAAAGAAAGAATTTAAATTATCTGTTTACTGATGACATTATCATATACAGAAAACACTAAAGCTTATACAATTCCATGGGTTGGAAAACTTAATATTGTTAAGATGTCAATAATACCCAAAGTGATCCATAGATTCAAAGCAATTCCTACCATTGTCCTAAAATTCCTTTGTAGGAGGAAAAAAAAAGTCATCCTAAAATTCATGTGGAATCTCAAAGAACCCCAAATAGCAAAAAAAAAAAAAAAAAAAAAAAAAAAATTAAAAAAAAAATTGAAACAGAAGGAAAAAAGAGGGCTCATACTTCCTAATTTTGAAACATTGCAAAGTCATAGAAATCAAAGCAATGAGCCAGAAAGACAGACAGCAATGGAACAGTTTAGTGAGTCCACAAATGGGCCCTGAGCTAGATGGCTGGCAATCTTCCACAAGGATGCCAGGAACCACGCAGTGGGGAAGGAGTCTCCTCAACACACGGTATTGGAGAAACTGGGCATCCATGTGCAAAACAATGAGATTGGGTCTTTGCCTATTTCACATCTGGTTGTGCACACACTGTTCTGAGAAACTGGATGAGTAGGTGATATCATTGTGGTGTGAACATCATAGAGTGTAGTTACATAAACTTAGATGATAGATCCTACTATATACATAAGCTATGTGGTACAGCCTATGGCTCCTAGGCTACAAACCTGGGCAGCACATGCCTGTACCCAAACTGGCATGAAAGAAACTGCAAGAGAAAGAAAACTTTCATGTCATTTGCAGCAGCATCTTGTGTCCCGTGAGTCACAGGGACCCAGAGGGCAGCTGGACCCAAGCAGATCACTAGGAAAGGAAGCCTTACTTGAGGAGGGGCAAGGGTCTGTAGCATTCTCAACACTTCCAAAGTGAGACCTGGGAAGCCCTTTCCACCTCAAAAAGACCTGCAGACATGTGAGAAGAAAACATCAGAACTCTGGCATATATTTTTAACCTCATCTTTTTAGTGTTTCCCTTTTGGTGTATTTTACCATGCACCTACTCTATTAGTACAATAGTAGGAGAGCACAACTTACAGATACGTAAATGTGCATATACTGCAAGTTCACACCCAAAATGTTTTAGTGATGATGGTGAATGATCAAGAACATGCAAGTGAGGAGGGTACTGCTCCAGGATACTACCCTTCGATAAACTTCTGCATCTCAGGAGGAGCGCATGGAACACGTAGGGATTCCCAGTGCCTTTCATACTAAATGAGCAGGATGGAAGAAGGGTGGAGAGGCAGGGGCAAAGTGAAAACGGATTCCAGAGGAGCAGAAGAGCTGGATGAAACCCAAGAAAGGATAAGAAAAGGAACACAAGACTTTCAAAAGGATTGAGTAGTAATTGTGGGGCTTATTACCAAATAGAACATCTTATCAGACACATCTATGGTTTCCCTGGGCATCCACACCCCATTCTGCTCTATTCAGAAGATAAAGAGGGCTTACAGGCAGAGGGTTTTACTCTTAGAGGCACAATGATTACATTCAGACTTGCCTTATATAATCCCCTGAATCTACCTCTAAAGGGAACAGCAATGGCTGCAAGTGTGTTGTGTCTTCAAAGTAGGAAGGCGGGGAACCGGTATTGTGGCGTAGTAGGTTAAGCCTCCACCTGCAGCGCCAGCATCCCATATGGGTGCTGGTTTGGTTCGTGTCCTGGCTGCTCCACTTTTGATCCAGCTCCCTGCTAATGGCCTGGAAAAGCAGTGAAAGATGGCCCAAGTGCTTGGGCCCCAGCACCCATGTGGGAGACCCAGAAGAAGTTCCTGGCTCCTGACTTCAGATCTGGGGAGTGAAACAGCAGATGGAAGACCTCTCTCTGTATCTCTCCTTCTCTCTGTCAATAACTGCCTTTCAAATAAATAAACAAATCTTTAAAAATGTAGGGATGTGATGCACACTCAGCTGGTGTTAGGCTCCCCTTAAACATACACATAGACATGCACACACATGTGTGCACACATAGCATGTACACACGGACACACATGCTTAGGTTCATGGAAGTTAAATACAGGTGTGTTTTCAGTCTTTATTTCCATGGCATTAAAATGCAGAATCTATAACTGGTAAAAAATAAATAAGTAAACTTTTAAAAGGTCGATCATTTTCATCCATTTGGAAATGAAGTGTATTATTTTGCACCATAATAGGTCCAGGAAAATGCTTCTTAATAAAACAGGAAAATGAATATAAACATGAGCTTAATAAAGAACAAAGAGGGTACTTCTGATCCACATCAATACTGAAAATTCCTCCTAATTTCCAATAGCCTCTTAGAGATCCATTATATGGATATACCACAACATATTTTATCAAACCTACTGAGGAGCATTGAGAGGGTTTCTAATTTTCACTGCAGCCAGGAAGATCTTTTTCTGTTGGTTAAATGCCCAGGACACGAAGATATGGGGTCAAAATGTGTGGATGTAGAGTGGGAGATTTCCCGCCAAAACCGCTGCCCCAGCAGTGTCTCAGAGAATCCCTTTGACCACATCCTTCCCAGCCCTGGAGAGGGTCAATTTTATTCATCTCGTCAGTCAATGAACCACAACAAAGATGCCTTCATGTCTCAATTTACATCAGTTATTTACAAGGTGGAGTATCCATCGGCTTGTGCTTGCTGGTCTTCCACATTCGCTGCCTGAGCACCACTTTTGTACAGTTCCCTCTTTCCTATTTTGCACTCTTCAGGTTTTCATTCAATTGCAAGAGCTTTGTTCCTATGGGAGATAGTAACTCTTTGCCTATAGCAAAAAAAAAAAAAAGAGAGAGAAGAAGAAGAAGAAAAGCTTTTTCCCGTGTCCATGTTGTTCTACCTTCTAAGTTTTACTCAGAGCTGTTGTCACACAGAAGTTTTACATTTTAGGCAACTTTCATGAATTCTAACCACTTTATCAGTTTTTTGCTTTATATTGTCTTTTATCTGTCAAGCTTAAAGAAGCCTTTTTTTCTACAAGAATAATAAGTTAGTCATCAATATTTTCCCCTGGTATGTTCACATTGTCTCTCCTATGCATTTAAATATCTTATTCCTCTGGAATTTATGTGGAATAGGGAAAGATCTACCTTCTTGTTTCTACATGTCTGGTCTCCACAAGAATCGCCCAACACTCTGTACTGAGTGGCCCATTTCTTCCAGACTGACCTAAGCACTGCCTCTTTCTTACGTTTCTGTGCCTGTCCGGGTGTTCCAGGCATTTCTGTTGCCTGCCTATTTGTTGCATTAGTGCCACACCTAAGAGATAATACAGCTCCATGATGTATTGCACTGTTTCATAGGATGAGTCTTTCCCAGATGCTATTCTGTTTTAAAGTTTTTATAGCCTTTCCATCATATTTGTTTACTGGCTCAACTTTAAAATTATATCCTGATGGGACAAGGCATTTGGTGCAGTGGATAATACACTGCTTGGAACAACTACCCCCCACATCAGAGTGCCTGGGTGCAAGTCCTGATTCTACTTCCCATTCCAGCTTCCTGCTCATGTGCTTCTTGAGAGGCAGTGGATGATGGCTCACGTACCTGGGATCCTGCTATCCACATGGGAGACCCAGAGAGAGTTCCAGGCTCCTGATATTGGTCTGTCCCAGTCACAAGTGTTGTGGGTATTAGGGGAGTGAATAATCAGATGGGAGACCTGTCTCTCCCTCTCTCTCCCCTGACCTTTAAATTCATAAAAACTTTCAATATTGTATCATAAAAAATCTGCAGGAACTTAAGAATTTCCATTAATAGTATCATAATAAAATTTCCCATAAATATCATTTATCATATGGATCAGCCAACATTTTCTGCAGAGGACCAGACAGTGAACATTCACTCTGCAGATTTCTCATCCCCTGTTACAAATGCCCAGCTCTGCCTTGACCTGCAAAAGCAGCCACAAATAGTATGTAAGTTAATGGGTGTGGCTGTGTCCAACAAACTTGATTTATAAAAAACAGGGAGAGGTGCAATGGAGTATTACTCAGCCACAAAAAGAAAGGAAATACTCAGACATATCACAGTAAGGATGAACCTCACAAACATAGTGTGAAATGAAGGAAAACAGACACAAAACGGCACATATTGTGTGATTCCATTTCCATGAATTCTCCAGACCAGGCAGATCCATAGAGACAGAGCACAGGTGAGGGTGTTGCCAGGGACTGCAGGGAAGGGGAGGAGGAATCATAATGTAAGAGGTGTGAGGTGTTTTTCTGGGGTAATGAAGAAGATTTGAAAAGAAAGAGAGGTATTCATTGCACATTATGTTCAATATACTAAGTGCCGCTGCACTATGCACTTTAAAATGATTGATTTTATGTTATGTGAAATTCACTTCAGAGCACTGAATTTGGACCATGGATCAAATGTTGCCAATCCTGATTAATAGGATAATTAAAATAATAGAATAAAAAAGAAAAAATTTTCATTAAAAAAGAATTTGTATTTGATAATAGGATCATGTTTGCTTTCAGTTTTGTCCTGTGTTAAAATGCAGCCTACCCAGAAAGCAGTTGAAAGACAACGCCAAAGGAGAGTACAGGTGGACATGATTAAAAACAAGACTTGGGGTATATTAACTCCGGTGGGTTAGGCTGAGTAGCAAATAAGCCCCCAGGACTTGGTGGCTCAGCACACTTGCAGTGTCATTCCTGTTCATCTGACAGTAATACCCTGTGCAGGCATTCAAGCTGACAGTTCAGTTCTCCTCCACATGGTCATCCAGGAACTCAAACCCTTCCATTTAGTAACCCTAGCATCCTCTAGGACTAGACCATTTCTCCCCAAACTTTAAGAGTGCTGTGTTAAAGTGCAGATAATGATTCTACCTGAATTTGTGCAGTTCTTACAAGCTCCCAGGTGTCTCTGACACCTGTAGTCTGAGAGTCAGTCACACACTGAGTAGCAAAATGACTGGGCATTATGGCCAGCTGCATCCTGACAGCAACAGAAGAAAGCAGGGAGGAGTAGCACTTGCTCTCCTGAGAGGTCCATGGCTTACTGTGCTTCCTCTCATGTCGCATTTGCCAATCCACTTGACCTCACCAAACAAGGGAGGCTGAGCAACCTACCCCTATGACAGTGCTCTTCTCTGGAAAGAAGAGAAAGCTGATTGTCATGACAGTTACCAGTCTCTACCCTGTACACATCAAATTTATTAGAAGATAATGCTGAGACTTCTCACCTTCGGGAGAAGGTGAGTGGGAGGGGATGGAGGGAGGATCATCAACAAGTATGAGGTGCAGTTGGGTAGGAAGAATAACTTCTAATATTCTGTAGCACAGTAGTTAGCTTTGGTTGGCCACATTGAGTTGTATAGTTTAAAATAGCTAGTTTAGGGGCCGGTACTGTGGCGCAATGAGTTAAAGCCCTGGTCTGAAGTGCCGGCATCCCATATGGGCACCAGTTCTAGTCCTAGCTGCTCCTCTTCCAATCCAGCTCTCTGCTATGGCTTGGGACAGCAATAGAAGATGGTCCACATCTTTGGACCCCTGCACCTGCGTGGGAGACTTGGCAGAAGCTCCTGGCTCCTGGCTCCTGGCTACAGATCAGCACATCTCTGCCATTCCTGCCAACTGGTGAGTGAACCAGCGGATGGAAGTTCTCCCCCCACCCTTTCTCTCGTCTCTCCGTGTAACTCTGACTTGCAAATAAATAAATCTTTTTTAAAAATAGCTAATTTAGAGTATTTTGATTATTCCTAACACAAAGAAATGATAAAAGTTTAAGATTATGGAGATACAATACCCTGATCAGTTCACTATACATTATACACATATATTGAAATATCACACTGTACCCAGAAGTTACAGGATCCTAGGGAAGTACCAATTGGACCTCCTGGCTGTGTCAAAAGAACTAAAAGTTACATAGTGTAAGAGATTCAGATTTCAGTGAACTAGGAGCTTTAGAAGAATGTGGGGTTTTTTTCCCCAGAAAAAAAATTGGTTCAGGCAGTAATGTAGACAAAATAAGATAAACTGACACACAAGTAAAGATTTTCAAATTATATAGGTTAGAAGAAAGACCTGAAGACAAAGATGATAAAGAAACAGTAACTGGGTCTCAGGTAAAAAACTGAGTAATATATTCCAATGGGCAAAGCCTAAGGGATACCCAGTCAAGCCTATAGGGCAAACGGATCCCAGGAGAGCAGAAACTTCCCCAGAGGACAAAGCAAATGATGTTAGACACAAAAAGAAGAGAACCATTCCCCCAAGAAGGATGCTGAGACACAATCAGGAATGGACAGGATCTTCCACAAATGGTGCTACAGAAAATAGAAAGCCACACACCAAAGGATGTGCTTAGACTTTCACCTTAACCAGTACAAAAACTAACTTAAAATAGGTTAAAGACTGGAATGTAAAACTCAAAGTTATAAAACTTTCAGAAGAACACAAGAGGAGGGGCTGGTGTTGAGGCACAGCAGGTTAAGCTGTGCCTGGGACACCCACATCCCGTATGAGTACCACTGGTGAGAGTCCAGGGTGTTCCACTTCTGATCCAGCTCCCTGCTAATGAGCCTGGGAAAGCATCGGAGAATGGCCCAAGTGCTGGATAGGTGAAAAAATAAATATTTATTTTTTAAAAAGGAAAATAGAAGAAAATAACATGTGTTGGCAAGGATGTGAATACATTGGAAACTTTGTGCACTGTCGGGGCACCACTAAAGAAAACAGAATGGCCGGTGCCGCGGCTTACTAGGCTAATCCTCTGCCTTGTGGTGCCGGCACACCGGGTTCTAGTTCCGGTCGGGGCGATGGATTCTGTCCCGGTTGCCCCTCTTCCAGACCAGCTCTCTGCTGTGGCCAGGGAGTGCAGTGGAGGATGGCCCAAGTACTTGGGCCCTGCACCCCATGGGAGACCAGGATAAGTACCTGGCTCCTGCCATCGGATCAGCGTGGTGCGCCGGCTGCGGCGGCCATTGGAGGATGAACCAATGACAAAGGAAGACCTTCTCTCTGTCTCTCTCTCTCACTGTCCACTCTGCCTGTCAAAAAATAAAAATAAAAAAAAAGAAAACAGGATGGAGGTTTGCCCAAAAATTAGAAAGAGAAATAAAATCTAGGAATTGCACTTCAGTTTTCATACACAAAAGAATTGAAAGCCAGATCTTGTAGAGATATATGCACTACCATATTCATTACAGGATAATTCACAGCAGCAAAGAGGTAGGAACAACCCAAATGTCTATCAAACAAACAATGGATAAATGAATTGTGGTATATACACATAGTAGAATACTGGGCATCCTTAAAAAGGAAGAAAATTTTGCATATGTAATAACATGAATGAACCTTGAAGATACATTGCTAAGTAAAATAAGCCAATCACAAAAAGATAAACATGGCACCATTCCATTCATGTGAGTTTCTTAGAGTAATGAAACTCCTAGAGACAGAAAGCAGAATGGGGACTGCACTGGGATGCTGCCACCACCACCGCCATTGTGCCAGCCCCTCAGGTCTCAGTGAGGCCAGGTGATGCTCCATAATGAGAAATAATCCAGTTTTGCAGCAGACTGGATCCACTCATTCAACATTGCTACCAGGTTTTTTGATAATGACAGAACCCAACTATGCCCAATTTGCATTAACATGCCATGCAATCCCTGGGAAGACAGCTGTTCCAAGGGAAAGCTGCCTTTGTGGAGAAGTTGTATGGCCTTCCCTTCCAGAAAACCCAGCACAGCATCACGGAGGTAGCAGTAGCAGGCCATGCCAGACAGCCGCATCAACAGCATGGTTCTGAGCCACCACAAGGCTGATGAAGACCCCATCATGGGGTACCACTAGATGTTCCTATTAAAGAACAAGAACACTGCTTGGATTTGCAATTTGAGCTAGTCCCATACACCATCAGCTGACCTCCTTTCGCCCAGCCACTTCTCTTCCTGATACTATTCCCACCTCTTCCTGATACTACTCCCACTCCTACAAATCCTCCAAATATCATTCACCATGAGCAGGAGCCACGTGGGAGTGGGTGCAGTGTTCTGTGTGCCACCAAGACATTGTGCATGATGGTAGGTGCTAGGCTAGTCACGTATGACAGAAGTCTGTGTTGTACCAGCATATGCCAGAGAAAGATGAAATAATTTAAAAAATTGTCCTTTTTTTTTTGTAATATACTGCCAAGTACTCTCATAACCTAAAGGAATTAAGGAAAATGCAGCAGCCTCACAGTCCACGTATTGATTTGTTCAGATGTTTCTATGCCTCATGATACAATAAAACCACAAAAGTGTTATCAACAGATCAAATTGTTTTAATTAGTTTAATGGTTGGCTGTGCAGGGCAGGCATTTTGACACAGTGGGCTAAACTGTCACTTGCAACACTGGCATCCCATATCAGAGCACTAGTTTGACTCCCAGCTGCTCCACTTTCAATCCAACTCTGCTAATGTACTTGGGAAGGTAGAAGGAGATGTCCCAAGTACTTAGGTCCTTAGAACCCACAGGGGAGACCTGGATGGAGATGGAAACTCCTGGATTTAGCCTGGCCCAGCCCTGGCAGTTTTAGCCATTTGGGGAGTGAAACAAGAGGTGGAAGATTCTCTATCTCTCTCTCTCTCTCTCTATCTCTCTCTCTCCCCCTTTCCCCCTTTCAAATAAGTAAATACTAAAAAAAAGTTGGCTGGGCATTAGTAGCTATCCTACCCCATTGTCTCCCTCCCACCTCTGACTGCAACTCAGCTCTACCTGTGTAAGAACACCAGCTGAAGCAATGCTCCAAACCAGCTTCTCCTAGAAGCCCTGTAGGGAAGAATTCCTTGGCCCACCTGGTCTGGGGAAAGCAGACACGGAGAGCTCAGGTCTGGCCTGAAGCTTCACTTGTACTGAAGACTCTGCAGGCAGCTCTGACAACTCCTATTTCAGTATGACCAAGGGAGGTGCCTGCTCTATTCTCCAGAGGGATCATGATCACATGGAGGTTCCCTCTCATCCCCCAAGCCAAGCAGAAGGCAGCTCAGATCCTAAACCACTTGCTTCAGATCAGATGTGTTTCCCCAAAAGCAGGCGCCCAAAAACTCCACAAATGCCCAGCCAGCATCCAAAAATCTTGAAGGACTGAGTACAGCCAGACCATAGAGGCTATAGGAAAAATGAACAGAGAAGTCAGGGAGCCACACCTTTGAAATAGTAGAGGTGGGTTGCTTCTGCAGCCCATTTGCAAATCTTCTCAGTCTCTCAAAGTTGATTCAGATTAATACACACACATACACACATGCACACACATGCATACACTGATCTCCTTTGTCTACCCATAACGAATGTGCTCTACTTTAAGAAGGGCATCCCAGTCCCTGAGACCCACTGAGGCTGTTGGGTGTCCTTGTGTCCTTGTGTTCCACTGGCTTGACCATATGAACCTCCAAAGGTTGACAACCTTCAAATGGCTTACCCCAAGGTACTCAACACCCTTGGCTAGATCATTGAAAACTAAACAACTCACCGCCCATCCCAATGCGTATAAATGACCTCACTGTCAGTTGAAATAGGCTACTCCAACAAGCTCATCCCTAGAAAGTGTCCTTTTAAGATTTTTTTTTATTTGAAAAGCAGAAAAAGACAGACACACAGAGAGAGAACTCTTGCATCCATTGGTTCACTCCCCACATGGTAGGGGCTGGGTCAGACGGAAGTCAGGAGCCTGGAACTCCATCTGGGTCTCCTACTTGGATGGTAGGACCCAAGTACTTGGGTCATCATCTGCTGCTTTCCCAGGCACAGTATCAGGAAGCTGGATTGGAAGCAGAGTATGTGTGACTCAAACCAGTGCTCTGATAAGGAACACCAATGTCACGGGTAGCAGCTTAAACCACTGCATCACAACAGCCCCGAAAGTGCCCCCCTTTAAATCTAAACTATTGAACAAAAATGGTCAAGGAAGCCAACATTCACCTTTCTCCTCCTCTCTATTCTTTACTAATATTCTGCCGTGGACTGCTTTAAAACTCAAACTTAAATCAGCTTCAAATATTCCTCTCCCCAAATCAGCACATTTTGTCAAAGACCAGAGAGATTAGAAATGAACACACAGGGCCAGCGTTGTGGCAGGAATATCAGAGCCACTGGGAGCAAGAGACTGGCAGATCTGGGCCAGGGATGTTTGCTTCCTTTTCTTCCCACTCCAATAATAAATAATCAATTTGAGAATGTCCATAGGAAGAGGCAAGAATGAAAAGCGGGCATGATGCTTTTATGGAGAGTTTTTTCGGTTCTTCTTAAAGACAGTGCCTGAATCCCCTTTTTCAATCACATTAAAAGTAAGAGAGAACATCTGTTTCATGTTTCTCAGTGCACAGTTCAAATGTGTGGTTAGAGAGATCACACACGTTCAGGAACACAACAAAAATTTTCAGGAAAGCATAGCTTGACAAGTTAACCAAAATTTCACATTGCTTCTAACTGAGAGAAAGAGAGGCCGGCGCCGCGGCTCACTAGGCTAATCCTCCGCCTAGTGGCGCCGGCACACCGGGTTCTAGTCCTGGTCGGGGCGCCGGATTCTGTTCCGGTTGCCCCTCTTCCAGGCCAGCCCTCTGCTGTGGCCCGGGAGTGCAGTGGAGGATGGCCCAGGTGCTTGGGCCCTGCACCCCATGGGAGACCAGGAAAAGCACCTGGCTCCTGGCTCCTGCCATCGGATCGGTGCGGTGCACCGGCCGCAGCGCGCCGGCCGCGGCGGCCATTGGAGGGTGAACCAACGGCAAAGGAAGACCTTTCTCTCTGTCTCTCTCTCTCACTGTCCACTCTGCCTGTCAAAAAAAAAAAAAAAAAAAAGAGAGACACCAAGACCAAATAGCCAGAGGACAGAAAACCTTTGATTCTAGTTGCATTCCTATAAAAGACTAGTGAATGTGATTTTTGGACATTCAAACAGAACATATTTTATGATGGTGTAATTTTAACCCTTTCCTCGGCAGCTGAGACTTTGGAATCCCAACTCACTGTGTTTCTCATCGTGATGACTTAAGTAGAAGTAGCATTTCTCAGCTCCAGGAGCTGCTATTTCCAGTCAAGTGAAAGGAGCTAAGGGTTTGTTACTTGGTCTAATGGCAATGACTTTCCAATAGACATGCACAGAATCATTGATCAGTGTGCCCTCTCCTTGTTTGCATTGGAACACTGTTCAATTTACACCAATTAAAGAATGCTTGGTTTGGGTATTGAAGAATAATTAAGGGATGCAAATCCCCCAAGGGCTTCTAAAAATGACATCTGACTAGAATGGTGATTATGACATGAAGGCAGCATTAGTATTTAAATAGTTTGACTGATATACAAAATCATTACAACGTCTCTTCAGGAAGAGTGACAGTAGGTCAATGTATGTACTTGCCTGGTCACCCTAAACAAATTTGACAAGTCTAATTTTAAGTAATTGCTCAGAGTTCAGTGGCAGCCACTGTCCCCACAAGGGCAGCTGTCTAGACCACATCTTGTAATTGAGATGTGTCTAAACTCTGTGTCAACCCAACATGCAAATGGCTCTCAAAAAGTGGAGGGCCCGTGATGTTGTAATGCAGCCTTTGCCAGTCACATTTCAATGTGAAAACTTCAGTATAATTATTAATCTACTCACCAACTGATTCTACTTCAGGGTTTTCTAGCCATAGTGGACTCCAGAGCTCATCTCGGGATCATTTCACAGTGAGATTCCCGGAACAGCAGCACCAGCAGGACCCAGAAACTAGTTGGAAACAAAGTCATGGGTGCCCCCAGTCCTGCTAATCAGCAATTCCCAGGGCGAGGTCCCGCAATAAGCTTTCAGAATCACTGATCGGACCCACCGAGACTCATATTTTGTCTTCTTCTATATGAGAAGTAGAGATGGATGGAGAGAGAGACACATAGAGAGCTCCCATCTGCTGGTTCAGTCCCCAAAGGTGAGCAACACCCAGAGCTGGGATGGGTGGGAACCGGGAGGCAATCAGGTGTCTTACATCAGTGGCAATGATCCAATTCCTTGAGCCATCCTCAGTGCCTCCCAGAGTCTGCATTGGCAGGAAGCTGGCATCAGGGGCCAGAGCCAGGAATGGAACCCAGGTACTGTGAAATGTAGGCATCCTAACCACTAGGCTAAATGCCCACTCCCTGATTCACTGTTTTGCTGATGAAATCAAAACCCAGGAGTTTAGGTAATTTAACTCAGGTCATACAGTTCAAAATCAGAGTAGAGCATGGGGCCAAACATAATACGTTCAAACTTTTTAAATCCTGGAAAATGGTGCAACTTTTATCTGAACTATTAATCTTATCATGTATCAGAAACTAAGAATGAGAGCACTTCAAAAAGTTCATGGAAATGGAATTAAAAGACAAGTTTATTTTAGTTTAAAAAAATTGAAATTCATGCCAAGTTTTTTTATAATATGAACTTTCTATGAACTTTTTGAAGACCTTGCATATGCATAGATTTCAAAAGTAAACTTATCATTTCATTCTAATTTTCCACAAACTTTTTGAAATATCCTCATTTGTAGTCAGCTCAAGAGGTCAAGGAGGAAAAAAGAATAAACCCCAAGAAGAAAAATGAGGTGGGAGGAGGAAGCAGGCTAAAACACAAAGAAAACAATAAACAAAACTAAGCAAATCAGAAGCTGGGTCTTTAAAAAAAAAAAAAAAAGGTTGATTTATTTATGTATGTGAGAGGCAGAGTTACAGACTGAGAGAGTTCTTCCATCTATTGGTTAACTCCCCCGATGGCCACACCAGCCAGAGCTGCGCTGATCCAAAGCAGGAGTCAGGAGCTCCTTCCAGGTCTCCCAAGTGGATATAGGGGCCCAAGCACTTAGGCCACCTTTCCACTGCTTTCCCAAGCCATTAGCAGGGAGCTGGCTCAGAAGAGGAGCAGCCGGGACTCAAACCGGTGCCCATATGGGATGCCGGTGCTGCA
This sequence comes from Oryctolagus cuniculus, assembly GCF_964237555.1. Classification (NCBI taxonomy): domain Eukaryota; kingdom Metazoa; phylum Chordata; class Mammalia; order Lagomorpha; family Leporidae; genus Oryctolagus; species Oryctolagus cuniculus. The sequence goes on along the minus strand of NC_091433.1, from coordinate 103,819,197 downwards.
GGCTACTATGCCACAGAGCCAGCCCCAGAAGCTGGGTCTTGTTGAGATAGTTGTTAGTCTCAGGGTCTTGTAGGGGAGTTAACTGAAGAAACAGGAGGAGGCTTCCAGTGGCCAGCAACATCACTTCTTGAGCAGGTGCCAACTGCATGGTTGTAGCCATGAAAAATTGTCAAGCTATACACTTCCCACCAGTGCAATTTTCTGGATGTGTATTATGGCTCTATGAGAAACAGATAGCTCTTTGAAAGAAATTAGTAAGCCAGAGAAGCACCTGACAGGAATAACAAAAAGGAGAAAAATAAATACAATTCATCATTTTAAAATTAAGAGAAAACAACTTTTAACAAACCCAAGCTGGATATTTTAATGAAAATCCAGCCAACTCCCTGACTGACTTTTATTACCCAGATCCAGTTTGAGCACAGTTTGTGCCCCCGTTTATGTTCAGTCCCCTCCTGGTCCCTGAGACGGTGCACAGGAGCTGTGCATGCTGCAAGCTGGGGCTTGTCTTCCTCCACGATGACACAGGCTGAATCTCTCGTCCCTATCCAGTTGGGTGGAACCGAAGGGAACCATCTCCTGAGCCAAAGGCTCAGTCAGAGAGGCTACAGAGATCCCCTCTTTGGCAAATAAAGATCACCCCTGCACACGCACAGAGCGCCCCTCCTGGCACTGGACATAGAGTCAGAAGGTCAGACCTTGTGCTACTAAAGCTACTGGCATTTGAGGAATATGTGTGGCCACTCTGTAACCTGACACTTCACAGGATCCACCTCTGGCCATCCACTTGCACTATTCAAAGCCAGCCATGGGTAGGGCAGGGAGGAGGTAACCTGACAATCCTTGAGCCACATGGAGCCTGCATGCTCCTCACAGAGAGTGAGTGAACCAAATCAAAACTGAAGGGGCTGGCATTGTGGCACAGCGGGTAAAGCCACCACCTGCAACATTGGTATTCTGTATGGACACCAGTTCATGTCCCGGTTGCTCTACTTCCAATCCAGCTCCCTGCTTAATGGCCTATGGAAAAGTAGCAGAAGATGGCCCATGTGCTTGGGCCCCTGCACCCACATGGGAGACCTGGAAGAAGCTCCTGGCTCCTGGCTTCGGACAGGCCTTTACAGCTACTGATGATTTCCGATGGAAAATCAATCTGTCTCTCAGTCTCTCCCTCTCTCTCTGTCTCTCCCTCTCTGTAACTCTTTCAAATAAATAAATAAATAAATCTTTTTCAACACTAGAAAATCAGGGTGTCTCACGTGCAGACTGTCCAAGAGTGTTTTCCCAGGGCTGACCAAGCAGCTCAGGTCCCAGAGCTGAAGAATAAGGGCAAAAGCCTTCGTTGCAGCCTGCGTGTGCACCCATCAGATCCCATTCCCATAGCTGGCTTCCCACTGTCTCCCACTCCTACCCTCCTTCCATCCTCAGCACCAACACCGCCCAGGTGAGCCTGTGCACCTGCACCCCACCGCTGCCCTTCTCTCTCCCTTTCTTCCTTGGCGCCTCTCTCTCCTCTCTCTCTCTCTCTCTCAGCCTTTCAGCGATTTCATCCCCAGGCTCTCTGTGCAGGGTAGAGGGTAAAATGTGCCTGTGAATGGGGAGGAGCAGACAGAGTGGATTAATGGCGCAGCAGAAGAGTGATCCAGCCCCAGCAGAACAAAACGAGGGCGACCCGGACAAAACAAGGCGCCACAATAGATCATTTCTGAAAAGTCATCCAGGCAGCTCTGAAACCCAGGGCTGCGTGTTCCAGGGCATGTCACACCCGGGGGCTTTCATGTGCCATGAATAGAAACGGAACAGTAACTCTTTTTCATGCTTCTTTCCAGGGGTCTCGTCGGCAGAGAAGGATTTACCATTCAATTCCCATACTTTTATGTGGGAAATTAGGAATTTGCCCCTTAAAAAGAAATTGCCTTTTAAACTCTCATAAATTGTGGCAATTTTATAGATTTACCAAAACTTCCTCCCATTTCTCCTTCCACTTACACATCTTTAAAAAAAAATCCTCATAAACACACACACACATACACACACACACACACCACATACAGTTTCCATCTTCTCCACTTCGCTTTGGAAACTCCTATTCAGAACACCTCCAGACGAAGAAGAATTTCATCTTTCTGCTCCGTATTGGCCTGGATGTCTGTCCTTAACTATTCTGTTTTTATATCACTTTTCATCAGTCACCCAGCTGCTTTAATTTGCAGAATTTAAAAAAAAAAAAAAAAAGAACTTTATTAGGAAAGGCTCATCACAGCTTGACTGCAAAGGTGGCAAGTGTTGGGCCAACCTGCTGAGAAGGGGAGAGGCCAAATACACTAGAATATCCCCTCCCTCATTTACTCCTGGGCACCAGGCACTGGAGTGACTGCCTCCCTCCCCCTCCCCCCAGCCTGCTTTGGAATTGTCTAATACAAAAAAGAAAGCAGCCAAGTTCTAGTGCATGCAATGTCCCCAGCTGGAACGGACCGGTCCGGGGCTTTGACAGGTGCTGGCTGCTTCCTTCTGAGAAGCCCACGGCGGCTGCCATGTTAATCTCATCAAGCTTCCCCCCTATCAGTTTCAACGGGACAGAACTAAAGACTTGAGAAGGTGGAGTTCCTGGCCGAGGAGGGGTTGGGGGAGTGAGGGAGTTGCGCTTTGGCTCGGAGCCAGTACATTTGATCTGGCTCCCAGGCCTCTTCCCTGGGCCTTTTTTTTTTTTTTTTTTTCTTGGAGCTGAGGAAAGAAGGCACAAACAGGGGAGCCAGGGAGCCATGCCCTAGGAAACGCAGCCAAGTGTGCGGCCGCGCTGCCCCTGGGAGGGTCCCCACGCGGCTCCCTGGCCTTTCTCGGGGTCGCTGGAGCATCCCCGGCTCCCCCGGGGCGAGAGGTGGAAAGGCGCGGCAGGGGTGTGGGGTCGGGGGCTGGCGGGGAGGGCCGAGACAAGGTTTCCTCCTGAGCAGGTCTGTAAGGCGAGACTCTGGGCCGGCTAACCGCTTCCTGATGTGCCCTTTGCCGCAGTGTGGCCGTGCTGGCTGGTGAGATTGCTCAGATAGGCAACCACCAAACCCAACAAAACGGAGTTTGCAAATCTACTTAACTCAGATGGGTTCAGACCCTGATGGCACTTCTCTGACCCAAATAAGGGGTCGGGGGAGGAACAGATAAGAAATAAACAATTTCCTGTACCTGAGCGCAGTGTTAAAGCCCTCAGAAACATAACCTGCATCGCGCTGGAAATCTGGAAACCCAAGGGTTTCCTTCCCTGTCAATGGTTGTGACAGAGTCAGGATATTGCCCTCGAAGAAGCCAAATCTCTGATAGGAATTAATATTGAAAGGAAATGGTGGTTCTTAAATGGGAAACTTGCTTGCTTTAGGAAAATAAAGAGCTTTAGGAATTGAGGAAGGTTTAATTTATAATTAAAATAATTATATTTAATTTAAATAGATTTAAATTATAATTAAATATATTCAAATTATATTTAAATATTGAATTTAAAATTAAAATATTTCCGGCCGGCGCCGCGGCTCACTAGGCTAATCCTCCGCCTAGCGGCGCCGGCACACCGGGTTCTAGTCCCGGTCGGGGCACCAGATTCTGTCCCGGTTGCCCCTCTTCCAGGCCAGCCCTCTGCTGTGGCCAGGGAGTGCAGTGGAGGATGGCCCAGGTGCTTGGGCCCTGCACCCCATGGGAGACCAGGAAAAGCACCTGGCTCCTGGCTCCTGCCATCGGATCAGCGCGGTGCGCCGGCCGCAGCGCGCCGGCCGCGGCGGCCATTGGAGGGTGAACCAACGGCAAAGGAAGACCTTTCTCTCTGTCTCTCTCTCTCACTGTCCACTCTGCCTGTCAAAAAATAAAAAAAAAAAAAAAAAAGAGCAAAAAAAAAAAAGAGCAAAAAAAAAATTAAAATATTTCCATTTCCTTCTTTAGGATCGCTAAATCAGGAGTAGATGTTCCCAAGGCCAGGCCCCTCGGAAGCTTCTTATTCCCATGGCAACAACTCCGACAGCCCCCGGATAAAGAGCCAGGGCCCTCAGGGGAAACCCTGTTTGCAACAGCCTCACCCACAACCAAAAGCTGCAAATTCTGACAAGATGACAGCGCCACAAACTCTGACATAGCGATTCCCAGACTGTTTTGCAGTTGGGACAGCATAGTGCCTAAAAACCTTTCCTCCCATTTAAATCTTATATTTTTAAAATTAAAATGCATTCAAATCTTAAATATGGGATTACAGAAATTCCTCTGTAATTCTTTTTTTCTCTCTCTTTTTTTTAAAGATTTATTTATTTGAAAGGCAGAGTTACAGAGCAAGAAGAAGAGACAGAGATGTCTTCCATCTGCTGGTTCACTACCCAAATGGCCACAAACGGTTGGGCCAGGCTGAGACTAGGAGCCTGGAGCTTCTTCTAGGTCTCCTCTGTGGATCCAGGGGACCAAGGACTAGGGCCATCTTTCACTGCTTTCCCAGGTACATTAGCAGAGTGCTGGGTTAGAAGTGGAGTAGCCAGAACTCGAACTGGTGTCCATATGGGATGCCAGCAGTGTAGACGGCAGCTTAACTGCTGGTACCACAGAGCCAGCCCCTGTGATTATTCTTGTAACTGTTTCCAGCCTCCGGTGGAAGGGCCACTGTGGCCAGAGGCACCTGTAGAAACATTGCACTTTTCACAGCCCCTTCTCTAGGAAGCAGTAACAGTTACCCTAAAATAGCAATCAAGTGAATTAGCCCCTCCCCCCTGCACTCCGCCCCCAATCCCAGGCTTAAAAGAATTCGATGACTTCCTGGTTACTAAAGAACCAAGGCTTGGCTCCCACCTCTAGTGCCAGCCTCCTGTTGCACCTCTCTCCCCTTCTTCATTCTTGTCTGGGGTTCCTTGTGCTGAAGTTCTTCGTCCTTTTCCCAGGGCCTTTGCATGTGCTCTTGTCAGCCTGAAGCTCCCCACTCCCTGCACCACACCTGGCCTGTCTTCTTCTCTTTGATTGGAGCCCAGTGAAAAAAAATCACCTCCACACAGAGGCTTCCCTTGACCGTGCTTCTAAAGGGGCTTCTCCCACCCACTGTTGCCTCGCCTGGTCCCAAATTTTTATCCTCACGACAAACATTACTGTCCATAGACATTTGTATTTGTGTCTGTTTACTTGTTTTTTGTCTGTCTTCCCTACTACAGTGTGGGCTCTAGGATGATAAGGCTGTGACCGTTTTGTTTACAGTCACAAGCAACCTGCATGTAGCCTGGTTCAGACGTAGTGCTCCCTAAACAGTGTGGAAGGAAGAAGAGAAAGAAAGAGCAAAGGACAACAAAATACTGCCTCGAAGTCTCTTCTGTGTTGGAGGTGGAGTGCATTATTGATCATGAACCCTTAGCTTTTATATTAAACAGACCTCAAACTACAGTGACTGGTAAGATGTAATCTGTTTTTCTTTTATGCCACACCGTGGAAGAGGACAGTCCACAAAGGTCTGTTTCACACAGCGATGGAAGATCCAGTTCTTCATTTGCTGTGTTGCTCCTCTCTCCTGCAGGGCACTGCTCCTCTGCTTGGCTGAATGAGATTGCCAGCACCTGCAGGTGCCAGCCCGTTGGAAGGCAGAACGCGAACAGTTCCAGAAGGAGCCATTTTCACTAACGGAGGGAAGCAGAAGTTGCGCATTTCACTTGGGCCCACGTTTCCCAGGCAATAACTCAGTCTCATGGCCTGCAAGGGAGGTAGAGCAGCCTGGGCTCCAGCTGAATGTCTTCACACCCAGGAAGAAAGGGAAGATGGATCTGGGGGAACTAGCCATCTGCCACGTGCTCCTTCGCCATGTCTCAGTAGAGAATATTCTGTGACCTCCTTGGGCGTACTGGGGCCTGTGTAGAGACTCTGTATTTCTCTGGGCAAGGAAGAGCTCACCACCCAGGACCTCCCCCCCTTGATCCCACTGCAGAGCTTACGGGATCTGGAGGTGCTGGAATCACTACACCCACCTTGAGCACCAAGACTACGACATACCCAAGTTTCCCTTCCTTTCTTGGCTCAGAAGTGTAGAAGACATTCACGTGCATAATTGTTTTACCCCAAAATTCTCCCATTCAGTTCTTCACTCTTGGTGGGACAGCATGCACAAAGCAGTTGACCAGAGTGCCAGCTGTTATTTGCAGTGGCGGAAATAGGCACACAGCTCTCCTCTGTAGCCCCAAGACAATCCCTGCTCAGTGGCTTCCTTCCATGTGATTTTGAGCAAATTATACAAGGTCCTTAAGACTCCGTTTGTTATCCTCTTAAAATGGGAGCTAATATCCGTTTATCATCAGGTTGTTATTTTAATTTTTTTTTTCACAGGCAGAGTGGACAGTGAGAGAGAGAGACAGAGAGAAAGGTCTTCCTTTGCTGTTGGTTCCAATGGCTGCCGCAGCCGGCGTGCTGCGGCCAGCGCACCGCCCTGATCCGAAGGCAGGAGCCAGGTACTTATCCTGGTCTCCCAGGGGGTGCAGGGCCCAAGCACTTGGGCCATCCTCCACTGCACTCCCTGGCCACAGCAGAGAGCTGGCCTGGAAGAGGGGCAACCTGGACAGAATCTGGTGCCCCGACCGGGACTAGAACCCAGTGTGCCAGTGCCGCAAGGCAGAGGATTAGCCTATTGAGCCGCGGCGCCGGCCAGGTTGTTATTTTAATTACATTGACTAATACATGTAAAATTTCTACTTTCTTCAAAATACCTGAAGGTCTGGAGCCATGATATTGCAGGAAAAGCCACTGCCTGTGACACTGGCATCCCCTATAGGTACAAGTGAGTGAGCATCCCAGCTGCTCCACTTCTGATCCAGCTCCCTGCTAATGGCCTGGGGAAGAAGCAAAAGATGGCCCAAGTGCTTGAACCCCTGCTACTCACATGGGAGACCTGGAAGAAGCTCTGGTTCCTGACTTCAAGCTGGCCGAACATTGGCCATTGTGGCCATCTAGAGAGTGAACTAGTAGATGCATGATCTCTCTCTCTCTCTCTCTCTCTCTCTCTCTGTGTGTGTATGTATGTATTTGTGTGTGTAACTCTTTCACAAAAAATAAGTAAATCTTTAAAAAAAAGAAATACCCAAAAGACTGGTACTTAGTGTTTTTGTTTTCCAATTAATGTCCCTGTTTTCTTGCCATTTTCCAGCTTGGAGTGTCATCATTTGCCCTCAGTTTAATCAAACTCCATCAGAATATATGAAGTTTGTCTGTTGCCCACAGTAATCTCTACAACAGTCTAGTAATCTCTGTCTCTCGCTCCTCAGTGTCTGTCCCACGATTGTTCACTGTTTTATACAATGTCTTGTGCTCGCCCCTGCTTCACAAATATTTATCTCATCCACTGTTCTTGCCTTTCTCCTTGATGACCCCCTGCTCAAGGATCTGCACAAAGCAGGGCCGGAAGTGGTAGGCAGGGGTCCGCTGGGGCAAATGAAAAATGCTCAAAGTAGTAAGTGCTGGGTGGCTGCGTCCTGGAGGTTCCTAACACCTAACAGAATGAGAAAACTTCAGTCACCCGACAAACTCTCCGTTATGGAGATGGAGACATCAGCCGATTAAATTTAGGTTGACATGACCCTAGAAACACAAATCAATTCAGCAGATCAGTCCCACACATGGGTTAACTCAGAACTTCTTTTTAAAAATAGTAAAATATTCTGCTTATGAGTAGTGAATGACTAACTTACTATCCCTTATGTAGAAGCAGCTGAAAACATTGCCTTAAATTCTATTACACACTGGAACTTCTGGTAACTCATGACACTGCCTTCTGGGTGGTGTTTGCTCTCCACCACAAACACCTGAATTACTGACATTGAAGTCAAGCCAGGTTCTCTGTTTGGGGTTCCAGCACTTTGTGGACTGGCACATGTGTCCGACAAAAATCTAGGGAATGCTTCGTTTCTCATTCCTCTGAGAATTATGCCATTTTCCAAGAAAAGCTAAATAGCTCATTCATGTTTCACCCTCCCTTCTTGCAGGCTGGTTTCCTGAGGATATTTTTTAGCCAGACTGGGGTGTGTGTGTGTGTGTGTGTGTGTGTAATAGGCTGCTGCAGATTGAGAGTTTTAAATTTAAACTCATATTGAATGATTCTTGAGTGCATTATGGAGTGGAGACTATCATTCTTATTTCATCTATCACAGATGAAAATACTGCACAAAAGAGGGCCGGCATCTACTCAGAGGGTTATATTGACAAATCCCCCTGAGCATATTTCAAATCCACATGAAACCTCGCAGTCCTGAGGAGGAGCTCACTAATAAGTACCATCAGGTAACCATGCTCTTGGATATTTTTTTTCTTTCTGCATCACTTTTATCATCAAGAGATGTGGGGGATTTCACATTTCAAGGGTTTTCTGCACAGGAAGCTGTAGCATGGCCTTAACACAGACTGAAGTCTCTAGGGGGGAAGTTATGGAGTGACCTGGACGACTTGAGCAGAGGAACAAAGCTCTTTGACCGGATGGCACCCACGTGGGTTTGCAGAAGCAAGCTAGCTAGGAATTGCACCACCCACAAATGGGAGGCACACTCCAGACCATCTGAAATCTTTGGAACCTGCCTTCCAAAGGAGGAGACGCCATGCGCTGCAGAGCTCTGAGCCCAAATTCACTCCCCCAAACGAAGCAGTTAAAGCCGAGAGGCAGGCAAGATGGTTTGGCTTATGTGGACAGCTTGGGCCAGTGTGAACTGGGCAAGCAAAAGAGATCACGGACCCACAAAATATCCCGAGAAAACAAAAAGGTTCTGTGGACAGAGACAGCTCAGTGATACACAAATGCACTTCTCCTAAAGCTTTAGAAGACCTGCCCTTTCTTGAAATGGTGAAACACAGTGGTGGCTTCTGCAGGGAGGACACTAGAACTGTGTCTTTCGTGGTGGACCAGGAGTGGCCAGGTGGCCGTATGAGCATAGAGTGAGGACTGAGCTGGCAGAGCCAGGAGGCAGGACTGGGAATGAAGTCTCCGGGAGCATGCTGGGACACTGTCCTGCAGGTAGGTGGGGCTTGCCGAACCGGGCCATGAACAAGGAGGTGATGTGTTGTCTCCCCATCACTCCATAGGAGGAGCTGAGGATTGTGCATTACAGAATGCAGTTGCTGCCTACACAGAGCATGTGAGCGTGTCCTGGGGGCTCCCTTGTTTTATAATGTGCGATGGTGGTGAATTGCATGGCTTATCAATGAGGAACTGAGTCCCAGGAGTGAAAAGCAGCCTGACACCAGCGAGCAGTCATTCCAAAGGTGTGTAGGTAATAACAAGTTAATATTACTGATGAACTGGAGAATGGAAGAAATTACCTTCTTTAAAGATTTATTTATTTATTTGAAATTCAGAGTTTCACAGAGAGAGAGGAGAGGCAGAGAGAGAGAGACAGAGGTCTCCTATCCACTGGTTCACTCCCCAGTTGGCCCAACTGGAGCTGCGCTGATCCGAAGCCAGGAGCCAAAGAGCTTCCTCCAGGTCTTCCCACATGGGTCCAAGGGCCCAAGGACTTGGGCCATCTTCCACTGCTTTCCGAGGCCACAGTGGAGAGCTGGCTCAGAAGTGGAGCAGCCGGGACTCAAACCAGCATCCATATGGGATGCAGACAGTGGCTTTACCTGCTATGCCACAGCACCAACCCCAGAAATGACATTTTGCCAAGGCATTGATCACCTTCCAATCCTTGAGGGTAGGCAGGGTCCCTGTGGGAAGCAGATGGCCCAAAATGGGTAACTGGGTAGAGGCTAATGAAGAATCTCTTTGCAGAGGTCCTGCCAGGCCTAAGAAAACCAAAACAGTGAAGAACGGCTTTCACTCCTAAGCTCTTGGAGGCATTGGAGAGAGCTGATTCACTCCACTGGGAAGGGTCAGTCTCACCAACTCACAAATTCCTTCCATTCCATTAGGGAAAGTAACAGTCTCGACAGTGGAGGGCTGGTTCCCTCCGGCAGGGAAGGCGGACACTCTCCAGTGAGGACAGGTGACTCCCTCCGTTGATGAGGACAAGCTCATTCCATTAGGGAGCTCTAATTCCCACCACTGGAGAGGAAGGGCTGATTCCCTCGGTTGGGAAAAGCTGATCCCACTGCTTGGAAGGCTTCATTTCCTCCCAAGAAGAACCCAATTCGGTCACAATTGGCTGCCGTCCTTGAGGGACTGAGGCATCAGTTCCCTGAGCTCACTGTCCTGCTCTTCGTTGTCCTACTCCAGAAGCAGTGGGAACCTGAGGGCAAGGAAGCTGTTCTTGCCTTTCTCCTTGATGACCCCCTGCTCAAAGTTCTGCACAGCAGGGCCGGAAGTGGTAGGCAGGCGTCTGCTGGGGCAAACGAAAAATGCTCAGCCGAGGTACTGTGCACTTTACCTCTAAATGCTCACTTCTGATTGCCTACCTTCCCTGACTAGAGCATAAGCTCCTGGAGGACAAGGGAGTAGCCACTTTGTCCCCCACTGTGTCCCAAGGACCTGCACATAACCTGCTTCCAAACCACGTTTGTGGAAGACTGAATATAAGCAAAGGAAAAGAAAATGCTTACCCAGTATTTAACAGCAAGTAAGTAATAAGAGACAGGCAGCATCTCTTACAAGGTAAAAATATCCCCTAACAGGGTGTCTCCCTGCAGTAAATGGGTTCTTATTTGGCCATTCTGCCCAAAGCAATATAGCCAAAATATATGAGAAGGAAAATACAGCAGGGTACAAAATTTGCTGAAAAGATTATATTTGTGCTTTGCTTGGAGTGAAGAAAAGGTTTGGAACTAGAGTATTTTAAATTGCCTTTAAAAAAATACAAGAACTATATCTTTTGCCCAGCTTTTCAGACCAGCGGTCTTAAGAATGAGGGGACAGTTGCCAGAATTATTCAAGAAACTGTGTTAAACAGCAGAAAGATGACAGGTTGTTGGATTTTCTGCCAGGGGAGGTTTTAGAGACCAATGTTGTCTGGATTTGATGACAGGTAATGACATTAAGTAATTACAAAACTAATCACATTTGGAGCGGTGGAAGCTGAGATCATGATAAGCATAATCAAATCCCTGACTTCGGGGCTTCGGGAATCAGAGGATAAGTTTTCTCCTCTTGCAAAGCTTGACCAGATGCATTTCAGGGTCCTTTGTCTGAATAGTTTGGAAGCTGCAGGCAGCATCGAGAGTGGAAACCAGCACTCTGCATTGCGGTGTGCACACTGGCTAGAGCGGCGCTCCTCTAGGGGGCTGTGCTGTAAGGGGCTCCACATGAGACCTCAATGGCTGAAGATGAGCTGTGCCCATCCCATGGTCGGGAGCTCCACGAGGGTAAGTCTGACCCTATCAACCCCTTTTCTCTTCCTCTACAAGTCTGAAGACCTGGACTTGCCTCTCCTTCACTGGACAGACCACAGCCCACTGAAACCTCAACTTCTTCTCCTACAAAATAAAGATAAAAATGCCTCTCCCATTTGCCTTAGCTTCTTGATATGAGAATCTATTGCTTCTTCTATGTGTTATAAAACTGCCTTAACTATAAAGCGTATTGCTCTTATTGAGCCAAATTAAATGCTCAAGGACTTATGACATGAGCACCTCCATCACCAGAAAGGTGGGGAATTATTAAAATCAAGAAGCTGGCCACCTGCTAGTGGTCAGTGCCCCTTCCACCCCTTTCTCTCTTCCCTCTTGCTCTCTCGGGCCCCCTGGGAGAAAGAGTACAAGGCTGTCTCCTTCAAAGCCTTTCCATCCCTTTAATGAGACAATAGAGCAGTGAGCTGTGCCATGAAAATGCCCTGGCCATTCTTCTCATCTACTAACATTCCTGAAGCCCCAGTGTAAAACTTGAAAGGAACTGAAATCCCAAATGTAAATACTATCTTTCAGTCACTTGGAAAAGTATCTACCTCTACTTTCTCTCTCTGATCAACTCACTCACCCCCAATTAATGTTGTCCTTTGAGTTAAACCTCATTTTTCAGAAACCAGGCAATCGCTTAAGAAAGAGAAAAACATTAAGAGACCCAGATTTCAATGAAGTCTGCTGTTGATTTTTTTTTTTTTTTTTTTTGGTGATTCTGGGGAAGGCATTACTCTCTTGGCAACCTGGAGGCAAAAAACTCAAAGAAATAATGAAGATTGTGATGACCACAGCAGGCAAGAACTGAGACATTTGCTGTCTTGCTCGCCCTGGCCCTGCTTTAGAGCAAAATTATGAGAGTACTTCCAAAAGTTCTTGGAAAGTGAATTCTAAAAGATGTTTATTTCAGTGCAAAAAATTTTTTTTGAAACCCATGCATAGTTTTTTCATGGCACACATGTTCCACGAACTTTTTGAAGACCTCCTTCCCACCATTGTGTGAGAAAAATGTGAGGACTACCAAATTGTCCATGACAATGGAGAGTCTGCTTTCAGGTGAAAGACTTCAGGGAATACAGTATTTTCCTGGTACTTTTTTAGTGCAATGTATTTAACTGGAGCTTTACAAAACCGTGCTGGGTTATTTTCAACGTGCAATCAAATAAACATCCAATCTTACTTTTTTTAAGCTGCATTGTTTCTTAATTGCTGAACTCATACCGATCATGCAAGGGAGCAGTGATTTAGCACACCAGCACATGCAAACACACACAGGCACCACATAAATACGACAGAGGAGACCACTGATACAGATATAATTTTTAATGTGTTTTGTCATTGAATGCCTATCTGAGGAAAAGAGTCTCCACGAAAACAGATTTAAAACAACAGGCAGTTTAATCAGATAAGTACACAGCATTCATCTCTGTCCCCAGCAAGATGATTGCATTATAATGAATGAAGGGAAGCAGCTCATCCGAATACATCTCCTCTGAACAACAGAGTGAAACCAACTGTCACAGAACCCTTTCCCGGGGTGGGGCCTGGAGCAGGGTGATCACCATCACTAGGCAGCACTACTAGAAACGAGCCAAGGAAAGAAGTGATACAATTTAGAATTTCATTTCAGAAGATTTTTTCTTCCAAGTTCACTCGATTTCCTATCAGGAGTTCAGCTCGGCAGCACAACTCAGCAACTTTGGGAAGCCCTGTGGGGTGCAGCGTAAGTCTCCTTCTGTGGGCACTGAGATGGGCAATGGCTGTCAAGGAAGTCCAAAGGGAGGAACCTGGAGCGAACCTCCTCCTCTCAAACCAAATGCAGAAGGTGAGGCTCCTCGATTCCAAGGCCATCTATGGACAGCTATCAGAGTGGGCTTGCTACTCGCTGCTCTCGTGAAATGACAGTGTTACATTTGCTCCTGAGGATACAGCTCTGCCATGGTGGTACTGAGCATCCATTGTCTCCTAGGTAGCCAGGGGTTGGTCAGAGAGCCTGGCTGGGAGTCCCAGCGCCAGCATACTGGGCCAGCGGCTGACACGAAGGCATTCATTGGCTCCCACGGTGTGCCAGCTGTGTTACAAGGTCCTTATCCTCCACCCCCACCCCACAGAATCACAGGATCAAAGGAGCTAAGTCCTGAGGTTCTCTCCACGTCACAGACAATGTGAACGGAGAGAAAGTGATTTGCCTAAGACCACACGGTTATTAAATGTTTAGAGGCATTCAGAGCCAGAGCCAGGTAGTTGACTCAGAATACCAGGCAACCTCCATGTGGCTGCTCAAAGGAACTGAATTTGGTTGAATGGAAGATCGAGAAAGCAGCAGGCTGAAAGAATGCAGGAAATGACTGGGCTCATTTTTAATCATCCCAAAATGATGGAAACTGATTCTCCTCTTCAATCTCAGCAGTGTTCAGGAATTACAGAGAGAAAAGCATCCTCTTTCTACTTCCCTTCCAGAATCTCCACCCAAAAGGGTGCATAAGGGAACCAGTCCCAGGACACACAAGCACGTCATAGATTGCCAGGGAACCAGAGATCAGCACAAGACACCAGAGCTGTGTACCCCAACAGCTCTGCCCTGTACCCCCCAGAAACCTCATGGTTCTGGGTTCTACCCTGGGACCAATGCAACAGTGGAAGGCAAGTATCCTCTTTGTGGCCCATCACAAACTATGCATTTTCACTGTCACAGGTGTGTTCTTGGTGTGATTGGCATGTGATTGTGTAGTTGGTATGATCCTCAGTCCACAAGGCGGGCATGTAAGAAATACAACTTTTAAACAGTTTAGTTTCTGTTTGGAAGCCTCATACTCCAAAGGTGGCAGAAACTCCATCCTGGGGCCTCACCTTCCCCTAAAGTGTGCCTTCGGTCCTTAGGGCTGGCAAGGGAAGAGGCCTCAGTCCTGGATGTCATGAGTCTATTCAAGCAACCTCTGAGATCCAACTCCATCTCTCCACATGGTCCTCAGACATTGGTTCGCCCAAACTGCCTTGCACCTGCTCTTATTCCACCCTTATGTCCCCTTCCCCAGGTTTGACCCTCTCCGTAGTGACGGATCACAGCCCCACAGACTCATTTACTGGTTACGCTGGGTTCCCTCAAGTCTCCAGTTGGGGCTGATCCAAGACTAAGCAGTACTGTAAAGGGTTGCCTCTGGATGAATGAAACAGAAATCCAACAACAGAGGTGTAGCAAGTAGAAATTTATTATGAGACAAAAACATCAGATACAGAACTCAAAGGTGTAATCAAGGAACAAGTCCCTTTCTGTCCTCCAGCCTGGCCACAGTTGAGCAACTGAGCACATGAGCACCTGAGAAGGAAGGAGTCAGAAATGAAAGAATCAACAAAGAGATGGGGGCCCGAAGTAATGCCTGGTAGGGGAAAAAAGGATAAAAACAGTCTTAGTCCAGTTTTGTGGCTATAAAAGAATACCTGAAACCAGGTAATTCATAAAGCAAAGAGGTTTGTTTTGGTTCATGGCTCTGGAGGCTAAGAACTCCAAAAATGGGCGGCCACATTGGCGAAGGTTCTGTGCAGCATCAAATCACGACTGAGGGGAGGAGGGGAGTGGTTGGTTAGTGCTGTCATCTCATATGGACACTGGTTCAGGTCCCAGCTGCTCCACTTCCGATCCAGCGCCCTGCTGATGCACCTGGAAAAGCAGTGGAAGACGGCTCAAGTGCTTGGGTCCTTGCACCCACATAGGAAATCTGGATGAAAACTCCTGATGCCTGGCTTCAGCCTGCCCCAGCCCCGGCTGTTGTGGCCATTTGGGGAGTGAACCAGCAGATGGAAGATCTCTGTCTCTCCTTCCCCATCTGCATCTCTGCCTTTGAAATTAATAAATAAATCTTTTTTTAAGAAAAAAGAATTGTGTCTACAAATCACATTGAATCTATTTAATTAAAAATTTGTAAAATAATTTTAAAAACTCACAACTGGTTGTGAGACTTGGATTGAGTTCCCACCTCCTGGTGCTGATCTGGTCCTACCTGTCTATTGCTGGCATTTGGAAAGTGAACCAAAGATAGGATCTCTCTCTCTCTCTCTCTCTCTCTCTCTCTCTCTCAAATAAACAAAAGGCAGTTTTTAAGAGAAGTAAAACTGGGGCCCAATGTTATGCCATAGGGGGTAAGGCCACCACCTGTGCTGCCAGCATCCCATATGGGTCCTGGTTCCAGTCCTGGCTGCTCCACTTCTTATCCAGCTCTCTGCTGTGGCCTGGGAAGGCAGTGGAAGAAGACCCAAGTTCTTGGTCCCCTGCACCCATGTGGGAGACCTGGAAGAAACTCCTGGCTCCTGGCTTCAGATTGGCCCAGCTCTGGCAGTTGCAACCATTTGGGGAGTGAACTAGTGGATGGAAGACCTCTCTCTCTCTCTCTCTCTCTCTCTCTCTCTCTCTGCCTCTGCCACTCTATAACTCTGCCTTTCAAATAAATAAATAAATAATCTTTAAGAAGAAGAAGAAGAAGAGGAGGAGGAGGAGGTGGGGAGGAGGAGGAGGAAGTGGAGGAGGAGGAGGAAGGAGAAGTGAGTGTCTGGAGTGAATCACAGACAGCTACAAGGAGATGTAGTTCAGCTGGAATGAAGGAAGAGATTCCTGTTTCTGCATCAGAAGAAGGGTCTGCAGCCCTTCTTCCAAAAGCTACCCCTATTCCAGATCAGAGACCAAGTTCTTGTGAGGACTGGCTTGTGGAGTTGCTGTGAGGACTAAGGAGATCACTGGTTCCTGCTAATGTGAACCCTGGGAGACATCAGGTGATGACTCAAGTACTTGGGCTCTTGCTACCCACATGGGAGACCTGGATGGAGTTCTCAGCTCCTGGCTTAGGGCTGCTCCGACTCTGGATATTGCAGGCATTTAGGAGGAGAATCAGCAGATAGAAAACCCATCTTCCTTCTTCCCTCCCTCCCTCCCCTTCCTTCCTTCCTTCCTTCCTTCCTTCCTTCCTTCCTTCCTTCCTTCCTTCCTTCTTTCTTTCCTTCCCTGTCTTTCAGTCTGTCGTCCTCTTTCAAGTAAATAAGAATAAATAAAACCTTAAAAATACCAAATCTGAAATGTTCCCAAATCCAAATATTTTTTGAGTGTTAACATGATGCCACAAGTACAGAATTCCCCACTTGACTACAGGGGATGGGTGGTAGTCAAAACACAGGTGCACTAAAAATGTTATATAAAATTACCTTCAGGCTACATGCATAAGTTGCACATGAAATATGAATGGATTTCATGTATATACTTGGGTCCCATTCCCAAGATGTCTCAGGATGTGTCCAAGATCTGGAAAAAATCTGAACTTGGGAACACTTCTGGCCACACGCATTTTGGATAAGGGAGACTCAACCTGTACGTATAAACCATTAAAAACAGCGCACAAGTTAATAGTAGCAAAAGTAGCAGTAGTAATACAGTAATATTTCCTATAGTTTTCAAAGATGTTTAACTTTCTTCCAGAGTACTGCTTAATCACATTGAGGATATGGTCATTTATTGCAGTGGAATTTTATACTGTGCTGAAAGATTTATTTCCCCTCTATAAAGTGTTTCCAACACAGTGACAATTTTTCTCAGCAGAATACCTGCTAAATGACTAGAATTAGAAAAAGAAATGTAATCCCCAGCAAATGGAAGGCAATTCACTCCAGCACAGTCAAGTTAAATAAATTAGTTAATATTTACAAATTTCTTACAGGTGAAAAGTGTTATCTGTGGCAGCTCTAAGTTCTGCTATGAATGTGCCTTTTGTGTGCTGAAACAAATGATATTCCTTAAAACAGCAGAGTCCTTGGCCCTGGAAATGTCTAAGAAGTAGCACAACTTCACGGATGGAGTACAGAGTTGGATATCACCACACCAAATTCAGTCAACAGACAGCCCCCTGTAGGGGAAACCTGAAAGGGGTAGAGCTTAATACCATACCTCTCAGATGTCTTTTCAGGTGACAACTGTACAAAGGAAAATTCTGGAACACTGGTTTTTTTTTTTTTTCCATTGGGCAACTTCATTGGCACCTTTGTTCTGGAGCATACAAATGACTTCTTGATTCACGATAAATCCAAAGAGAACATGTGGTCAATTGCATTAAATATGAGGAAAATATTGGCAAGCATTTGCTGTCAAAAGGAAAAGATCAAAAACAGAAAATTTCAAGAATTTCACTTATCTCAAGGCAAATTTAATGTTTTGGTAGGAGCAGGTTCCTCCAAGCACATTTGATGATCATCATCTCAAAAATTACAAGACATGGGGATGGGATGTGACCTAGCAGTGAACATACTGATTAGGACACCCATGTCCTATAGTGGAATACCTAAATCTGCTCCTGGGCCCTGGCTCCTGACTCCAGCTTCCTGATAATGTGGACCCTGGAAGGCAGCCCTGGTGGCTCAAGTCCTTGGGTTCTTGCCATCCACGTGGGAGACCTAGATTGAATTCCCAGCTCCTGATGTCTGGCTCCTGAATGTTTTTGGCCTTTGGGGAATGAATCAATAGATGGAAGTGTGCTCTCTCTCTCTCTCTCTCTCTCTCTAAAACATGAATAAAGACTTCTTTAAGAATTACAAGATACATCACTGAATAAATAGAATCTGAATGGGGCCTCTTACTTAAGAGATGGTAGAATAAGTCAATATCTGACTTTTAATATATGTCATTTAGCGGGATAATTGATATTTGACCATTTCTCTGATATGTATTTCCTTGGACTTTAGGTACAAAATCTTAACTTTCTTTGACAAGCCCAGGCTGTCTGCATCCTTTAGTTGACAGTACAATCTACTTTCATCAACACTTCAGTATCTCTCTTTCTCTTTTTTTTTTTTTTTTTTTTGACAGGCAGAGTGGACAGTGTGAGAGAGAGACAGAGAGAAAGGTCTTCCTTTTTGCCGTTGGTTCACCCTCCAATGGCCGCCGCTGCAGCCGGCGCACCGCGCTGATCCGATGGCAGGAGCCAGGAGCCAGGTGCTTTTCCTGGTCTCCCATGGGGTGCAGGGCCCAAGCACCTGGGCCATCCTCCACTGCACTCCCTGGCCATAGCAGAGAGCTGGCCTGGAAGAGGGGCAACCGGGACAGAATCCGGCGCCCCAACCGGGACTAGAACCCGGTGTGCCGGCGCCGCAAGGTGGAGGATTAGCCTATTGAGCCACGGCGCCGGCTTCTCTTTCTCTTTTCTGTCACAGTATGGACACACAGAGAGACACATGCATACACACACAACATAAAACTGTCGCTCCCCGTCTTCATGGAGGAACGACACAGGACCCTGCGCTGTTCTTTTGTCTGCTCGGCCCTTCCCGGGTTTGCTGCTGGTTCTTCCCGGGTTGGCTACCATCCCTTCCACATCCGTGGAAGGGCGGTTCCCCCTAGCCACTTTCCCCACTTCCGCGGGGGAGTGGCACACCGCCGGCCGGCTCTCTTGGGGGCTGCTCAGATGTTCCTCATAGATGTTCCTGGTGCATGTTGTCTCTCTCCTCCTTTATAGTCCTCCTCCACCAATCCCAACTCTGCTACCCACACGCCAAGTACGCTGCTCTCCTCCAATCAGGAGCAGGTCCTACAGTTTATTGGTTGAACTGGAGGCAGCTGTGTAGAAGCTGTTTGCTCCTCTCCCAGCGCCATATTGTGGGAGAGCAGATGCATAGAATAAGTCTTAATTCCAGTAACTTAGTCTAGTCCGGGTTGCTCCCCACAAAAACAATGCCTCTGGCAACATTTTGTAAGAAAGATGGGATTGCCTTCTCTCTCCCATCTCACCTACTCTCTGTTCCACATCCCAAATAAAAGCCAGCTCCTTGGAAAGCACAGGGGAAATCAGGGGAATCCACGTACTTCTGCAGGCTCAGTCTCAGGAGTCCAAGGACAAAATGATTCAAAGTCCCTTATTTACAGAGTCATTGTTCTCCTGGAAATATTCAGCTTTCTTCCAGCTCATAGCTCTTTTTTTAAAATTTATTTATTTATTTATTCGAAAAAGTCAGCATTACAGAGAAGGAAAGGCAAAGGCAGAGAGAAAGAGGGAAGGAGAGACACAGGGAGAGAGATCTTCCATCCACTGGTTCACTCCACAAATGGTTGCAATGGTCAGGGCTGGGCCAGGCTGAAGCCAGGAGACAAGAGCTTCATCTGGGTCTCCCATGTAGGTGAAGGGGTCCAAGGTCTTGGGCTATCTTCCACTGCTTTCCCAGGTGCATTAGCAGGGAGCTGGATCAGAAATGGATAAGCTGGGACTCAAACCAGCACCCATATAGGATGTCAGTGCAGCAGGTGGCAGCTTTACCCAGTATGCCACAGTGCCAGTCCCTATAATCAGCTCTTAAATAATAATCAAATGGTGAATAAATGAAAAAACAACCCAAATGACTGAACACTTCTGAAACCACAGCAACACATCATTAGAGGAAGTATTATGGTAAACTGGAAAGAGCTGAGACTTGAAGTCAGAAACTAGCTTCCAGGTCTTCCACTGGCTTACCACTTGATGTTACCTAAGTCTCATTTCCCTGAATGCCAAATAGAGATAATAACATCCACTCAGATGCTTTCTTACCACAAATATAGTACCCTAATAGTTTAGAAAACAGCTGGGTTCATATTGTCCGACTTGATCCTTCCAAACACCAGCTGGTGGCAAAGGGCACCCACCTGTTGGCCTGGAAACACAAGTCCATGATATGGATGGTAAGGCCTGAATGAATACAGTTAATAAAGTTGTACTCCAAGTTGGAAGTTCCAGCCATCTCTATAGCTTCTCCAGGTAGCATGGTCAGTGACTTGCAGCTGAGAGGACAACTGTTGGCCTCTTCCTGCCTTGAATCCGTCCTGCTTCCTGCCATCCATACTCTCCCTCTGAACAATCACAGAATTAAGACACCGCCAAGGGCCCTGAGCATTGTTTCAACTGAGTACTACTGGAAAAGCACTCACAAATTCACTTCTCAGCAGGGACTAAATATTTAACAGATGCTCAGTTAACGGGGCGGAGGATGTCAGGGCTTATACCCAGCCAGGACATATTTCAGGTTTCTTGGGCCATATGGTGTCTTTAACAACCACTCAAGGTGGTGCAAAAGCAGCCATTGGCAGCACATCAACAAATAGGTGTCTCCGTGCACCAATAAAACTTTATTGACAAAAACAGGTGGCAGCAGAGGTCTAGCCTGGGAGTCTTGTTTGCCCACCTTTAGGCTACACCAACTTGCAAAAACTCCTGTCAAAAGTCATATTAGCACTTGCTTCCGGAGGCAGAGTCCAGACAACTCCTGATTAGTAATACACGTACCCTGGCACTTGGTCCCTCTTCTCCACCGTCCCTTGATAAGCGCCAACTGGCAGAGGGGACGTGGAGCATTTGTCCTCCAATTGCAGTTGTTCTGAAAGATAAAGCAGGGGCAGAGATTAAAACCAGACCCGAGGTCTTTGTGCCATACTCAGCATATCAAGTGCCCCTCTTGAAATCGTACTGAACTAGCTGTATACCTTAATAAAGGAAACAGAACTATTCTTTCACTTAATAGTCTTTTAGTAAGGGTATGGGGGGCCAGGTTTACCAAAGGCCCTTACAAAACGCCAGCTTGTAATAACGCTCCTTGGCACCACGGAATCTTTTTCATGTGAACCTACATGATCACTTTTCATTTTGTTTCTCAAGCACTCCGTGGCATCCATCCATGTATTAGGCTAATAACTGCATGAATCTAGTTAAAAGGAACCAAGCAATTATTTTAATTAGACGAGAACAAAAATAACACTCCTGGCTTCTGTTTTAAGGGGCAAGAAGGAAGTAGTCAGGGTTCAAAAAGACCCCACAAAATATTTTCGTGAAAGGAAAAATAATTAAGGCCAAATTTAGAATGTACTTGCAATAAATGGGCCAAATAAAATGAATGGCAGCACTGTGCACTGAGGGGCCATTCACAGAGAAGAGAGCCCCAGAAAGTGCATTTGTACGTGACACCGTGCGGACGGGATAGCCAATTTCACAAAGTGAAAGAAGTGTCTAGGAGAGACTTTAATGATCCTTGTGAATCTCTCACACAATTTCTAAAAGAGTTGCTGTGTAAACTCTTTTATTAATAAGAGAAAGAAGAAGGATATTGGTCAATTTGCCTTTTAAGTGGGCTTTTTTTTTTTTTTCATTTAAACTCCTCAATTGCTCAAATTTGGTTCTCTGGAGGGGGTGGCTAATCCACTCTCTAAAAAGTGGATTCAGTCATAAGAGTATTTAAATCACCTACACCCAACTCAGTTACACACGAAGAGATTCTATCTCCAGATTTTCCAGAACCTTAGCCTTCCTATCTCTCTGCTGGTCATAGCATTTTGACCATTTTATTCTATCTCAAACTTCCAAAAAGAGGTGAAATGAAACCTGAAATCATCAATGCAGAGACGAGATCCAGGTAGCCACCAGCTGGATGGGGCCAAGGGCATCTAACCTGTGCTGAGTCTTGAAGAACGGATTTATCCAAGAGAATGATAACAATAGTCCATTCCAGGGAAAAAAGATTAGCACTGGCAAAAGCTGGAACACAAAGAATCCCAGATTCTAGCTAGCAGACAGGGCTGCAGGAATATCAAACCAAAGGCAAGAGTGAGACAAAAAAGCAGGCTGGAGAGGCGAGCGAGAGCCGGGGGCTATGGTCTGAGAGGTGTTCTGCCAAGAGACCTGTGTGGGAAACTAACATCCAGGATGGAAGTATTAAGAGGTGGAGCCTTTAGGAAATGATGAGCCCATGAGGGCTCCACTTTCATGAATAAGATTAGTATCCTCATAAAAGAGGCTTACAAGAGCCCCTTCTACCACGGGAGGATGTAGCAACAAGGCACCACCTATGAAGCAAGCACCAGGTGCTGAATTCATCAGCACCTTGATCTTGGACTCCACAGCATCCAGAACTGTGAGCGATAGATGTCTAGTGCTTATAAATTAGCCAGTTCAGGGTATTTTGTGAAGCACCCTGAAAAGGCAAAGAGACCAGGTCATGGGAGAACTTGCACCACGTCAGTGAGCCTTGTAAGGCAATGCAGAGCCGTGAGCACTAGGTTCTCAGACAAGGGTGACCACAGCCAGCTTTCCATTTTACAGTGAACAGTTGAATGGCTGAGCAGAGAACAAAATACACCCTGGGAAGCACACAAATGCCACAGCCCAGGCAAGAGCTAGGACAACAGTAGGTAGGAAAGCAGAAATGGGGTGATATATGATTTATACAGTACAGAAGGAGATTTTAAAAATTAGGTCTGGGGACTGGCCTTGTGGTGCAGAGGGTAAGAGGGTAATGCTGCCGCCTGCAAGGCTGGCATCCCATATTCAAGTGCTGATTTGAGTCCCAGCTGCTCTGCTTCAAATCCAGCTCCCTGCTAATGTGCCAGGAAAAACAGTGGCCCAAGTGCTGGGGCCCCAAACACCCACATGAG